>NC_133345.1:4662089-4993339 GCF_030506205.2 Paramisgurnus dabryanus | reverse complement strand
ATTATTGACTGCAATCTCATACTCTCTCCTTCTTCAAAAGCAAAGTTATTGTATACTTCTAATGCTTCCTCACCAACCACATGAAGAAACAATGACGCTTTCATTTTCTCCACTTTACGATCTCCATCAATTGCAGATAAATATAACAAAAATCTTTGCTTAAATCTTCTCCAATTTTCAGCAACATTACCGGAGAGTTGAAGTTTCGGAGGCGGCTGCAGTCCTTCCATTCTTCCGATTTATACTCCACACGTGCACGCACTTTTCTTCAAAACTTTTATAATCCACACGTTCCTTTCAAAAACACTTCTGACACCATGTTTTAGTTCTGTGAGTCCAATAAATGAAACTAATAAACATTTGAGAGGCAACGTTGGTTATTTATTAAAGACACAGCTCTCACTATGGCGTACTGCCACCATGCCAAACAATACGTACATCTTCTGCACATGCGCACACATGTATATCTCTTTAAGCCAGGTTGCCATTACCCACTATCATTACACGAAATAACAAGTAAGAAATGATTTTTTGCAATGTATTCATTCATTCGCTACCCTTCATAATACAGCTGTCGAAAAACCACAGCAACGTCGACAGACCTGGAAGCGTAGCTGTATTTGTTTAACTCACAAAGACAACGGGTAAAGTATTTTCTTGATTACCTAAATGACTTGCCGTAAGAAAATAAGTTTAGGTTTAAGGGGGGGAAATACAGTTTAAAGGGATATTTCAATTTATGATGATAATTCTGTCATCATTTACTCATGCATACAGGCTTACAACAACACGAGGATTAGTTTTTTTCTGAGTAACACAAAAGAAGGTATTTTGAGGAATGATGGTAAACCCACAGCAGATAGTCACCATTGACTTCCATAGTAGGAATAAAAAAAATATGATGGAATTTATTAGGTACCATCAACCGTGTGCTAACCATCACTTTGCAAAATATTTTCTTCATCATTTATCACGATACTTCCAAAATATTTTTTCCTACTAAGTCAATGTTTCATTATTTGCTTTACAAGCTTAAAAATGATGGTGACATGATTCCATGGTAATCACAAACAGTTAAACAAGTAAGATAATCACCATTACTTTTAAAAGCATTTTGAAAATTGCTTGCTTATGCTGGGAGTAAAGGTATTTCACGCAGTGCGCATCCTCTTTAAAAGGTAATGTATGCTTCTTTTAAAGCTGACACATTTGCCACATTAAAATAACAGAAATGTGTACTTTTTAAACTTTTTGGAGCCGGTGTGTCTGTGTTCTTGGGGCACACATCTACATGTAAAAGCAGAATTGCTTATTATTCTTCTCTATTTCTTGTATAGGTCAATTATGAGTGAAGAACCGTTCACCAAATGAAGACCGCAGCCAGGTGACGGGATTCTGTGGTAATCGCAAACAGGTAAACCAGTAAAATAATCATCATTTATTGTTAAAATAATTTTGAAAATTGAAGTTCTGTGTGTTCTTATTGTACTTTATTTATTTCTGCAGGTAAGCACCATACCGTAAGCTTCATTCCCTTTATAACAGGTAAGGTTCATACTGTTTTATTCTTTTGTACTGTTTTATTCGTACTGTTTTAAATCATTCAGTAAATGCAAAGTTAAACTGATGTGTTTTTAATCTAGATTTAAAAGTGTCTACTGTTGAAGCACATCTGATCTCTTCTGAAAGCTGATAATAACTAAATGCTGATGCACCTTGTTTTGAGTGAACCCCTGTTTTTTCTAAATGACCTGATCCTATTGCTCCGAGTAATCGGTTTCATATTCGATTAGCATATCTGTCATGTATTTCGGCCTGTAGCCATGAAGTGGTTTTTAAACAAGTAACAGTACTTTTTTAATCCATTGTCCATTGCAATAATCGGCCCTGCTGGTGATGAAAGCATGAACAAGTTTCTCTAAGTCCTGTCTTGAGACAAAACCTCCAATTCTGGCAATATTTCTGAGATGGTAGTAAAAGCAGAATTCCTTATTATTTTTCTCTATCTCAGGCTCTATGGCATATATGTCATGATTTTATTTGTCTATTTATATGTCTATTTACAAGGACTGCCTTGGCCAAACGTTATTGTTAATTAATATTGAAGCAGTTATTTAACATATTTCCTTTGAGTAGTGATTTGTGTAATGATCCATATATCTATTTTTATGTATATTTTTAACTTAGGAATGTGATTTTAAAGCACATATTTGTTATTGTATGACACCTCTCATGTTATGAAAGTAAAAAATAAATGTATTTTCTGATGTCTTGCATTTCTGTTTTTAAACTGTTAATCCTTATCAAGTGCTATACATTAGAAAGTGGATAAATAACAAAAATGTCACTCCTGACAGCTGATAAATTAATCGTTCTTTATAGCACCACTGAGGTGAGCATTTTTCAAGGCAAGATTCTTTATAGAACCGTATAAAAAGGTTCTATATAGTACCCAAAAAACGGGTTCTGCTATGGTTACAAGCTGAAGAACCCTTATTTGGTACTATATAGGAGCATTTGTCTTTAGAGTGTTGCGTAGGTTCGAAACTTTCAATCTTTAAACCAAAAAAAAGGGTCACACGGTTTTATTTGTGGTGTGGACATGAACACGCTGCAGGCATTGAAATGTAATTTGTAATTTATTGTCTCATTTCATATTTAACAAATAGAAAGCAAAGTGCTATTCAATCAGTTTAACTAAACAACTGGTGTTCCTCAATTTTGGGGCCTATTTTGTTCAGTATATCAGTTTTGTTCAGTTTTGTATGTGCATGCAAAAAGCATTCAGCGAGCAAATTAACTGAAGCTTTACCTTCGTGTTTCTTTTTGTATGAGTGATAACTGTTTCTGTATGTATTTGTATGGTTTTTTTACAAGTATAGAGTGAAATGCACACGGTGAGTAATGAACGCAGACCTTCAGTGCCGGATCTCTGACCCGCTAACCTCCATCCCGACAGCCAGCGCCTTCTCCGGATGCCATTGCGGTATCGCTCCTCGGCTTTTTGGGTAAAATCGAGTGGACACCGGGGACTACACGTTTGAATGGATTTTTGACCTTCGGCTATGGAAGCGAGGCTTGCTCCGTCCACTCCGTGCATCGACTCTGGCGCTTTCCGGGGACAAATAAGGTGAGTTTAAAACCAGAGATTGCTTCTTTTGTGCGTGGTTGCCAGTTTGTTTGCCAATCCGTGGTCATAATATGTTCCGCTTCGTGGTTTCTCCATCGCTCAGTACTTTTCTGTGTTTCTATTTTACGTAAAGCTAACACCAAAACGATTGTGGAAAGCGCTATATAGATTGTTCTCAAAGAAAAAACGAGAAACAAACCCATGTGAATATGGGTCAAATTATCTAGGCGGAGCACTTCGTTCAAAGAAAAACGCAACAGAATTGTTTGCGTTGAACAAAGACAATGGTGCGTGCAGACATCGAATGTGTATTGTGGATAAAAAATGGCCAGTGGGGTGGGACAATTTTTCTTGAATTAAGTGTTTATGGGAAAAGTTAACGAATTTTTTCTTACCCTGTAGGCAGATTTATTTGCTTGTTTTAAGCATAAAATAACAGGAGAAGAAATTGTGTAGGGGGAGCAGAGGGTTTTTTTTTTCGTTCAAAGAAAAGCAGCGTGGCACGAATGAATGTTTGGCTGAAATGCTATCGTAATTTCCCCCTTAATTTTCCTTACAAACATGAAACCAGAGAGAAGGGCCAGTTGGCATCGAATTGCACCTTGTATTCGGTGATTGATTGAGGAAAAATATGCGTATGTGTATATATACACTTGTTTTGTTGAACAGAGACAATGGCCGCGTGCTCCAGCGTCACCTATATGCCTATTTCACAAAATGGCGCCTTTGACCGGAAGTAAGGAAAACATCGTTCAGGTTGCACCACTACGATGGCCACTCAATATAGTATGGACTGACAGCTGCTTTGTTTTCTCCTACACATGAATTTACTTGTAAAAATAACAATAACATATATTGTCGATTGGTGTTATATTATTTTTTTAGCATTTCGTCTTATCAAAATATATCATATGTTAGACAGCTGTCAATTTTAAATAAAATAACGAGACATACATAACTATTCGTGTCTGCTCCCGTTTATTGTAATGAGTCTGCACATTTGGAGAAATACTTAGACATTTTACTTCTTATTTCTTTAGACTGAATAATTATTTCTTATTAATTCCAAAGTATGAGACCCGATGATCTAATCGTGGTGTATGTGCTATTCCTCGTTTGTTTGCCTGCATCCATTGCTTTACGGCTTGCTTGTTGCGTTGAAATGCACATTTGATTTCTTTACCAGCATTGGATTTAGACCATTCAATGAGAAGAGTTAACAGCGTTTATTATGATTGATAAGCCCTCAACGGAGAATGAAGTCTGCATACATTAAAAGCCTTATTTTGTTTTTATCGTGTGCCTTCCAAAATGTATGCGACGAAACTTAAATCACGCAAAAAATGAATGGTAACTAGACGTGCTTGTTGTGTGCAGGGAGTGCATTTATTTGTAAACTTTTGCTAAATCAAAATGGTTTATTTGTATTTGCTTTTTACCTGGGTTTTATCAGGTTCGCAGTCGGGACATTTTTAATCCATAGTGTATGGAGTTATCTAGTAGAAAATGATCTGCTGTTTTTTGGTAGAATGTTGTGTGAGCTAAAGAAACGAGGAATAAAACACACACCGCGATTAAAAAAATCAGATCGCATACTTTGTAATTGAAAATAAATAATAATTAATTTCAAAGAAATAAGAAGTAAAATGTGTAAGTATTCCTCAAAATGTGCTTTGGACTAAAGGGCGATTTATACTCGTGCGTAGGTCCTACGGCGTAGCAGCGACGGCGTAGGTTCCGCGTCGGTTTTCATTTATACTTGTGCGTCGCCGTCCGCGTCGACGTGCAAAGACACGCGAAACCGCTGGTTGGCAGTAATCACGCGTGTAACCACAGTAGCAGCAGAAGTCGTCACAGAAGAAGAAGCTAAGCAAGTTAACCCACAAACGAAGAAAAAATAGCAACTTGTTGTGTATAATTTGAGAAGACCAGCAATGATGTAAGTAAATAAACAGCGACTTATGTTGCAGTTTTAGTTAAATCACTCCTCGACTTGGCTCATCTTTGTTTTCACCGTCTCAACCGGAAATACCTATGACGCAGTTTTTTTTACCTGACGGGAGGGGTTCTGGTGGACCAATCACAGAGCTTGCGGTCCGCGTAGGTCCGACGCGCTGTTAGGAATTTTGTGAGGTGCGCGTCAGGCTACGCAGAGCTACGCACAGGCTACGGATAGCCTACGCCGTAGCTACGGCGTAGCACCTACGCACGACTATAAATCGCCCTTTAGTCCCCCGTCATCACAGCAAACGGGAGCAGACCCGAATAGGTATGTCTAGTTATTTTATTAAAAATTCCCAGCCGTCTGTAAATTCATGTTTGAAAGAAAAAAGTAAATGAATATCTTACTTACTGTTTTTGTCTTGTTTTCTAGTGAATATCTGACAATTCTTAAATGGAGATACATTTACTTGGTAAGCAAAGTGGCTTAAGATATTATGTATTGTAATAGAAAATTGTTATAAAAACGTTTTGTTTTTGCTGGGAATTCTTGTATATATTTCACAGCTATATAATTAATTATAATAACGCACTTTTTGTTGATAAACATGTTAAAAAATACATTAACACAGAATAATGTGGCAACAAATCAAACGTGCATTTAAATGCAACAAGCAGAAAATAAATAAATAAAGCAAATGCATGGAAAAGAAACGAGGAATAAAACAAACACCGCGATTAAAAAAAATCAGATCGCATACTTTGTAATTGAAAATAAATAATAATTAATTCCAAAGAAATAAGAAGTAAAATGTGTAAGTATTCCTCAAAATGTGCTTTGGACTAAGTCCCCGTCATCACAGCAAACGGGAGCAGACCCGAATAGGTATGTCTAGTTATTTTATTTAAAATTTCCAGCCGTCTGTAAATTCATGTTTGAAAGAAAAAAGTAAATGAATATCTTACTTACTGTTTTTGTCTTGTTTTCTTGTGAATATCTGACAATTCTTAAATGGAGATACATTTACTTGGTAAGCAAAGTGGCTTAAGATATTATGTATTGTAATAGAAAATTGTTATAAAAGCGTTTTGTGTTTGCTGGGAATTCACAGCCATATAATTAATTATAATAACGCACTTTTTGTTTATAAACATGTTAAAAAATACATTAACACAGAATAATGTGGCAACAAATCAAACGTGCATTTAAATGCAACAAGCAAAAATAAATAAATAAAGCAAATGCACGGAAAAGAAACGAGGAATAAAACAAACACCGCGATTAAAAAATCAGATCGTATACTTTGTAATAATTGAAATAAATTATAAAAATCAACAGGTTTATATTTAAAACAAGTAAAAAATATCTGCCAGCGGGGTAAGAAAAATAAACTTAATTCTAGTTTCAACTTAATTCAATAATAAACTCAATTTAGGTTTATTTTTCTTACCCCACTGGCAGATATTTTTACTTGTTTTAAGCCTTAACCTATTACATTTTAGAATTTATTTCAGTAAACAAGACTTAAATTCTAAGCCACTTTGCTTATTAAGTAAATGTATCTTGATTTAAGATTTATTTTTTAACTCGAAAACATGAATAAAATACTAAGTAAACGAACAGATTGGGATGTTCAAAACACTTAAACATTTTTTTTTTCACTCTACCCTTCATATTACAGCTGTCGAAAAACCACAGCAACGTTGACAGACCTGGAAGCCATGATATATTAGCAGTTTTTAAAATAAGTTAAATCTAGAATCCTTATTGGTTTTAGATACTTAAAAGCAATGAATGATCTTCTTTCTTTTGAATTGATTTGGTATTATGGAGGAGCTCTGTGTCTGGTTATTGAAGATGATTTGGTCTTTGCTCCTATGTTGGCTTATTTTTTGTTATTTCCGTTACTATATATATATATATATTTTTTTTTTTCCCCTTTGTTTTTTCTGATTTGAGGTTATGAAAATGTTTTAATTTGTAATAAAGGTTTTTTGAAAATTCTAAATTCTCTCTCTCTCTCTCTCTCTCTCTCTCTCTCTCTCTCTCATGAGCGTGGATCAGTTCCTGCATCAAGGAAAAAATGCGCATCCTGGTAAATTTCAGAAGTTAGACGACTGAGCTGCAGCGGACAGCGTAAGATTTATGAAAACACATTTGAGAAGAAAGGCAAAGCATGTTTCACAGTTAATCCAAGACCATAATGACAATTTTGCGCTCTGTTTCCCGAAGCTCGTGGAGGCGTGGAGCAGCATACACAGTTAAGGTATGTGCGATCTACCGGCATTACCTTTACGATCGACGTATTGGATCTGCAAGCTGCAAGCAAATTAACTGAAGCTTTACTTCATGTTTCTGTTTGGTTAAGCGATGACTGCTTTTTCCCAACAGTTTGTGTGTGTTTTCTGCATGGGTTTAGAAATCATGAACTTCTGATCTGCTAGCTCAACGTTCTACCTCTGTAACGTATAGAGTTAAATGCCCGCTAGCCTCCACCCCAAAAGCCAGCGCCTTCGCCGGCTCCCCCTTTGGCTGCGTCTATTCAGGTATCGCTTCTCGGCCTTTTGGCTAAGATCAAGTGTAGTATCTGTTCTTATCAGTTTAATGTCTGATACGTCTCCTATCCGGAGACTATATGTTAAATGGATTTTTGACCTTCGGAAATGGAAGCGGAGCTTGCTCCTTCCACTCCATGCATCAACATGGTATTGCAGTGTTTCCATGAATGGTGCGCTCCCCTTCTCGGGGACAAATAAGTCAAATACAAAAAAATAATTTGCTTCTTTTGTGCGTGAATGACGGTGTTTTTTTCTAATACGTGTGTTTTAAAATTGCTGTGTTTTCGTTGGCTTTATTGGTTTAACGAAAAGCTTGCGTGGAAATGAACACGCTGATAAAGAAATGTTTTTGTAATGTATTTCATTATTTTCTTTACAAGTTTGTGGTGGTGATCCGAGGACGAATTAAACATCCTCGACACAGCTGAAGGTGCAACAAAAGCGAAAGAGGCCGATTGGAATGTTAAAAACACCTGAAAACTTTTTTCACTACCCTTCATACTACAGCTGTCGAAAATCCACAGCAACTACAGCTGTCGAAAATCCACAGCAACGTCGACAGACCTGGAAGCATAGCTGTACTTGTTTAACTCACAACGACAACGGGTAAGTCATTGAGCCCTGTGTTTTTATTTATCCACGTTCTAAAATTGCTATGCTTTCGTTGTTTCTTGATTGCTCTGTACATTTCTTTGTTTCTATTCCACGTAAAGTTACTTTGTAATAACGAAACCATATATTTGAATGCGCAATTTAAATCCATTTGATTTAAATTGTTTCACATATTTCACTCTACACGGTTCAACCGGGCTGGAAACGGAATAAAAATAGGGTAGATCTCGAAGAATGTTTGGTCTCAGACGTGGCTTCGTGCGCTTTCCACCTGGTCACACACAGTAATGAAATGTTAGTCGGACGGCCTTCGGGGGCGCCGTTGATGTGATCGGTCACAGGAAGATGCGGCCGTCTGGCCTCAAAGGTAGTGATGGGCAGAGCGAGGCTTCGTGAAACACTGAAACAGTTGAATCAATTGTGTCGAGGCTTCGAAACATGGATCGAAACCGCCTCCACAGTGACACCTAGTGGTCATTTGCACGTATTGCCATAGAGCAGCCTTGACAAGGTTTTAGACGAGCACTGACAAATTGTATCCCACATGTTGTGTAATTGATATAAGTGATCAGGTAGGAGAGTGGATAGTGTCCTAGACTCTCATGCAAAAGCCCTTTGGATCGAACCCCGGGAAACGCATTGTTATTACCGTCGTCACAATTAAGTTACATATTTTTTGTTGTTGTTTTAACATCTGTTTGACAACTACATGAGCTTTTAGGCTCATCTTTGTCAATAACTATAAGCTGGTCTATTTAATAAATAAATAGAATAGAGATAAATACCACATAAACAATAAAAAATTAATAAAATATATCAAGCCACCATGTCACATCTGCTGTGTGTGGAAGGACTTAGCCTACTTCTTTTTTACAGATAATTTCTCCAGCCTTTGAAAAACTCCTCTCACAAAAACCCACAAGGTCAATATGCGTTTATTTCACTTTTATACAGATGTGCGATTGTGTTGTCTGTTCCCGACCATGCCAATCAAACGCTGATTCGGCAGAACACACCTGATGAAACATTTAATGAAACACTTCGAGGCTTCGTTTGGTCATAGTCACGTGACATGGGTGTTTTGAATCACGCTTCGGATCAGTGTTTCGACACATCTGCGCTTCGGGATCTCGCAAAGCTTCGGAACGACTGTTTCGCGTCAGCCATCCCTACTCAAAGGGTGTCGCTCATACTTACCTGGCAGGGGAGACACCATGATCATGAAGGTGGTTCACCCAGGGCGAGGCTCAGCCATTGCACTCCGGTTGTGCTGACCCTTTGCGAATTCCCCAAATGTGGGAATCTCGACTGCAAAATTTCTGATAGTGGGGGACTGCGTTCGCGCTCTCCCCTGACCTATGTGTTAAAAATAGATTCTTTTGTCGTTTTACGTAAAATCCAAGAGACGTCTAACCACGGCCCAAGAATACATTAGTCATCAAAAAAGCGGCTATTCAACGACTACATAATTTCTAATAGACAGCGAATATGTGTCTAGGCTAAAACAAGGCTTAATTTGGGCTGTCAGTGAAAATCTAATAGACGTTTGACCATTCCAAAAGAATAGACTAGCCATTAAATAGAACCACAATCAAACGGCTACATGTCTAAGAGACAGTCAACAAAATAATGCTTAGATGATTCTTTTATTTCCAATATAAGAGGTTCTCGGGAATGGCAATCATCCAAACTAATAAATTATAAAGGCTTTTATAAGAAAATGACAACAGTTAAACAACATAGACAGCGTTGGGCAATACAAAATGCTAATAAATACAAGACAAATTGAAATATTGTACATGCATGTACATTAAACAAGCCAACAAATCTGCCAATGGGCTACGACAATTTTTCTTGAATTAAGTGTTTATATCTAGATTTGTTTCTTACCCCTTTGGCAGATTTATTTGCTTGTTTTAAGCCCAAATTCGCTTAAATTTTGAGTTTTTTTCTCCCTAAAGGCTAGGCTTATTTTCTTAGGGCATTTTGCTCATCAAAAAATGCATCTTATTTTAAGACTTTCTAGATATTTGTACAGTGAAAACAGTTCGAAATAACAAGTAAGAAATGATTTTTTGCAATGTATTCATTCATTCGCTACCCTTCATAATACAGCTGTCGAAAAACCACAGCAACGTCGACAGACCTGGAAGCGTAGCTGTATTTGTTTAACTCACAAAGACAACGGGTAAAGTATTTTCTTGATTACCTAAATGACTTGCCGTAAGAAAATAAGTTTAGGTTTAAGGGGGGGAAATACAGTTTAAAGGGATATTTCAATTCATGATGATAATTCTGTCATCATTTACTCATGCATACAGGCTTACAACAACACGAGGATTAGTTTTTTTCTGAGTAACACAAAAGAAGGTATTTTGAGGAATGATGGTAAACCCACAGCAGATAGTCACCATTGACTTCCATAGTAGGAATAAAAAAAATATGATGGAATTTATTAGGTACCATCAACCGTGTGCTAACCATCACTTTGCAAAATATTTTCTTCATCATTTATCACGATACTTCCAAAATATTTTTTCCTACTAAGTCAATGTTTCATTATTTGCTTTACAAGCTTAAAAATGATGGTGACATGATTCCATGGTAATCACAAACAGTTAAACAAGTAAGATAATCACCATTACTTTTAAAAGCATTTTGAAAATTGCTTGCTTATGCTGGGAGTAAAGGTATTTCACGCAGTGCGCATCCTCTTTAAAAGGTAATGTATGCTTCTTTTAAAGCTGACACATTTGCCACATTAAAATAACAGAAATGTGTACTTTTTAAACTTTTTGGAGCCGGTGTGTCTGTGTTCTTGGGGCACACATCTACATGTAAAAGCAGAATCGCTTATTATTCTTCTCTATTTCTTGTATAGGTCAATTATGAGTGAAGAACCGTTCACCAAATGAAGACCGCAGCCAGGTGACGGGATTCTGTGGTAATCGCAAACAGGTAAACCAGTAAAATAATCATCATTTATTGTTAAAATAATTTTGAAAATTGAAGTTCTGTGTGTTCTTATTGTACTTTATTTATTTCTGCAGGTAAGCACCATACCGTAAGCTTCATTCCCTTTATAACAGGTAAGGTTCATACTGTTTTATTCTTTTGTACTGTTTTATTCGTACTGTTTTAAATCATTCAGTAAATGCAAAGTTAAACTGATGTGTTTTTAATCTAGATTTAAAAGTGTCTACTGTTGAAGCACATCTGATCTCTTCTGAAAGCTGATAATAACTAAATGCTGATGCACCTTGTTTTGAGTGAACCCCTGTTTTTTCTAAATGACCTGATCCTATTGCTCCGAGTAATCGGTTTCATATTCGATTAGCATATCTGTCATGTATTTCGGCCTGTAGCCATGAAGTGGTTTTTAAACAAGTAACAGTACTTTTTTAATCCATTGTCCATTGCAATAATCGGCCCTGCTGGTGATGAAAGCATGAACAAGTTTCTCTAAGTCCTGTCTTGAGACAAAACCTCCAATTCTGGCAATATTTCTGAGATGGTAGTAAAAGCAGAATTCCTTATTATTTTTCTCTATCTCAGGCTCTATGGCATATATGTCATGATTTTATTTGTCTATTTATATGTCTATTTACAAGGACTGCCTTGGCCAAACGTTATTGTTAATTAATATTGAAGCAGTTATTTAACATATTTCCTTTGAGTAGTGATTTGTGTAATGATCCATATATCTATTTTTATGTATATTTTTAACTTAGGAATGTGATTTTAAAGCACATATTTGTTATTGTATGACACCTCTCATGTTATGAAAGTAAAAAATAAATGTATTTTCTGATGTCTTGCATTTCTGTTTTTAAACTGTTAATCCTTATCAAGTGCTATACATTAGAAAGTGGATAAATAACAAAAATGTCACTCCTGACAGCTGATAAATTAATCGTTCTTTATAGCACCACTGAGGTGAGCATTTTTCAAGGCAAGATTCTTTATAGAACCGTATAAAAAGGTTCTATATAGTACCAAAAAAACGGGTTCTGCTATGGTTACAAGCTGAAGAACCCTTATTTGGTACTATTTAGGAGCATTTGTCTTTAGAGTGTTGCGTAGGTTCGAAACTTTCAATCTTTAAACCAAAAAAAAGGGTCACACGGTTTTATTTGTGGTGTGGACATGAACACGCTGCAGGCATTGAAATGTAATTTGTAATTTATTGTCTCATTTCATATTTAACAAATAGAAAGCAAAGTGCTATTCAATCAGTTTAACTAAACAACTGGTGTTCCTCAATTTTGGGGCCTATTTTGTTCAGTATATCAGTTTTGTTCAGTTTTGTATGTGCATGCAAAAAGCATTCAGCGAGCAAATTAACTGAAGCTTTACCTTCGTGTTTCTTTTTGTATGAGTGATAACTGTTTCTGTATGTATTTGTATGGTTTTTTTACAAGTATAGAGTGAAATGCACACGGTGAGTAATGAACGCAGACCTTCAGTGCCGGATCTCTGACCCGCTAACCTCCATCCCGACAGCCAGCGCCTTCTCCGGATGCCATTGCGGTATCGCTCCTCGGCTTTTTGGGTAAAATCGAGTGGACACCGGGGACTACACGTTTGAATGGATTTTTGACCTTCGGCTATGGAAGCGAGGCTTGCTCCGTCCACTCCGTGCATCGACTCTGGCGCTTTCCGGGGACAAATAAGGTGAGTTTAAAACCAGAGTTTGCTTCTTTTGTGCGTGGTTGCCAGTTTGTTTGCCAATCCGTGGTCATAATATGTTCCGCTTCGTGGTTTCTCCATCGCTCAGTACTTTTCTGTGTTTCTATTTTACGTAAAGCTAACACCAAAACGATTGTGGAAAGCGCTATATAGATTGTTCTCAAAGAAAAAACGAGAAACAAACCCATGTGAATATGGGTCAAATTATCTAGGCGGAGCACTTCGTTCAAAGAAAAACGCAACAGAATTGTTTGCGTTGAACAAAGACAATGGTGCGTGCAGACATCGAATGTGTATTGTGGATAAAAAATGGCCAGTGGGGTGGGACAATTTTTCTTGAATTAAGTGTTTATGGGAAAAGTTAACGAATTTTTTCTTACCCTGTAGGCAGATTTATTTGCTTGTTTTAAGCATAAAATAACAGGAGAAGAAATTGTGTAGGGGGAGCAGAGGGTTTTTTTTTCGTTCAAAGAAAAGCAGCGTGGCACGAATGAATGTTTGGCTGAAATGCTATCGTAATTTCCCCCTTAATTTTCCTTACAAACATGAAACCAGAGAGAAGGGCCAGTTGGCATCGAACTGCACCTTGTATTCGGTGATTGATTGAGGAAAAATATGCGTATGTGTATATATACACTTGTTTTGTTGAACAGAGACAATGGCCGCGTGCTCCAGCGTCACCTATATGCCTATTTCACAAAATGGCGCCTTTGACCGGAAGTAAGGAAAACATCGTTCAGGTTGCACCACTACGATGGCCACTCAATATAGTATGGACTGACAGCTGCTTTGTTTTCTCCTACACATGAATTTACTTGTAAAAATAACAATAACATATATTGTCGATTGGTGTTATATTATTTTTTTAGCATTTCGTCTTATCAAAATATATCATATGTTAGACAGCTGTCAATTTTAAATAAAATAACGAGACATACATAACTATTCGTGTCTGCTCCCGTTTATTGTAATGAGTCTGCACATTTGGAGAAATACTTAGACATTTTACTTCTTATTTCTTTAGACTGAATAATTATTTCTTATTAATTCCAAAGTATGAGACCCGATGATCTAATCGTGGTGTATGTGCTATTCCTCGTTTGTTTGCCTGCATCCATTGCTTTACGGCTTGCTTGTTGCGTTGAAATGCACATTTGATTTCTTTACCAGCATTGGATTTAGACCATTCAATGAGAAGAGTTAACAGCGTTTATTATGATTGATAAGCCCTCAACGGAGAATGAAGTCTGCATACATTAAAAGCCTTATTTTGTTTTTATCGTGTGCCTTCCAAAATGTATGCGACGAAACTTAAATCACGCAAAAAATGAATGGTAACTAGACGTGCTTGTTGTGTGCAGGGAGTGCATTTATTTGTAAACTTTTGCTAAATCAAAATGGTTTATTTGTATTTGCTTTTTACCTGGGTTTTATCAGGTTCGCAGTCGGGACATTTTTAATCCATAGTGTATGGAGTTATCTAGTAGAAAATGATCTGCTGTTTTTTGGTAGAATGTTGTGTGAGCTAAAGAAACGAGGAATAAAACACACACCGCGATTAAAAAAATCAGATCGCATACTTTGTAATTGAAAATAAATAATAATTAATTTCAAAGAAATAAGAAGTAAAATGTGTAAGTATTCCTCAAAATGTGCTTTGGACTAAGTCCCCCGTCATCACAGCAAACGGGAGCAGACCCGAATAGGTATGTCTAGTTATTTTATTAAAAATTCCCAGCCGTCTGTAAATTCATGTTTGAAAGAAAAAAGTAAATGAATATCTTACTTACTGTTTTTGTCTTGTTTTCTAGTGAATATCTGACAATTCTTAAATGGAGATACATTTACTTGGTAAGCAAAGTGGCTTAAGATATTATGTATTGTAATAGAAAATTGTTATAAAAACGTTTTGTTTTTGCTGGGAATTCTTGTATATATTTCACAGCTATATAATTAATTATAATAACGCACTTTTTGTTGATAAACATGTTAAAAAATACATTAACACAGAATAATGTGGCAACAAATCAAACGTGCATTTAAATGCAACAAGCAGAAAATAAATAAATAAAGCAAATGCATGGAAAAGAAACGAGGAATAAAACAAACACCGCGATTAAAACAAATCAGATCGCATACTTTGTAATTGAAAATAAATAATAATTAATTCCAAAGAAATAAGAAGTAAAATGTGTAAGTATTCCTCAAAATGTGCTTTGGACTAAGTCCCCGTCATCACAGCAAACGGGAGCAGACCCGAATAGGTATGTGTAGTTATTTTATTTAAAATTTTCAGCCGTCTGTAAATTCATGTTTGAAAGAAAAAAGTAAATGAATATCTTACTTACTGTTTTTGTCTTGTTTTCTTGTGAATATCTGACAATTCTTAAATGGAGATACATTTACTTGGTAAGCAAAGTGGCTTAAGATATTATGTATTGTAATAGAAAATTGTTATAAAAGCGTTTTGTGTTTGCTGGGAATTCACAGCCATATAATTAATTATAATAACGCACTTTTTGTTTATAAACATGTTAAAAAATACATTAACACAGAATAATGTGGCAACAAATCAAACGTGCATTTAAATGCAACAAGCAAAAATAAATAAATAAAGCAAATGCACGGAAAAGAAACGAGGAATAAAACAAACACCGCGATTAAAAAATCAGATCGTATACTTTGTAATAATTGAAATAAATTATAAAAATCAACAGGTTTATATTTAAAACAAGTAAAAAATATCTGCCAGCGGGGTAAGAAAAATAAACTTAATTCTAGTTTCAACTTAATTCAATAATAAACTCAATTTAGGTTTATTTTTCTTACCCCACTGGCAGATATTTTTACTTGTTTTAAGCCTTAACCTATTACATTTTAGAATTTATTTCAGTAAACAAGACTTAAATTCTAAGCCACTTTGCTTATTAAGTAAATGTATCTTGATTTAAGAATTATTTTTTAACTCGAAAACATGAATAAAATACTAAGTAAACGAACAGATTGGGATGTTCAAAACACTTAAACATTTTTTTTTCACTCTACCCTTCATATTACAGCTGTCGAAAAACCACAGCAACGTTGACAGACCTGGAAGCCATGATATATTAGCAGTTTTTAAAATAAGTTAAATCTAGAATCCTTATTGGTTTTAGATACTTAAAAGCAATGAATGATCTTCTTTCTTTTGAATTGATTTGGTATTATGGAGGAGCTCTGTGTCTGGTTATTGAAGATGATTTGGTCTTTGCTCCTATGTTGGCTTATTTTTTGTTATTTCCGTTACTATATATATATATATATATATATATTTTTTCCCCTTTGTTTTTTCTGATTTGAGGTTATGAAAATGTTTTAATTTGTAATAAAGGTTTTTTGAAAATTCTAAATTCTCTCTCTCTCTCTCTCTCTCTCTCTCTCTCTCTCTCTCATGAGCGTGGATCAGTTCCTGCATCAAGGAAAAAATGCGCATCCTGGTAAATTTCAGAAGTTAGACGACTGAGCTGCAGCGGACAGCGTAAGATTTATGAAAACACATTTGAGAAGAAAGGCAAAGCATGTTTCACAGTTAATCCAAGACCATAATGACAATTTTGCGCTCTGTTTCCCGAAGCTCGTGGAGGCGTGGAGCAGCATACACAGTTAAGGTATGTGCGATCTATCGGCATTACCTTTACGATCGACGTATTGGATCTGCAAGCTGCAAGCAAATTAACTGAAGCTTTACTTCATGTTTCTGTTTGGTTAAGCGATGACTGCTTTTTCCCAACAGTTTGTGTGTGTTTTCTGCATGGGTTTAGAAAACATGAACTTCTGATCTGCTAGCTCAACGTTCTACCTCTGTAACGTATAGAGTTAAATGCCCGCTAGCCTCCACCCCAAAAGCCAGCGCCTTCGCCGGCTCCCCCTTTGGCTGCGTCTATTCCGGTATCGCTTCTCGGCCTTTTGGCTAAGATCAAGTGTAGTATCTGTTCTTATCAGTTTAATGTCTGATACGTCTCCTATCCGGAGACTATATGTTAAATGGATTTTTGACCTTCGGAAATGGAAGCGGAGCTTGCTCCTTCCACTCCATGCATCAACATGGTGTTGCAGTGTTTCCATGAATGGTGCGCTCCCCTTCTCGGGGACAAATAAGTCAAATACAAAAAAATAATTTGCTTCTTTTGTGCGTGAATGACGGTGTTTTTTCTAATAAGTGTGTTTTAAAATTGCTGTGTTTTCGTTGGCTTTATTGGTTTAACGAAAAGCTTGCGTGGAAATGAACACGCTGATAAAGAAATGTTTTTGTAATGTATTTAATTATTTTCTTTACAAGTTTGTGGTGGTGATCCGAGGACGAATTAAACATCCTCGACACAGCTGAAGGTGCAACAAAAGCGAAAGAGGCCGATTGGAATGTTAAAAACACCTGAAAACTTTTTTCACTACCCTTCATACTACAGCTGTCGAAAATCCACAGCAACGTCGACAGACCTGGAAGCATAGCTGTACTTGTTTAACTCACAACGACAACGGGTAAGTCATTGAGCCCTGTGTTTTTATTTATCCACGTTCTAAAATTGCTATGCTTTCGTTGTTTCTTGATTGCTCTGTACATTTCTTTGTTTCTATTCCACGTAAAGTTACTTTGTAATAACGAAACCATATATTTGAATGCGCAATTTAAATCCATTTGATTTAAATTGTTTCACATATTTCACTCTACACGGTTCAACCGGGCTGGAAACGGAATAAAAATAGGGTAGATCTCGAAGAATGTTTGGTCTCAGACGTGGCTTCGTGCGCTTTCCACCTGGTCACACACAGTAATGAAATGTTAGTCGGACGGCCTTCGGGGGCGCCGTTGATGTGATCGGTCACAGGAAGATGCGGCCGTCTGGCCTCAAAGGGTGTCGCTCATACTTACCTGGCAGGGGAGACACCATGATCATGAAGGTGGTTCACCCAGGGCGAGGCTCAGCCATTGCACTCCGGTTGTGCTGACCCTTTGCGAATTCCCCAAATGTGGGAATCTCGACTGCAAAATTTCTGATAGTGGGGGACTGCGTTCGCGCTCTCCCCTGACCTATGTGTTAAAAATAGATTCTTTTGTCGTTTTACGTAAAATCCAAGAGACGTCTAACCACGGCCCAAGAATACATTAGTCATCAAAAAAGCGGCTATTCAACGACTACATAATTTCTAATAGACAGCGAATATGTGTCTAGGCTAAAACAAGGCTTAATTTGGGCTGTCAGTGAAAATCTAATAGACGTTTGACCATTCCAAAAGAATAGACTAGCCATTAAATAGAACCACAATCAAACGGCTACATGTCTAAGAGACAGTCAACAAAATAATGCTTAGATGATTCTTTTATTTCCAATATAAGAGGTTCTCGGGAATGGCAATCATCCAAACTAATAAATTATAAAGGCTTTTATAAGAAAATGACAACAGTTAAACAACATAGACAGCGTTGGGCAATACAAAATGCTAATAAATACAAGACAAATTGAAATATTGTACATGCATGTACATTAAACAAGCCAACAAATCTGCCAATGGGCTACGACAATTTTTCTTGAATTAAGTGTTTATATCTAGATTTGTTTCTTACCCCTTTGGCAGATTTATTTGCTTGTTTTAAGCCCAAATTCGCTTAAATTTTGAGTTTTTTTCTCCCTAAAGGCTAGGCTTATTTTCTTAGGGCATTTTGCTCATCAAAAAATGCATCTTATTTTAAGACTTTCTAGATATTTGTACAGTGAAAACAGTTCGAAATAACAAGTAAGAAATGATTTTTTGCAATGTATTCATTCATTCGCTACCCTTCATAATACAGCTGTCGAAAAACCACAGCAACGTCGACAGACCTGGAAGCGTAGCTGTATTTGTTTAACTCACAAAGACAACGGGTAAAGTATTTTCTTGATTACCTAAATGACTTGCCGTAAGAAAATAAGTTTAGGTTTAAGGGGGGGAAATACAGTTTAAAGGGATATTTCAATTCATGATGATAATTCTGTCATCATTTACTCATGCATACAGGCTTACAACAACACGAGGATTAGTTTTTTTCTGAGTAACACAAAAGAAGGTATTTTGAGGAATGATGGTAAACCCACAGCAGATAGTCACCATTGACTTCCATAGTAGGAATAAAAAAAATATGATGGAATTTATTAGGTACCATCAACCGTGTGCTAACCATCACTTTGCAAAATATTTTCTTCATCATTTATCACGATACTTCCAAAATATTTTTTCCTACTAAGTCAATGTTTCATTATTTGCTTTACAAGCTTAAAAATGATGGTGACATGATTCCATGGTAATCACAAACAGTTAAACAAGTAAGATAATCACCATTACTTTTAAAAGCATTTTGAAAATTGCTTGCTTATGCTGGGAGTAAAGGTATTTCACGCAGTGCGCATCCTCTTTAAAAGGTAATGTATGCTTCTTTTAAAGCTGACACATTTGCCACATTAAAATAACAGAAATGTGTACTTTTTAAACTTTTTGGAGCCGGTGTGTCTGTGTTCTTGGGGCACACATCTACATGTAAAAGCAGAATCGCTTATTATTCTTCTCTATTTCTTGTATAGGTCAATTATGAGTGAAGAACCGTTCACCAAATGAAGACCGCAGCCAGGTGACGGGATTCTGTGGTAATCGCAAACAGGTAAACCAGTAAAATAATCATCATTTATTGTTAAAATAATTTTGAAAATTGAAGTTCTGTGTGTTCTTATTGTACTTTATTTATTTCTGCAGGTAAGCACCATACCGTAAGCTTCATTCCCTTTATAACAGGTAAGGTTCATACTGTTTTATTCTTTTGTACTGTTTTATTCGTACTGTTTTAAATCATTCAGTAAATGCAAAGTTAAACTGATGTGTTTTTAATCTAGATTTAAAAGTGTCTACTGTTGAAGCACATCTGATCTCTTCTGAAAGCTGATAATAACTAAATGCTGATGCACCTTGTTTTGAGTGAACCCCTGTTTTTTCTAAATGACCTGATCCTATTGCTCCGAGTAATCGGTTTCATATTCGATTAGCATATCTGTCATGTATTTCGGCCTGTAGCCATGAAGTGGTTTTTAAACAAGTAACAGTACTTTTTTAATCCATTGTCCATTGCAATAATCGGCCCTGCTGGTGATGAAAGCATGAACAAGTTTCTCTAAGTCCTGTCTTGAGACAAAACCTCCAATTCTGGCAATATTTCTGAGATGGTAGTAAAAGCAGAATTCCTTATTATTTTTCTCTATCTCAGGCTCTATGGCATATATGTCATGATTTTATTTGTCTATTTATATGTCTATTTACAAGGACTGCCTTGGCCAAACGTTATTGTTAATTAATATTGAAGCAGTTATTTAACATATTTCCTTTGAGTAGTGATTTGTGTAATGATCCATATATCTATTTTTATGTATATTTTTAACTTAGGAATGTGATTTTAAAGCACATATTTGTTATTGTATGACACCTCTCATGTTATGAAAGTAAAAAATAAATGTATTTTCTGATGTCTTGCATTTCTGTTTTTAAACTGTTAATCCTTATCAAGTGCTATACATTAGAAAGTGGATAAATAACAAAAATGTCACTCCTGACAGCTGATAAATTAATCGTTCTTTATAGCACCACTGAGGTGAGCATTTTTCAAGGCAAGATTCTTTATAGAACCGTATAAAAAGGTTCTATATAGTACCAAAAAAACGGGTTCTGCTATGGTTACAAGCTGAAGAACCCTTATTTGGTACTATTTAGGAGCATTTGTCTTTAGAGTGTTGCGTAGGTTCGAAACTTTCAATCTTTAAACCAAAAAAAAGGGTCACACGGTTTTATTTGTGGTGTGGACATGAACACGCTGCAGGCATTGAAATGTAATTTGTAATTTATTGTCTCATTTCATATTTAACAAATAGAAAGCAAAGTGCTATTCAATCAGTTTAACTAAACAACTGGTGTTCCTCAATTTTGGGGCCTATTTTGTTCAGTATATCAGTTTTGTTCAGTTTTGTATGTGCATGCAAAAAGCATTCAGCGAGCAAATTAACTGAAGCTTTACCTTCGTGTTTCTTTTTGTATGAGTGATAACTGTTTCTGTATGTATTTGTATGGTTTTTTTACAAGTATAGAGTGAAATGCACACGGTGAGTAATGAACGCAGACCTTCAGTGCCGGATCTCTGACCCGCTAACCTCCATCCCGACAGCCAGCGCCTTCTCCGGATGCCATTGCGGTATCGCTCCTCGGCTTTTTGGGTAAAATCGAGTGGACACCGGGGACTACACGTTTGAATGGATTTTTGACCTTCGGCTATGGAAGCGAGGCTTGCTCCGTCCACTCCGTGCATCGACTCTGGCGCTTTCCGGGGACAAATAAGGTGAGTTTAAAACCAGAGTTTGCTTCTTTTGTGCGTGGTTGCCAGTTTGTTTGCCAATCCGTGGTCATAATATGTTCCGCTTCGTGGTTTCTCCATCGCTCAGTACTTTTCTGTGTTTCTATTTTACGTAAAGCTAACACCAAAACGATTGTGGAAAGCGCTATATAGATTGTTCTCAAAGAAAAAACGAGAAACAAACCCATGTGAATATGGGTCAAATTATCTAGGCGGAGCACTTCGTTCAAAGAAAAACGCAACAGAATTGTTTGCGTTGAACAAAGACAATGGTGCGTGCAGACATCGAATGTGTATTGTGGATAAAAAATGGCCAGTGGGGTGGGACAATTTTTCTTGAATTAAGTGTTTATGGGAAAAGTTAACGAATTTTTTCTTACCCTGTAGGCAGATTTATTTGCTTGTTTTAAGCATAAAATAACAGGAGAAGAAATTGTGTAGGGGGAGCAGAGGGTTTTTTTTTTTCGTTCAAAGAAAAGCAGCGTGGCACGAATGAATGTTTGGCTGAAATGCTATCGTAATTTCCCCCTTAATTTTCCTTACAAACATGAAACCAGAGAGAAGGGCCAGTTGGCATCGAATTGCACCTTGTATTCGGTGATTGATTGAGGAAAAATATGCGTATGTGTATATATACACTTGTTTTGTTGAACAGAGACAATGGCCGCGTGCTCCAGCGTCACCTATATGCCTATTTCACAAAATGGCGCCTTTGACCGGAAGTAAGGAAAACATCGTTCAGGTTGCACCACTACGATGGCCACTCAATATAGTATGGACTGACAGCTGCTTTGTTTTCTCCTACACATGAATTTACTTGTAAAAATAACAATAACAGATATTGTCGATTGGTGTTATATTATTAGGGGTCAAGCCCCGAAGGGGCGTAGAACCCTATTGTTATTGTTAGTTTTCTTATTATTATTATTATTATTATTATTATTATTATTATTTTTCTTCCTCGTTCTTCCGCCGAAAGTCAATGGCAGCCCATAGAACCGTACATAGGAAAGTTATGAATTTTGGCACACATGTAGAGGACAGTCTCAGAAGTTACTATAGCAACATTGGTGTGTCTGACTTAAACCCTCTAGCGCCACCAACAGTCCAAAAATCCACTTATGTTCATGCTCATAACTTCTGGCCCATGAGTCCTAGAAACTAAATTCTTGTTTCCTCTAAATCCCTGGCTCATGATGATTCAAATGCACACATTGATGTCATTTGTGTCATGCACATCTTTCCGCCATTTTGAATTTTTCGTAAAACCTACTTTTTCGAACTCCTCCTAGAGCGTTCGTCCGATTTGCATGTCCTTTGGTATGTAGCATCTAGAGACACCCCAGACAAAAAGTTATCAAAAGCTTTTTGATAGACCAATGCGTTCTCGTATAAATTGACAACATATATGGCGGCGAGCACGCCAAAACGGACGTGAGGCCGTATCTTCGCAAAACTTTATTGTATCGACACGAAACTTGGTATATGTCATTACAGTCATGACCTGAGGGTGCCTGCAACGTTTCGTCGCAGCGCCACCTAGTGGTCACGAGATTCGAAAAATGCCTATTTTTGCTTATAACTTCTTCAAACTTGAGTCTAAAATCATGAAGGTGGTCTTGTTAGATTCCTTGAAGCATGCCGAGTCAAACGATACCAAACGGTTTTCTGTCGGCCATTTTGGGTGTCGGCCATTTTGAATTTTCTCATTAAGTTCAGTATTTCACAAACAGATTGGCTTATCGCTACGAAATTTGGCATGGTTCATCAGTGACATGTTCTGAGCGCACCTATAAATCTTTAGGACGGCGCCACCTAGTGGTCAGGATATGTAAAATAAATTTTTAAAATCTTTATATCATTTGATTAAATTGCCACTATGACATAAGACTTCACTCTATTGATTCCTTGGCTCATGCTGAGTCCGACTGTACCAAATATGTCAGAGTCAAACCTACTTCCTGTCGGCCATTTTGATTTATATTGAACAGCTACTTTTTCAAACTCCTCCTAGAGCGCTCGTGTGATTGACTTGATTTTTGGTATGCATCATCTAGAGACACTCTAGACAAAAAGTTATCAAAAGATTTTCGGTAGACCTATCCGTTGTCGTATAACGCATCAAAGAATGCGAGGGCGAGCACGCCAAAATGTGTTTGAGCCTGTATCTTCGCAAAACTTTTGCGTATTAATATGAGACTTGGTATATGTCATAACAGTGATGACTTGAGGGTGCATGCACCATTTCGTCACACTGCCCCCTACTGGTCACGAGATATAAAAAATGTCTATTTTTGGTTATAACTACTGCAAATTTGAATGTAAAATTATGAGACTGGTCTTGTTAGATTTCATGAGGCATGCCGAGTCAAACGATACCAAATGGTTTTTGGTCGGCCATTTTGTGTGTCGGCCATTTTGAATTTTTCTTTAAGTTCAAGTATTTCAGAAACGCAATTGCGTATTGTTATGAAACTTGGTATGGTTCATCAGCAACATGTTCTGGGAGGACTTGTAAACTTTTCGGTGCCCCCTAGTGGTCAAGAGATTTGAAGCTATATCTCTGCATCTCTTTATCGTATTTACACCAAATTTGGTGGGTGTCATCACAATCAAGACCTGAGTCACAATTTATTTTTTGGTCAGTGCCCCCTAGTGGTCAAGTCATTTAAGGCTATATCTCTGCATCTCTTTATCGTATTTACACCAAATTTGGTGGGTGTCATCACAATCAAGACCTGAGTCACAATTTATTTTTTGGTCAGTGCCCCCTAGTGGTCAAGTCATTTAAGGCTATATCTCTGCATCTCTTCATTGTATTCACACCAAATTTGGTGGGTGTCATCACAGTCATGACCTGAGGCACCATCTATTCTTTCGGCACAGTGCCACCTAGTGGTCTCAAGATACGAAAAAATTGCTTTTTTTCATAAAACTAATGCAAACTTAGATCTTAAATCATGGCAGTCATCACGTATGAATCATTTTTTGCCATATTTGGCTTGACCCCGGTATCGCTGCTTGCAGCTATATTTATTATTATTATTATTATTATTATTATTATTTTTCTTCCTCGTTCTTCCGCCGAAAGTCAATGGCAGCCCATAGAACCGTACATAGGAAAGTTATGAATTTTGGCACACATGTAGAGGACAGTCTCAGAAGTTACTATAGCAACATTGGTGTGTCTGACTCAAACCCTCTAGCGCCACCAACAGTCCAAAAATCCACTTATGTTCATGCTCATAACTTCTGACCCATGAGTCCTAGAAACTAAATTCTTGTTTCCTCTAAATCCCTGGCTCATGATGATTCAAATGCACACATTGATGTCATTTGTGTCATGCACATCTTTCCGCCATTTTGAATTTTTCGTAAAACCTACTTTTTCGAACTCCTCCTAGACCGTTTGTCCGATTTGCATGTCCTTTGGTATGTAGCATCTAGAGACACCCAAGACAAAAAGTTATCAAAAGCTTTTTGATAGACCAATGCGTTCTCATATAAATTGACAACATATATGGCGGCGAGCACGCCAAAACGGACGTGAGGCCTTATCTTCGCAAAACTTTATTGTATCGACACGAAACTTGGTATATGTCATAACAGTCATGACCTGAGGGTGCCTGCAACGTTTCGTCACAGCGCCACCTAGTGGTCACGAGATTCGAAAAATGCCTATTTTCGCTTATAACTACTTCAAACTTGAGTCTAAAATCATGAAGTTGGTCTTGTTAGATTCCTTGAGGCATGCCGAGTCAAACGATACCAAACGGTTTTCGGTCGGCCATTTTGGGTGTCGGCCATTTTGAATTTTCTCATTAAGTTCAGTATTTCACAAACAGAATGGCGTATCGCTACGAAAATTGGCATGGTTCATCAGTGACATGTTCTGAGCGCACCTATAAATCTTTAGGACGGCGCCACCTAGTGGTCAGGATATGTAAAATAATTTTTTAAAATCTTTATATAACTTGATTAAATTGCCACTATGACATAAGACTTCACTCTATTGATTCCTTGGCTCATGCTGAGTCCGACTGTACCAAATATGTCTGAGTCAAACCTACTTCCTGTCGGCCATTTTGATTTATATTGAACAGCTACTTTTTCGAACTCCTCCTAGAGCGCTCGTGTGATTGACTTGATTTTTGGTATGCATCATCTAGAGACACTCTAGACAAAAAGTTATCAAAAGATTTTCGGTAGACCTATCCGTTGTCGTATAACGCATCAAAGAATGCGAGGGCGAGCACGCCAAAATGTGTTTGAGCCTGTATCTTCGCAAAACTTTTGCGTATTAATATGAGACTTGGTATATGTCATAACAGTGATAACCTGAGGGTGCATGCACCATTTCGTCACACTGCCCCCTACTGGTCACGAGATATAAAAAATGTCTATTTTTGCTTATAACTACTGCAAATTTGAATGTAAAATTATGAGACTGGTCTTGTTAGATTTCATGAGGCATGCCGAGTCAAACGATACCAAATGGTTTTTGGTCGGCCATTTTGTGTGTCGGCCATTTTGAATTTTCTTTAAGTTCAAGTATTTCAGAAACGCAATTGCGTATTGTTATGAAACTTGGTATGGTTCATCAGCAACATGTTCTGGGAGGACTTGTAAACTTTTCGGTGCCCCCTAGTGGTCAAGAGATTTGAAGCTATATCTCTGCATCTCTTTATCGTATTTACACCAAATTTGGTGGGTGTCATCACAATCAAGACCTGAGTCACAATTTTTTTTTTTTGTCAGTGCCCCCTAGTGGTCAAGTCATTTAAGGCTATATCTCTGCATCTCTTTATTGTATTTACACCAAATTTGGTGGGTGTCATCACAATCAAGACCTGAGTCACAATTTATTTTTTGGTCAGTGCCCCCTAGTGGTCAAGTCATTTAAGGCTATATCTCCGTATCGCTTTATTGTATTTACACCAAATTTGGTGGGTGTCATCACAGTCATGACCTGAGGCACCATCTATTCCGTCGGCACAGTGCCACCTAGTGGTCTCAAGATACGAAAAAATTGCTTTTTTTCATAAAACTAATGCAAACTTAGATGTTAAATCATGGCAGTCATCACGTATGAATCATTTTTTGCCACGTTTGGCTTGACCCCGGTATCGCTGCTTGCAGCTATATTTATATATTATTCTTCTTCTTGTTCTTCCGCCATTGAAGTCAATGGCAGCCCATAGAACCGTACATAGGAAAGTTATGAAATTTGGCACACTGATAAAGGACAGTCCAATGTGTCCCCACAGCAAATTTGGAGTCTCTATCTCTAACCCGCTAGCGCCACCAACAGTCCAAAGTTGAACTTATGTTTTTGCTTATAACTTCTGATCCGTAAGTCCTAGAAACGAAATTCTTGTTTCCTCTGATTCCTTGGCTCAAGACGATTCGATTGGACCATATGACGTCATTTTCCGTCATGAAAATTTTTCCGCCATTTTGAATTATTCGTAAAACCTACTTTTGCGAACTCGTCCTAGAGTTTTTACCCGATTGCCGCGAAAATTGGTATGTAGCATCTAGAGACCCTCACGGCAAAAAGTTATCAAAAGAATTTCGATAAACCAATCCGTTGTCGTATAGCGCGTCAACAAAATTTTCGTAGAGCGCAAAAAAACAGATTTTAGGCTGTATCTTCGTCAAACTTAGGCCTATTGACACGACACTTGGTACTTGTGATGCCAGTCAGGAACTGAGTGTGCATGCACAGTTTCGTCGCAGCGCCACCTAGTGGCCAGACAGATGTTTTTTACACCTATAACTTTGGCTGTGATCAACGTATTTTGACGGGACTTGATTTTTAGGAGTCCTGAATAGTCGCCGAGTCCAACAATACCAAACATGCCAGATTTCGCCTTACGGTTAGCCCTGCGCAGCAAAACAGCACTTAAAAAACACGCGCGAATATCTCCGCGAGCGTAATTCTGATCGACTCGAAAACATCATAGGAAGAACATTGCATTACCTTCTGAACAAAAAGTTCTATTGGCACTATATTAAAATTTTCATCAGAAATGGCCGAAAATTGCAAAAAACGAAAAATTACCTTTAAATTTTGTGTTTTTACACATAAATGGTTATAACTTCGTAACGCAAAGAGATTTTTTCACCATATTTGATACGCTGATGTACGACCACAGTCTGAGGCTACACAAAAAAAATTGTATGGTTGCACCAGTAGTTGGCCTTATAATTGAACAAAACCTTTGAAATCAAGCCACCCTATGGTCATACAACTGTTTCTTCACTAAACTAAAGTGAAGTGTATAGTCATAAAACTAGCTAGATGTAACACATTTATGACCTGAGGTTGCATGCACGAATTTTGTCATTGCGCCACCTACTGGTTTTGAGATAGAATATGGCATTTTTTGCCTAAAACTACTGCAACAACACATCTAAAACCATGAGTCATCATGGATTATTCCTTTCATGGCTTTGACTATAATCACTAGAGGATGTCCATTTACTCTCTAGCAACCAATGAGAATACGTTATCAACTGTTTTTGCAAGAGCTTTTTCTCTGTATCAGAACATCACAGAGACATGGGGATGGTCTCTTTTGACTCTTTTAACTTGTTGTAACATGTTGTGACCCATGTTTGCCCACTGTAAGCATCACATACATGTCCTTCAGTGCTCTAATGTTCCATGATTGTCAATAACCGAAGGACAGTTGCAGTAGACAAGAATATAGATTATTTTTGTTGATTACCTTTGGATTTTTTCATCTGAAATCATTAGGTTTACCTAGGTTCTTCAGTCTGCTTATCCAAATGCAACTTTACATCCTTCTGTGCCCTTTTCGGCTTGACCCCGGTATTGCTGCTTGCAGCTATATTTAGGGGTCAAGCCCCGAAGGGGCGTAGAACCCTATTGTTATTGTTAGTTTTCTTATTATTATTATTATTATTATTAGGGGTCAAGCCCCGAAGGGGCGTAGAACCCTATTGTTATTGTTAGTTTTCTTATTATTATTATTATTATTATTATTATTAGGGGTCAAGCCCCGAAGGGGCGTAGAACCCTATTGTTATTGTTAGTTTTCTTATTATTATTAGGGGTCAAGCCACGAAGTGGCGTAGACACCTATTGTTATTGTTAGTTTTCTTATTATTATTCATCCTAGTTCTTCCGCCATTGAAGTCAATGGCAGCCAATAGAACCGTACGTAGGAAAGTTATGTAATTTGGCACACATGTAGAGTACAGTCTTAGAAGTTACTATAGCAACATTGGTGTGTCTAACTCAAACCCTCTAGCGCCACCAACAGTCCAAAAATCCACTTATGTTCATGCTCATAACTTCTGACCCGTGAGTCCTAGACAATAAATTCTTGTTTCCTCTGAATCCTTGGCTCATGATGATTCAATTGCACACATTGATGTCATTTGTGTCATGCACATCTTTCCGCCATTTTGAATTTTCCGTAAAACCTACTTTTTCGAACTCCTCCTAGAGCGTTTGTCCGATTTGCATGTCCTTTGGTATGTAGCATCTAGAGACACCCCAGACAAAAAGTTATCAAAAGCTTTTTGATAGACCAATGCGTACTCGTATAAATTGACAACATATAAGGCGGCGAGCACGCCAAAACGGACGTGAGGCCGTATCTTCGCAAAACTTTATTGTATCGACACGAAACTTGGTATATGTCATTACAGTCATGACCTGAGGGTGCCTGCAACGTTTCGTCACAGCGCCACCTAGTGGTCACGAGATTCGAAAAATGCCTATTTTCGCTTATAACTACTTCAAACTTGAGTCTAAAATCATGAAGGTGGTCTTGTTAGATTCCTTGAGGCATGCCGAGTCAAACGATACCAAACGGTTTTCGGTCGGCCATTTTGGGTGTCGGCCATTTTGAATTTTCTCATTAAGTTCAGTATTTCACAAACAGAATGGCGTATCGCTACGAAATTTGGCATGGTTCATCAGTGACATGTTCTGAGCGCACCTATAAATCTTTAGGACGGCGCCACCTAGTGGTCAGGATATGTAAAACAATTTTTTAAAATCTTTATATCATTTGATTAAATTGCCACTATGACATAAGACTTCACTCTATTGATTCCTTGGCTCATGCTGAGTCCGACTGTACCAAATATGTCTGAGTCAAACCTACTTCCTGTCGGCCATTTTGATTTATATTGAACAGCTACTTTTTCGAACTCCTCCTAGAGCGCTCGTGTGATTGGCTTGATTTTTGGTATGCATCATCTATAGACACTCTAGACAAAAAGTTATCAAAAGAGTTTCGGTAGACCTATCCGTTGTCGTATAACGCATCAAAGAATGCGAGAGCGAGCACGCCAAAATGTTTTTGAGCCTGTATCTTCGCAAAATTTATGCTTATTAATATGAGACTTGGTATACGTCATAACAGTGATGACCTGAGGGTGAATGCACCATTTCGTCACACTGCCCCCTACTGGTCACGAGATATAAAAAATGTCTATTTTTGCTTATAACTACTGCAAATTTGAATGTAAAATTATGAGACTGGTCTTGTTAGATTTCGTGAGGCATGCCGAGTCAAACGATACCAAATGGTTTTTGGTCGGCATTTTGTGTGTCGGCCATTTTGAATTTTTCTTTAAGTTTAAGTATTTCAGAAATGCAATTGCGTATTGTTATGAAACTCGGTATGGTTCATCAGCAACATGTTATGGGAGGACTTGTAAACTTTTCGGTGCCCCCTAGTGGTCAAGAGATTTGAAGCTATATCTCTGCATCTCTTTATCGTATTTACACCAAATTTGGTGGGTGTCATCACAAACAAGACCTGAGTCACAATTTATTTTTTGGTCAGTGCCCCCTAGTGGTCAAGTCATTTAAGGCTATATCTCTGCATCTCTTTATTGTATTCACACCAAATTTGGTGGGTGTCATCACAATCAAGACCTGAGTCACAATTTATTTTTTGGTCAGTGCCCCCTAGTGGTCAAGTCATTTAAGGCTATATCTCTGTATCGCTTTATTGTATTTACACCAAATTTGGTGGGTGTCATCACAGTCATGACCTGAGGCACCATCTATTCCTTCGGCACAGTGCCACCTAGTGGTCTCAAGATACGAAAAAAATGTTTTTTTTCATAAAACTAATGCAAACTTAGATGTTAAATCATGGCAGTCATCACGTATGAATAATTTTTCGCCATGTTTGGCTTGACCCCGGTATCGCTGCTTGCAGCTATATTTTTTTTAGCATTTCGTATTATCAAAATATATCATATGTTAGACAGCTGTCAATTTTAAATAAAATAACGAGACATACATAACTATTCGTGTCTGCTCCCGTTTATTGTAATGAGTCTGCACATTTGGAGAAATACTTAGACATTTTACTTCTTATTTCTTTAGACTGAATAATTATTTCTTATTAATTCCAAAGTATGAGACCCGATGATCTAATCGTGGTGTATGTGCTATTCCTCGTTTGTTTGCCTGCATCCATTGCTTTACGGCTTGCTTGTTGCGTTGAAATGCACATTTGATTTCTTTACCAGCATTGGATTTAGACCATTCAATGAGAAGAGTTAACAGCGTTTATTATGATTGATAAGCCCTCAACGGAGAATGAAGTCTGCATACATTAAAAGCCTTATTTTGTTTTTATCGTGTGCCTTCCAAAATGTATGCGACGAAACTTAAATCACGCAAAATATGAATGGTAACTAGACGTGCTTGTTGTGTGCAGGGAGTGCATTTATTTGTAAACTTTTGCTAAATCAAAATGGTTTATTTGTATTTGCTTTTTACCTGGGTTTTATCAGGTTCGCAGTCGGGACATTTTTAATCCATAGTGTATGGAGTTATCTAGTAGAAAATGATCTGCTGTTTTTTGGTAGAATGTTGTGTGAGCTAAAGAAACGAGGAATAAAACACACACCGCGATTAAAAAAATCAGATCTCATACTTTGTAATTGAAAATAAATAATAATTAATTTCAAAGAAATAAGAAGTAAAATGTGTAAGTATTCCTCAAAATGTGCTTTGGACTAAGTCTCCCGTCATCACAGCAAACGGGAGCAGACCCGAATAGGTATGTATAGTTATTTTATTAAAAATTCCCAGCCGTCTGTAAATTCATGTTTGAAAGAAAAAAGTAAATGAATATCTTACTTACTGTTTTTGTCTTGTTTTCTAGTGAATATCTGACAATTCTTAAATGGAGATACATTTACTTGGTAAGCAAAGTGGCTTAAGATATTATGTATTGTAATAGAAAATTGTTATAAAAACGTTTTGTTTTTGCTGGGAATTCTTGTATATATTTCACAGCTATATAATTAATTATAATAACGCACTTTTTGTTGATAAACATGTTAAAAAATACATTAACACAGAATAATGTGGCAACAAATCAAATGTGCATTTAAATGCAACAAGCAGAAAATAAATAAATAAAGCAAATGCATGGAAAAGAAACGAGGAATAAAACAAACACCGCGATTAAAAAAATCAGATCGCATACTTTGTAATTGAAAATAAATAATAATTAATTCCAAAGAAATAAGAAGTAAAATGTGTAAGTATTCCTCAAAATGTGCTTTGGACTAAGTCCCCGTCATCACAGCAAACGGGAGCAGACCCGAATAGGTATGTCTAGTTATTTTATTTAAAATTTCCAGCCGTCTGTAAATTCATGTTTGAAAGAAAAAAGTAAATGAATATCTTACTTACTGTTTTTGTCTTGTTTTCTTGTGAATATCTGACAATTCTTAAATGGAGATACATTTACTTGGTAAGCAAAGTGGCTTAAGATATTATGTATTGTAATAGAAAATTGTTATAAAAGCGTTTTGTGTTTGCTGGGAATTCACAGCCATATAATTAATTATAATAACGCACTTTTTGTTTATAAACATGTTAAAAAATACATTAACACAGAATAATGTGGCAACAAATCAAACGTGCATTTAAATGCAACAAGCAAAAATAAATAAATAAAGCAAATGCACGGAAAAGAAACGAGGAATAAAACAAACACCGCGATTAAAAAATCAGATCGTATACTTTGTAATAATTGAAATAAATTATAAAAATCAACAGGTTTATATTTAAAACAAGTAAAAAATATCTGCCAGCGGGGTAAGAAAAATAAACTTAATTCTAGTTTCAACTTAATTCAATAATAAACTCAATTTAGGTTTATTTTTCTTACCCCACTGGCAGATATTTTTACTTGTTTTAAGCCTTAACCTATTACATTTTAGAATTTATTTCAGTAAACAAGACTTAAATTCTAAGCCACTTTGCTTATTAAGTAAATGTATCTTGATTTAAGAATTATTTTTTAACTCGAAAACATGAATAAAATACTAAGTAAACGAACAGATTGGGATGTTCAAAACACTTAAACATTTTTTTTCACTCTACCCTTCATATTACAGCTGTCGAAAAACCACAGCAACGTTGACAGACCTGGAAGCCATGATATATTAGCAGTTTTTAAAATAAGTTAAATCTAGAATCCTTATTGGTTTTAGATACTTAAAAGCAATGAATGATCTTCTTTCTTTTGAATTGATTTGGTATTATGGAGGAGCTCTGTGTCTGGTTATTGAAGATGATTTCGTCTTTGCTCCTATGTTGGCTTATTTTTTGTTATTTCCGTTACTATATATATATATATATTTTTTTTCCCCTTTGTTTTTTCTGATTTGAGGTTATGAAAATGTTTTAATTTGTAATAAAGGTTTTTTGAAAATTCTAAATTCTCTCTCTCTCTCTCATGAGCGTGGATCAGTTCCTGCATCAAGGAAAAAATGCGCATCCTGGTAAATTTCAGAAGTTAGACGACTGAGCTGCAGCGGACAGCGTAAGATTTATGAAAACACATTTGAGAAGAAAGGCAAAGCATGTTTCACAGTTAATCCAAGACCATAATGACAATTTTGCGCTCTGTTTCCCGAAGCTCGTGGAGGCGTGGAGCAGCATACACAGTTAAGGTATGTGCGATCTATCGGCATTACCTTTACGATCGACGTATTGGATCTGCAAGCTGCAAGCAAATTAACTGAAGCTTTACTTCATGTTTCTGTTTGGTTAAGCGATGACTGCTTTTTCCCAACAGTTTGTGTGTGTTTTCTGCATGGGTTTAGAAAACATGAACTTCTGATCTGCTAGCTCAACGTTCTACCTCTGTAACGTATAGAGTTAAATGCCCGCTAGCCTCCACCCCAAAAGCCAGCGCCTTCGCCGGCTCCCCCTTTGGCTGCGTCTATTCCGGTATCGCTTCTCGGCCTTTTGGCTAAGATCAAGTGTAGTATCTGTTCTTATCAGTTTAATGTCTGATACGTCTCCTATCCGGAGACTATATGTTAAATGGATTTTTGACCTTCGGAAATGGAAGCGGAGCTTGCTCCTTCCACTCCATGCATCAACATGGTGTTGCAGTGTTTCCATGAATGGTGCGCTCCCCTTCTCGGGGACAAATAAGTCAAATACAAAAAAATAATTTGCTTCTTTTGTGCGTGAATGACGGTGTTTTTTCTAATAAGTGTGTTTTAAAATTGCTGTGTTTTCGTTGGCTTTATTGGTTTAACGAAAAGCTTGCGTGGAAATGAACACGCTGATAAAGAAATGTTTTTGTAATGTATTTAATTATTTTCTTTACAAGTTTGTGGTGGTGATCCGAGGACGAATTAAACATCCTCGACACAGCTGAAGGTGCAACAAAAGCGAAAGAGGCCGATTGGAATGTTAAAAACACCTGAAAACTTTTTTCACTACCCTTCATACTACAGCTGTCGAAAATCCACAGCAACGTCGACAGACCTGGAAGCATAGCTGTACATGTTTAACTCACAACGACAACGGGTAAGTCATTGAGCCCTGTGTTTTTATTTATCCACGTTCTAAAATTGCTATGCTTTCGTTGTTTCTTGATTGCTCTGTACATTTCTTTGTTTCTATTCCACGTAAAGTTACTTTGTAATAACGAAACCATATATTTGAATGCGCAATTTAAATCCATTTGATTTAAATTGTTTCACATATTTCACTCTACACGGTTCAACCGGGCTGGAAACGGAATAAAAATAGGGTAGATCTCGAAGAATGTTTGGTCTCAGACGTGGCTTCGTGCGCTTTCCACCTGGTCACACACAGTAATGAAATGTTAGTCGGACGGCCTTCGGGGGCGCCGTTGATGTGATCGGTCACAGGAAGATGCGGCCGTCTGGCCTCAAAGGGTGTCGCTCATACTTACCTGGCAGGGGAGACACCATGATCATGAAGGTGGTTCACCCAGGGCGAGGCTCAGCCATTGCACTCCGGTTGTGCTGACCCTTTGCGAATTCCCCAAATGTGGGAATCTCGACTGCAAAATTTCTGATAGTGGGGGACTGCGTTCGCGCTCTCCCCTGACCTATGTGTTAAAAATAGATTCTTTTGTCGTTTTACGTAAAATCCAAGAGACGTCTAACCACGGCCCAAGAATACATTAGTCATCAAAAAAGCGGCTATTCAACGACTACATAATTTCTAATAGACAGCGAATATGTGTCTAGGCTAAAACAAGGCTTAATTTGGGCTGTCAGTGAAAATCTAATAGACGTTTGACCATTCCAAAAGAATAGACTAGCCATTAAATAGAACCACAATCAAACGGCTACATGTCTAAGAGACAGTCAACAAAATAATGCTTAGATGATTCTTTTATTTCCAATATAAGAGGTTCTCGGGAATGGCAATCATCCAAACTAATAAATTATAAAGGCTTTTATAAGAAAATGACAACAGTTAAACAACATAGACAGCGTTGGGCAATACAAAATGCTAATAAATACAAGACAAATTGAAATATTGTACATGCATGTACATTAAACAAGCCAACAAATCTGCCAATGGGCTACGACAATTTTTCTTGAATTAAGTGTTTATATCTAGATTTGTTTCTTACCCCTTTGGCAGATTTATTTGCTTGTTTTAAGCCCAAATTCGCTTAAATTTTGAGTTTTTTTCTCCCTAAAGGCTAGGCTTATTTTCTTAGGGCATTTTGCTCATCAAAAAATGCATCTTATTTTAAGACTTTCTAGATATTTGTACAGTGAAAACAGTTCGAAATAACAAGTAAGAAATGATTTTTTGCAATGTATTCATTCATTCGCTACCCTTCATAATACAGCTGTCGAAAAACCACAGCAACGTCGACAGACCTGGAAGCGTAGCTGTATTTGTTTAACTCACAAAGACAACGGGTAAAGTATTTTCTTGATTACCTAAATGACTTGCCGTAAGAAAATAAGTTTAGGTTTAAGGGGGGGAAATACAGTTTAAAGGGATATTTCAATTCATGATGATAATTCTGTCATCATTTACTCATGCATACAGGCTTACAACAACACGAGGATTAGTTTTTTTCTGAGTAACACAAAAGAAGGTATTTTGAGGAATGATGGTAAACCCACAGCAGATAGTCACCATTGACTTCCATAGTAGGAATAAAAAAAATATGATGGAATTTATTAGGTACCATCAACCGTGTGCTAACCATCACTTTGCAAAATATTTTCTTCATCATTTATCACGATACTTCCAAAATATTTTTTCCTACTAAGTCAATGTTTCATTATTTGCTTTACAAGCTTAAAAATGATGGTGACATGATTCCATGGTAATCACAAACAGTTAAACAAGTAAGATAATCACCATTACTTTTAAAAGCATTTTAAAAATTGCTTGCTTATGCTGGGAGTAAAGGTATTTCACGCAGTGCGCATCCTCTTTAAAAGGTAATGTATGCTTCTTTTAAAGCTGACACATTTGCCACATTAAAATAACAGAAATGTGTACTTTTTAAACTTTTTGGAGCCGGTGTGTCTGTGTTCTTGGGGCACACATCTACATGTAAAAGCAGAATCGCTTATTATTCTTCTCTATTTCTTGTATAGGTCAATTATGAGTGAAGAACCGTTCACCAAATGAAGACCGCAGCCAGGTGACGGGATTCTGTGGTAATCGCAAACAGGTAAACCAGTAAAATAATCATCATTTATTGTTAAAATAATTTTGAAAATTGAAGTTCTGTGTGTTCTTATTGTACTTTATTTATTTCTGCAGGTAAGCACCATACCGTAAGCTTCATTCCCTTTATAACAGGTAAGGTTCATACTGTTTTATTCTTTTGTACTGTTTTATTCGTACTGTTTTAAATCATTCAGTAAATGCAAAGTTAAACTGATGTGTTTTAATCTAGATTTAAAAGTGTCTACTGTTGAAGCACATCTGATCTCTTCTGAAAGCTGATAATAACTAAATGCTGATGCACCTTGTTTTGAGTGAACCCCTGTTTTTTCTAAATGACCTGATCCTATTGCTCCGAGTAATCGGTTTCATATTCGATTAGCATATCTGTCATGTATTTCGGCCTGTAGCCATGAAGTGGTTTTTAAACAAGTAACAGTACTTTTTTAATCCATTGTCCATTGCAATAATCGGCCCTGCTGGTGATGAAAGCATGAACAAGTTTCTCTAAGTCCTGTCTTGAGACAAAACCTCCAATTCTGGCAATATTTCTGAGATGGTAGTAAAAGCAGAATTCCTTATTATTTTTCTCTATCTCAGGCTCTATGGCATATATGTCATGATTTTATTTGTCTATTTATATGTCTATTTACAAGGACTGCCTTGGCCAAACGTTATTGTTAATTAATATTGAAGCAGTTATTTAACATATTTCCTTTGAGTAGTGATTTGTGTAATGATCCATATATCTATTTTTATGTATATTTTTAACTTAGGAATGTGATTTTAAAGCACATATTTGTTATTGTATGACACCTCTCATGTTATGAAAGTAAAAAATAAATGTATTTTCTGATGTCTTGCATTTCTGTTTTTAAACTGTTAATCCTTATCAAGTGCTATACATTAGAAAGTGGATAAATAACAAAAATGTCACTCCTGACAGCTGATAAATTAATCGTTCTTTATAGCACCACTGAGGTGAGCATTTTTCAAGGCAAGATTCTTTATAGAACCGTATAAAAAGGTTCTATATAGTACCAAAAAAACGGGTTCTGCTATGGTTACAAGCTGAAGAACCCTTATTTGGTACTATTTAGGAGCATTTGTCTTTAGAGTGTTGCGTAGGTTCGAAACTTTCAATCTTTAAACCAAAAAAAAGGGTCACACGGTTTTATTTGTGGTGTGGACATGAACACGCTGCAGGCATTGAAATGTAATTTGTAATTTATTGTCTCATTTCATATTTAACAAATAGAAAGCAAAGTGCTATTCAATCAGTTTAACTAAACAACTGGTGTTCCTCAATTTTGGGGCCTATTTTGTTCAGTATATCAGTTTTGTTCAGTTTTGTATGTGCATGCAAAAAGCATTCAGCGAGCAAATTAACTGAAGCTTTACCTTCGTGTTTCTTTTTGTATGAGTGATAACTGTTTCTGTATGTATTTGTATGGTTTTTTTACAAGTATAGAGTGAAATGCACACGGTGAGTAATGAACGCAGACCTTCAGTGCCGGATCTCTGACCCGCTAACCTCCATCCCGACAGCCAGCGCCTTCTCCGGATGCCATTGCGGTATCGCTCCTCGGCTTTTTGGGTAAAATCGAGTGGACACCGGGGACTACACGTTTGAATGGATTTTTGACCTTCGGCTATGGAAGCGAGGCTTGCTCCGTCCACTCCGTGCATCGACTCTGGCGCTTTCCGGGGACAAATAAGGTGAGTTTAAAACCAGAGTTTGCTTCTTTTGTGCGTGGTTGCCAGTTTGTTTGCCAATCCGTGGTCATAATATGTTCCGCTTCGTGGTTTCTCCATCGCTCAGTACTTTTCTGTGTTTCTATTTTACGTAAAGCTAACACCAAAACGATTGTGGAAAGCGCTATATAGATTGTTCTCAAAGAAAAAACGAGAAACAAACCCATGTGAATATGGGTCAAATTATCTAGGCGGAGCACTTCGTTCAAAGAAAAACGCAACAGAATTGTTTGCGTTGAACAAAGACAATGGTGCGTGCAGACATCGAATGTGTATTGTGGATAAAAAATGGCCAGTGGGGTGGGACAATTTTTCTTGAATTAAGTGTTTATGGGAAAAGTTAACGAATTTTTTCTTACCCTGTAGGCAGATTTATTTGCTTGTTTTAAGCATAAAATAACAGGAGAAGAAATTGTGTAGGGGGAGCAGAGGGTTTTTTTTTTCGTTCAAAGAAAAGCAGCGTGGCACGAATGAATGTTTGGCTGAAATGCTATCGTAATTTCCCCCTTAATTTTCCTTACAAACATGAAACCAGAGAGAAGGGCCAGTTGGCATCGAATTGCACCTTGTATTCGGTGATTGATTGAGGAAAAATATGCGTATGTGTATATATACACTTGTTTTGTTGAACAGAGACAATGGCCGCGTGCTCCAGCGTCACCTATATGCCTATTTCACAAAATGGCGCCTTTGACCGGAAGTAAGGAAAACATCGTTCAGGTTGCACCACTACGATGGCCACTCAATATAGTATGGACTGACAGCTGCTTTGTTTTCTCCTACACATGAATTTACTTGTAAAAATAACAATAACAGATATTGTCGATTGGTGTTATATTATTTTTTTAGCATTTCGTATTATCAAAATATATCATATGTTAGACAGCTGTCAATTTTAAATAAAATAACGAGACATACATAACTATTCGTGTCTGCTCCCGTTTATTGTAATGAGTCTGCACATTTGGAGAAATACTTAGACATTTTACTTCTTATTTCTTTAGACTGAATAATTATTTCTTATTAATTCCAAAGTATGAGACCCGATGATCTAATCGTGGTGTATGTGCTATTCCTCGTTTGTTTGCCTGCATCCATTGCTTTACGGCTTGCTTGTTGCGTTGAAATGCACATTTGATTTCTTTACCAGCATTGGATTTAGACCATTCAATGAGAAGAGTTAACAGCGTTTATTATGATTGATAAGCCCTCAACGGAGAATGAAGTCTGCATACATTAAAAGCCTTATTTTGTTTTTATCGTGTGCCTTCCAAAATGTATGCGACGAAACTTAAATCACGCAAAATATGAATGGTAACTAGACGTGCTTGTTGTGTGCAGGGAGTGCATTTATTTGTAAACTTTTGCTAAATCAAAATGGTTTATTTGTATTTGCTTTTTACCTGGGTTTTATCAGGTTCGCAGTCGGGACATTTTTAATCCATAGTGTATGGAGTTATCTAGTAGAAAATGATCTGCTGTTTTTTGGTAGAATGTTGTGTGAGCTAAAGAAACGAGGAATAAAACACACACCGCGATTAAAAAAATCAGATCTCATACTTTGTAATTGAAAATAAATAATAATTAATTTCAAAGAAATAAGAAGTAAAATGTGTAAGTATTCCTCAAAATGTGCTTTGGACTAAGTCTCCCGTCATCACAGCAAACGGGAGCAGACCCGAATAGGTATGTATAGTTATTTTATTAAAAATTCCCAGCCGTCTGTAAATTCATGTTTGAAAGAAAAAAGTAAATGAATATCTTACTTACTGTTTTTGTCTTGTTTTCTAGTGAATATCTGACAATTCTTAAATGGAGATACATTTACTTGGTAAGCAAAGTGGCTTAAGATATTATGTATTGTAATAGAAAATTGTTATAAAAACGTTTTGTTTTTGCTGGGAATTCTTGTATATATTTCACAGCTATATAATTAATTATAATAACGCACTTTTTGTTGATAAACATGTTAAAAAATACATTAACACAGAATAATGTGGCAACAAATCAAATGTGCATTTAAATGCAACAAGCAGAAAATAAATAAATAAAGCAAATGCATGGAAAAGAAACGAGGAATAAAACAAACACCGCGATTAAAAAAATCAGATCGCATACTTTGTAATTGAAAATAAATAATAATTAATTCCAAAGAAATAAGAAGTAAAATGTGTAAGTATTCCTCAAAATGTGCTTTGGACTAAGTCCCCGTCATCACAGCAAACGGGAGCAGACCCGAATAGGTATGTCTAGTTATTTTATTTAAAATTTCCAGCCGTCTGTAAATTCATGTTTGAAAGAAAAAAGTAAATGAATATCTTACTTACTGTTTTTGTCTTGTTTTCTTGTGAATATCTGACAATTCTTAAATGGAGATACATTTACTTGGTAAGCAAAGTGGCTTAAGATATTATGTATTGTAATAGAAAATTGTTATAAAAGCGTTTTGTGTTTGCTGGGAATTCACAGCCATATAATTAATTATAATAACGCACTTTTTGTTTATAAACATGTTAAAAAATACATTAACACAGAATAATGTGGCAACAAATCAAACGTGCATTTAAATGCAACAAGCAAAAATAAATAAATAAAGCAAATGCACGGAAAAGAAACGAGGAATAAAACAAACACCGCGATTAAAAAATCAGATCGTATACTTTGTAATAATTGAAATAAATTATAAAAATCAACAGGTTTATATTTAAAACAAGTAAAAAATATCTGCCAGCGGGGTAAGAAAAATAAACTTAATTCTAGTTTCAACTTAATTCAATAATAAACTCAATTTAGGTTTATTTTTCTTACCCCACTGGCAGATATTTTTACTTGTTTTAAGCCTTAACCTATTACATTTTAGAATTTATTTCAGTAAACAAGACTTAAATTCTAAGCCACTTTGCTTATTAAGTAAATGTATCTTGATTTAAGAATTATTTTTTAACTCGAAAACATGAATAAAATACTAAGTAAACGAACAGATTGGGATGTTCAAAACACTTAAACATTTTTTTTCACTCTACCCTTCATATTACAGCTGTCGAAAAACCACAGCAACGTTGACAGACCTGGAAGCCATGATATATTAGCAGTTTTTAAAATAAGTTAAATCTAGAATCCTTATTGGTTTTAGATACTTAAAAGCAATGAATGATCTTCTTTCTTTTGAATTGATTTGGTATTATGGAGGAGCTCTGTGTCTGGTTATTGAAGATGATTTCGTCTTTGCTCCTATGTTGGCTTATTTTTTGTTATTTCCGTTACTATATATATATATATTTTTTTTTTCCCCTTTGTTTTTTCTGATTTGAGGTTATGAAAATGTTTTAATTTGTAATAAAGGTTTTTTGAAAATTCTAAATTCTCTCTCTCTCTCTCATGAGCGTGGATCAGTTCCTGCATCAAGGAAAAAATGCGCATCCTGGTAAATTTCAGAAGTTAGACGACTGAGCTGCAGCGGACAGCGTAAGATTTATGAAAACACATTTGAGAAGAAAGGCAAAGCATGTTTCACAGTTAATCCAAGACCATAATGACAATTTTGCGCTCTGTTTCCCGAAGCTCGTGGAGGCGTGGAGCAGCATACACAGTTAAGGTATGTGCGATCTATCGGCATTACCTTTACGATCGACGTATTGGATCTGCAAGCTGCAAGCAAATTAACTGAAGCTTTACTTCATGTTTCTGTTTGGTTAAGCGATGACTGCTTTTTCCCAACAGTTTGTGTGTGTTTTCTGCATGGGTTTAGAAAACATGAACTTCTGATCTGCTAGCTCAACGTTCTACCTCTGTAACGTATAGAGTTAAATGCCCGCTAGCCTCCACCCCAAAAGCCAGCGCCTTCGCCGGCTCCCCCTTTGGCTGCGTCTATTCCGGTATCGCTTCTCGGCCTTTTGGCTAAGATCAAGTGTAGTATCTGTTCTTATCAGTTTAATGTCTGATACGTCTCCTATCCGGAGACTATATGTTAAATGGATTTTTGACCTTCGGAAATGGAAGCGGAGCTTGCTCCTTCCACTCCATGCATCAACATGGTGTTGCAGTGTTTCCATGAATGGTGCGCTCCCCTTCTCGGGGACAAATAAGTCAAATACAAAAAAATAATTTGCTTCTTTTGTGCGTGAATGACGGTGTTTTTTCTAATAAGTGTGTTTTAAAATTGCTGTGTTTTCGTTGGCTTTATTGGTTTAACGAAAAGCTTGCGTGGAAATGAACACGCTGATAAAGAAATGTTTTTGTAATGTATTTAATTATTTTCTTTACAAGTTTGTGGTGGTGATCCGAGGACGAATTAAACATCCTCGACACAGCTGAAGGTGCAACAAAAGCGAAAGAGGCCGATTGGAATGTTAAAAACACCTGAAAACTTTTTTCACTACCCTTCATACTACAGCTGTCGAAAATCCACAGCAACGTCGACAGACCTGGAAGCATAGCTGTACATGTTTAACTCACAACGACAACGGGTAAGTCATTGAGCCCTGTGTTTTTATTTATCCACGTTCTAAAATTGCTATGCTTTCGTTGTTTCTTGATTGCTCTGTACATTTCTTTGTTTCTATTCCACGTAAAGTTACTTTGTAATAACGAAACCATATATTTGAATGCGCAATTTAAATCCATTTGATTTAAATTGTTTCACATATTTCACTCTACACGGTTCAACCGGGCTGGAAACGGAATAAAAATAGGGTAGATCTCGAAGAATGTTTGGTCTCAGACGTGGCTTCGTGCGCTTTCCACCTGGTCACACACAGTAATGAAATGTTAGTCGGACGGCCTTCGGGGGCGCCGTTGATGTGATCGGTCACAGGAAGATGCGGCCGTCTGGCCTCAAAGGGTGTCGCTCATACTTACCTGGCAGGGGAGACACCATGATCATGAAGGTGGTTCACCCAGGGCGAGGCTCAGCCATTGCACTCCGGTTGTGCTGACCCTTTGCGAATTCCCCAAATGTGGGAATCTCGACTGCAAAATTTCTGATAGTGGGGGACTGCGTTCGCGCTCTCCCCTGACCTATGTGTTAAAAATAGATTCTTTTGTCGTTTTACGTAAAATCCAAGAGACGTCTAACCACGGCCCAAGAATACATTAGTCATCAAAAAAGCGGCTATTCAACGACTACATAATTTCTAATAGACAGCGAATATGTGTCTAGGCTAAAACAAGGCTTAATTTGGGCTGTCAGTGAAAATCTAATAGACGTTTGACCATTCCAAAAGAATAGACTAGCCATTAAATAGAACCACAATCAAACGGCTACATGTCTAAGAGACAGTCAACAAAATAATGCTTAGATGATTCTTTTATTTCCAATATAAGAGGTTCTCGGGAATGGCAATCATCCAAACTAATAAATTATAAAGGCTTTTATAAGAAAATGACAACAGTTAAACAACATAGACAGCGTTGGGCAATACAAAATGCTAATAAATACAAGACAAATTGAAATATTGTACATGCATGTACATTAAACAAGCCAACAAATCTGCCAATGGGCTACGACAATTTTTCTTGAATTAAGTGTTTATATCTAGATTTGTTTCTTACCCCTTTGGCAGATTTATTTGCTTGTTTTAAGCCCAAATTCGCTTAAATTTTGAGTTTTTTTCTCCCTAAAGGCTAGGCTTATTTTCTTAGGGCATTTTGCTCATCAAAAAATGCATCTTATTTTAAGACTTTCTAGATATTTGTACAGTGAAAACAGTTCGAAATAACAAGTAAGAAATGATTTTTTGCAATGTATTCATTCATTCGCTACCCTTCATAATACAGCTGTCGAAAAACCACAGCAACGTCGACAGACCTGGAAGCGTAGCTGTATTTGTTTAACTCACAAAGACAACGGGTAAAGTATTTTCTTGATTACCTAAATGACTTGCCGTAAGAAAATAAGTTTAGGTTTAAGGGGGGGAAATACAGTTTAAAGGGATATTTCAATTCATGATGATAATTCTGTCATCATTTACTCATGCATACAGGCTTACAACAACACGAGGATTAGTTTTTTTCTGAGTAACACAAAAGAAGGTATTTTGAGGAATGATGGTAAACCCACAGCAGATAGTCACCATTGACTTCCATAGTAGGAATAAAAAAAATATGATGGAATTTATTAGGTACCATCAACCGTGTGCTAACCATCACTTTGCAAAATATTTTCTTCATCATTTATCACGATACTTCCAAAATATTTTTTCCTACTAAGTCAATGTTTCATTATTTGCTTTACAAGCTTAAAAATGATGGTGACATGATTCCATGGTAATCACAAACAGTTAAACAAGTAAGATAATCACCATTACTTTTAAAAGCATTTTGAAAATTGCTTGCTTATGCTGGGAGTAAAGGTATTTCACGCAGTGCGCATCCTCTTTAAAAGGTAATGTATGCTTCTTTTAAAGCTGACACATTTGCCACATTAAAATAACAGAAATGTGTACTTTTTAAACTTTTTGGAGCCGGTGTGTCTGTGTTCTTGGGGCACACATCTACATGTAAAAGCAGAATCGCTTATTATTCTTCTCTATTTCTTGTATAGGTCAATTATGAGTGAAGAACCGTTCACCAAATGAAGACCGCAGCCAGGTGACGGGATTCTGTGGTAATCGCAAACAGGTAAACCAGTAAAATAATCATCATTTATTGTTAAAATAATTTTGAAAATTGAAGTTCTGTGTGTTCTTATTGTACTTTATTTATTTCTGCAGGTAAGCACCATACCGTAAGCTTCATTCCCTTTATAACAGGTAAGGTTCATACTGTTTTATTCTTTTGTACTGTTTTATTCGTACTGTTTTAAATCATTCAGTAAATGCAAAGTTAAACTGATGTGTTTTTAATCTAGATTTAAAAGTGTCTACTGTTGAAGCACATCTGATCTCTTCTGAAAGCTGATAATAACTAAATGCTGATGCACCTTGTTTTGAGTGAACCCCTGTTTTTTCTAAATGACCTGATCCTATTGCTCCGAGTAATCGGTTTCATATTCGATTAGCATATCTGTCATGTATTTCGGCCTGTAGCCATGAAGTGGTTTTTAAACAAGTAACAGTACTTTTTTAATCCATTGTCCATTGCAATAATCGGCCCTGCTGGTGATGAAAGCATGAACAAGTTTCTCTAAGTCCTGTCTTGAGACAAAACCTCCAATTCTGGCAATATTTCTGAGATGGTAGTAAAAGCAGAATTCCTTATTATTTTTCTCTATCTCAGGCTCTATGGCATATATGTCATGATTTTATTTGTCTATTTATATGTCTATTTACAAGGACTGCCTTGGCCAAACGTTATTGTTAATTAATATTGAAGCAGTTATTTAACATATTTCCTTTGAGTAGTGATTTGTGTAATGATCCATATATCTATTTTTATGTATATTTTTAACTTAGGAATGTGATTTTAAAGCACATATTTGTTATTGTATGACACCTCTCATGTTATGAAAGTAAAAAATAAATGTATTTTCTGATGTCTTGCATTTCTGTTTTTAAACTGTTAATCCTTATCAAGTGCTATACATTAGAAAGTGGATAAATAACAAAAATGTCACTCCTGACAGCTGATAAATTAATCGTTCTTTATAGCACCACTGAGGTGAGCATTTTTCAAGGCAAGATTCTTTATAGAACCGTATAAAAAGGTTCTATATAGTACCAAAAAAACGGGTTCTGCTATGGTTACAAGCTGAAGAACCCTTATTTGGTACTATTTAGGAGCATTTGTCTTTAGAGTGTTGCGTAGGTTCGAAACTTTCAATCTTTAAACCAAAAAAAAGGGTCACACGGTTTTATTTGTGGTGTGGACATGAACACGCTGCAGGCATTGAAATGTAATTTGTAATTTATTGTCTCATTTCATATTTAACAAATAGAAAGCAAAGTGCTATTCAATCAGTTTAACTAAACAACTGGTGTTCCTCAATTTTGGGGCCTATTTTGTTCAGTATATCAGTTTTGTTCAGTTTTGTATGTGCATGCAAAAAGCATTCAGCGAGCAAATTAACTGAAGCTTTACCTTCGTGTTTCTTTTTGTATGAGTGATAACTGTTTCTGTATGTATTTGTATGGTTTTTTTACAAGTATAGAGTGAAATGCACACGGTGAGTAATGAACGCAGACCTTCAGTGCCGGATCTCTGACCCGCTAACCTCCATCCCGACAGCCAGCGCCTTCTCCGGATGCCATTGCGGTATCGCTCCTCGGCTTTTTGGGTAAAATCGAGTGGACACCGGGGACTACACGTTTGAATGGATTTTTGACCTTCGGCTATGGAAGCGAGGCTTGCTCCGTCCACTCCGTGCATCGACTCTGGCGCTTTCCGGGGACAAATAAGGTGAGTTTAAAACCAGAGTTTGCTTCTTTTGTGCGTGGTTGCCAGTTTGTTTGCCAATCCGTGGTCATAATATGTTCCGCTTCGTGGTTTCTCCATCGCTCAGTACTTTTCTGTGTTTCTATTTTACGTAAAGCTAACACCAAAACGATTGTGGAAAGCGCTATATAGATTGTTCTCAAAGAAAAAACGAGAAACAAACCCATGTGAATATGGGTCAAATTATCTAGGCGGAGCACTTCGTTCAAAGAAAAACGCAACAGAATTGTTTGCGTTGAACAAAGACAATGGTGCGTGCAGACATCGAATGTGTATTGTGGATAAAAAATGGCCAGTGGGGTGGGACAATTTTTCTTGAATTAAGTGTTTATGGGAAAAGTTAACGAATTTTTTCTTACCCTGTAGGCAGATTTATTTGCTTGTTTTAAGCATAAAATAACAGGAGAAGAAATTGTGTAGGGGGAGCAGAGGGTTTTTTTTTTTCGTTCAAAGAAAAGCAGCGTGGCACGAATGAATGTTTGGCTGAAATGCTATCGTAATTTCCCCCTTAATTTTCCTTACAAACATGAAACCAGAGAGAAGGGCCAGTTGGCATCGAATTGCACCTTGTATTCGGTGATTGATTGAGGAAAAATATGCGTATGTGTATATATACACTTGTTTTGTTGAACAGAGACAATGGCCGCGTGCTCCAGCGTCACCTATATGCCTATTTCACAAAATGGCGCCTTTGACCGGAAGTAAGGAAAACATCGTTCAGGTTGCACCACTACGATGGCCACTCAATATAGTATGGACTGACAGCTGCTTTGTTTTCTCCTACACATGAATTTACTTGTAAAAATAACAATAACAGATATTGTCGATTGGTGTTATATTATTTTTTTAGCATTTCGTATTATCAAAATATATCATATGTTAGACAGCTGTCAATTTTAAATAAAATAACGAGACATACATAACTATTCGTGTCTGCTCCCGTTTATTGTAATGAGTCTGCACATTTGGAGAAATACTTAGACATTTTACTTCTTATTTCTTTAGACTGAATAATTATTTCTTATTAATTCCAAAGTATGAGACCCGATGATCTAATCGTGGTGTATGTGCTATTCCTCGTTTGTTTGCCTGCATCCATTGCTTTACGGCTTGCTTGTTGCGTTGAAATGCACATTTGATTTCTTTACCAGCATTGGATTTAGACCATTCAATGAGAAGAGTTAACAGCGTTTATTATGATTGATAAGCCCTCAACGGAGAATGAAGTCTGCATACATTAAAAGCCTTATTTTGTTTTTATCGTGTGCCTTCCAAAATGTATGTGTGACAACCACAAAAGTGTTGTATTTGTGTTTTTAAGAATATTCAATTATTGTCTTTTATTTGAAAACAATTTATTGTATTTCTTTTAAAGAAAGAAATTATAGTTATCCAAAGGGATCTATTTTTATGTGACTTTTCCTGTTTTAAAGTTAATTGAGTAGTGTTTGCTCCAGGCCAGCAGGGGGCAGTGTCGGGTGACAGGTTTACTGTAGCTGCGTGAGTTGTGAGTTTCTCATTACTGCAGAGAGCTCAAACCTGAACGCTGTCTCCTCGTTTCTCTCCTGTTTTACAGGTGGGTAAATGTACAAAAACACATCAGGTGTAGAATTTGGTCATGCAGAAATGCAAATGGGATAAGGGTGGACTGTTTTAGTGAAATAATTTTCATCAGAGTCTGTTAATGATTTTGTTTATAATGAGTTTGAAACGAGTCAGTTCAAAACACACACTTTCTCATGTACATAAAGCATATGATGATGTTTTTTGAGCTTGTAAGGTTAACAGATATGGTTAACTCACTGTTTGTTAGTTTTTCACCATTGGCTTAAAATGTTTTTGTTTAATAAGTCTATACAAAAATGTTTACAGTTTAAAATGAAGTTTAAAGTTACCATTTTATTCACTTTATTAGTTTTGAGCATGATTTTGCAGTACTATATTAACATGATACTGATAAAATACTGTGAGTGAAAGATTCCAAGTATCTTTAAAAATAGCTGGTGGATATTACCATTGTCTTTGCATTTCATTTTGATAAATAGAGTAAAATACAAGCACAAAGAGTAAGTAAACATGTATTTGGGGCAAATAGATTTATTTTATTATGGATTTTGTAATGACATAGAAACTGAAAATTCATTGTTATGTTAAAGAGACACTGAACATGTAATATGTGAAACAAAAATGACTCTTAACAATAGAGGTGTTTTGCTGAAGGAAATTCAAAAAATAAATTACTGCAGAGAGCTCAAACCTGAACGCTGTCTCCTCGTTTCTCTCCTGTTTTACAGGAATTAATCTGTGTTTTACAGTGCCGTTGCTACGGTACCTGTTACAGATTTTTGGTGGCCAGTACGGGGAACGGCAGCATATGCGTAGGCTACAAGCACAATCAGAATCAGCAGTGTAATGTTCCAGGAGCTGACGCCTCTTCCCGTCTTGAAGTTAAAGGAAGATTGGGTGTTACATGTGTGAGGCCAGTGTTTCACCTCATCTCTGGATCGTGAAGATACAACCTACCTCAACCATCCACCATCTCAGATGCACAGGCCCTGTCTTCACCAGACCAATTGCCTGTGAGGTTACGACGGTGCTGCACACGTGGAAGACTAAGGGCTACTGGTGAAAGTGCTACCTGGGAGAGCAACCAACTGTGAGGAGAAGGGAAAAGCAGTCATGGCAGACGCTGAGAGAAAAGGCTTGGTGTGGAGCATCAAGAAGAGTCTACTCATGCTGACGGCCAATGAACTTTTCCAACTAGCCCAGAGTGTTGGTCCTGTGCCAGGGAAGGATTCATCTAAGCTTCAGATTGGTGAAGAGGAGGGCTGCTTTGAGTACATTCTAGCTTTTATGAACAGTGACACTTTGTTGGAATCTGAGGATTCAGGTATGGCCGTGTTGTTAGAGCTTAATGATACTGTAAATAATGTCATTGAGGTTCGTTTTGCTCAACCAAAAGCAGGTGCAGGGGATTATGTGCACAACATAATGTCAACCACCCCAGTACTGGGTGAGGATATGACAGTAGGTCAGCCAGAGACAGCTACTGATAACCTGACAACTGCTAACGTGACAGCCATTGGTTCTAATACTAATACTACCCACACAGCTGCGGTTAGCGTAGCAACTGCTTCACCAATCACTAATCCCCTTCTCACACATACTGATGTCAAAACTACACAGAACACTGACACAGAGTTACAGAGAATGCTTTCTAGCTACGCTGAGCTTAGCAACAAAGTCCTACAATACATAAACAACCCCACATCATCACCTACGCTCACACCTACACCAGTACAATCTACACTACAATATAACAACACTCACAAACCTGAACAACATCCACAAGGAAGACATGATCGAGTCGTCCCCCTTCGAGACCTTTCACTGCTTCGTCGTGAGTTCAAGATTCAAGGTGGACAGATTGGTGATCAGAGCTCAGATTTAAGCTACAATAGCATATGCAGACAAATCGATGAAGGTGTTAAAGAACGATTCAGTGAGACTGAGATACTTAGAGGCGTTCTCAGAGTCATTAAATCTGGAAACTTTAAAGACATGCTAATGCACAAGGATGATTTAACAATAGACGAGCTGAAAGGCTTTCTGCAGTCCCATTTAGGTGGGCGAAGCAACACAGAACTCTTCCAAGAGCTTATGTGCACAAAACAAAACGACGGTGAAACTCCGCAACAGTTCTTATACCGTGTAATAGGTCTCAAACAAAAGATCCTGTTTGCTTCAAAATACGCTGACACAGAAGTGAAATACAATGCAAACACAGTTCAAGACATTTTCCTACACGCCATATATCAGGGCCTCAGCCATAAGCATAATGACATACGTCGAGAACTTAAACCATTCCTCTCAGATAGCAGTGTGACTGACGAGACAATTCTAAAACAAATGATGAAGATAACAAATACTGAGAATGAGAGACAGAGACGTCTGGGGTCAGCTGTGAAGCAAAAACAAGTAAGCGTGCATAGCACAGAGCTTGAAGTTGCAGCAGTACAAAGCAGCAGCACAAAGAAAGACGGACAAGATAAACAGCCAAAGGCTGATGCACTCCAACAGTTAACTGAGAAAGTAGAGGAGTTAATGAATAAAGTTGAACTGCTGCAACGGCCACAGTGGATTCAAAACCCAGAATCTTGCCATCATTGCCAAGTCAAAGTGGATCAAAAGAAAGCCAGATCAAATAGCTGTGCTAATTGCCTTGAACAGAATCGGCCAGGGTGCACTCATTGTTTTTACTGTGGTGAAGACGGCCACAGAGCAGTAGGCTGTTTGAAGAAGCCCAAGCGTTCGGAAAACTGGAGCCGGTCCCTGCCACGGGACAAGTAGTGACCGGGCTCCACGTTCAGTCCCACAGTGCTGAGTCTAACGTATGGGGCTCTGCTAATCATACAAAGACAAGTCTAGCTAATCAGAGCTCAAAAGGAAACAATGAACAAGTCAATCTCCAATCCCCCCTTTCCCTACCGACCCAAACAAGTAGGCGCCTGGCCAAGTTTATAGGGGCCAAAGCCCTTGCGCTAAGTGACCTTAATGGCTTGACAGTCAACGCCTTACTAGACACTGGAGCTCAGGTGAGCATGATTGACAAAAGCTGGAAAGAGAAATATCTACCAGACGCACCCATTAGGCCACTCAGTGAAATATTTGATGAGAGAGAAGAGCTGGAAGTGCACGCTGTAAATGGAGAAATCCTCCCTTTTGATGGCTGGGTCCTCATTGCAGTCCGCTTCAGTGGAAATGGTGCTTTTAGCCAGTCTATCATGGTGCCTTTCCTCATCTGTAACATCCCGCTGGCACAGCCACTACTTGGATTTAATGTGTTAGAGGAAGTGATTCAAAATCGGCCAGCAGAACTTGTTCCAGCTCTCACCACGCTCCTTTCTGATGCAATATCTGTCCCTGCTGATAAAGTTGAGCTGCTGGTGAACTTTATTCAGGCTGACAAACCCTCCATGTACCAGAGAGTGTTAAGAACTGGGAATTATGACACTGTTTTCCCAGCTGGCCAAGTAGCCTGGGTTAAGTGCCAGATCCCATCCGCGGTAGCTCAGTCAGACCCTCTCCTCTTGTTTGAACCTGATGGAAACAGTGCACACCTCTCAGAGCTTGAGATTGAGGAGGGCCTACTAGAAATACAGACTGCAAAGAGACCTTATGTCATTATACCAGTGAGAAATAACACTAAACATTCAGTAACTATTCCAAGGAAGACAACCCTTGGCAGCGTCCAGACTGTGGCTAGGGTGATTGAGGCCGATCCACTAGAGAGTTCTAGGCCCAGAGGAGTAGTAGTTACCGCAGCCACAACACCAGCTGCTCAAACTGCTTCAGCCTTGTGGCATCCCCCTGTGGACCTCAGCCACCTTAGTGATGAGGAACAGGCTCCAGCCAATCCGGTGCCAGACAACCAGGCCGAGGTCAGGAGGTCAAGTCGGGACAGACGACCTAGACAGATTTTTACATATGAGAACCTGGGTCAGCCTTCACTGACAACACAAGCCACAGTTAATATGGCAAACACACACTTACAATCCCCTACTTACACTACAACTCATACCACCCAACCCATGCACTCTCTTATCCCCTACCCAACACCAACCTATCCACTAAACTCATATTCTACCATTTACCCACTATTTACATACATGCCTTACCACCTAACATCACCACCATACCTATTACCAGTTCCTGTTGCCTGTTAAAAGAAAAAAGAGAGTTTTAGTTAAAAGATGAGCAGAAATGGTGGGACCCATTTCTTTTTGCCGGGGAGTGTGTGACAACCACAAAAGTGTTGTATTTGTGTTTTTAAGAATATTCAATTATTGTCTTTTATTTGAAAACAATTTATTGTATTTCTTTTAAAGAAAGAAATTATAGTTATCCAAAGGGATCTATTTTTATGTGACTTTTCCTGTTTTAAAGTTAATTGAGTAGTGTTTGCTCCAGGCCAGCAGGGGGCAGTGTCGGGTGACAGGTTTACTGTAGCTGCGTGAGTTGTGAGTTTCTTATTACTGCAGAGAGCTCAAACCTGAACGCTGTCTCCTCGTTTCTCTCCTGTTTTACAGGTGGGTAAATGTACAAAAACACATCAGGTGTAGAATTTGGTCATGCAGAAATGCAAATGGGATAAGGGTGGACTGTTTTAGTGAAATAATTTTCATCAGAGTCTGTTAATGATTTTGTTTATAATGAGTTTGAAACGAGTCAGTTCAAAACACACACTTTCTCATGTACATAAAGCATATGATGATGTTTTTTGAGCTTGTAAGGTTAACAGATATGGTTAACTCACTGTTTGTTAGTTTTTCACCATTGGCTTAAAATGTTTTTGTTTAATAAGTCTATACAAAAATGTTTACAGTTTAAAATGAAGTTTAAAGTTACCCTTTTATTCACTTTATTAGTTTTGAGCATGATTTTGCAGTACTATATTAACATGATACTGATAAAATACTGTGAGTGAAAGATTCCAAGTATCTTTAAAAATAGCTGGTGGATATTACCATTGTCTTTGCATTTCATTTTGATAAATAGAGTAAAATACAAGCACAAAGAGTAAGTAAACATGTATTTGGGGCAAATAGATTTATTTTATTATGGATTTTGTAATGACATAGAAACTGAAAATTCATTGTTATGTTAAAGAGACACTGAACATGTAATATGTGAAACAAAAATGACTCTTAACAATAGAGGTGTTTTGCTGAAGGAAATTCAAAAAATAAATTACTGCAGAGAGCTCAAACCTGAACGCTGTCTCCTCGTTTCTCTCCTGTTTTACAGGAATTAATCTGTGTTTTACAGTGCCGTTGCTACGGTACCTGTTACAGATGCGACGAAACTTAAATCACGCAAAATATGAATGGTAACTAGACGTGCTTGTTGTGTGCAGGGAGTGCATTTATTTGTAAACTTTTGCTAAATCAAAATGGTTTATTTGTATTTGCTTTTTACCTGGGTTTTATCAGGTTCGCAGTCGGGACATTTTTAATCCATAGTGTATGGAGTTATCTAGTAGAAAATGATCTGCTGTTTTTTGGTAGAATGTTGTGTGAGCTAAAGAAACGAGGAATAAAACACACACCGCGATTAAAAAAATCAGATCTCATACTTTGTAATTGAAAATAAATAATAATTAATTTCAAAGAAATAAGAAGTAAAATGTGTAAGTATTCCTCAAAATGTGCTTTGGACTAAGTCTCCCGTCATCACAGCAAACGGGAGCAGACCCGAATAGGTATGTATAGTTATTTTATTAAAAATTCCCAGCCGTCTGTAAATTCATGTTTGAAAGAAAAAAGTAAATGAATATCTTACTTACTGTTTTTGTCTTGTTTTCTAGTGAATATCTGACAATTCTTAAATGGAGATACATTTACTTGGTAAGCAAAGTGGCTTAAGATATTATGTATTGTAATAGAAAATTGTTATAAAAACGTTTTGTTTTTGCTGGGAATTCTTGTATATATTTCACAGCTATATAATTAATTATAATAACGCACTTTTTGTTGATAAACATGTTAAAAAATACATTAACACAGAATAATGTGGCAACAAATCAAATGTGCATTTAAATGCAACAAGCAGAAAATAAATAAATAAAGCAAATGCATGGAAAAGAAACGAGGAATAAAACAAACACCGCGATTAAAAAAATCAGATCGCATACTTTGTAATTGAAAATAAATAATAATTAATTCCAAAGAAATAAGAAGTAAAATGTGTAAGTATTCCTCAAAATGTGCTTTGGACTAAGTCCCCGTCATCACAGCAAACGGGAGCAGACCCGAATAGGTATGTCTAGTTATTTTATTTAAAATTTCCAGCCGTCTGTAAATTCATGTTTGAAAGAAAAAAGTAAATGAATATCTTACTTACTGTTTTTGTCTTGTTTTCTTGTGAATATCTGACAATTCTTAAATGGAGATACATTTACTTGGTAAGCAAAGTGGCTTAAGATATTATGTATTGTAATAGAAAATTGTTATAAAAGCGTTTTGTGTTTGCTGGGAATTCACAGCCATATAATTAATTATAATAACGCACTTTTTGTTTATAAACATGTTAAAAAATACATTAACACAGAATAATGTGGCAACAAATCAAACGTGCATTTAAATGCAACAAGCAAAAATAAATAAATAAAGCAAATGCACGGAAAAGAAACGAGGAATAAAACAAACACCGCGATTAAAAAATCAGATCGTATACTTTGTAATAATTGAAATAAATTATAAAAATCAACAGGTTTATATTTAAAACAAGTAAAAAATATCTGCCAGCGGGGTAAGAAAAATAAACTTAATTCTAGTTTCAACTTAATTCAATAATAAACTCAATTTAGGTTTATTTTTCTTACCCCACTGGCAGATATTTTTACTTGTTTTAAGCCTTAACCTATTACATTTTAGAATTTATTTCAGTAAACAAGACTTAAATTCTAAGCCACTTTGCTTATTAAGTAAATGTATCTTGATTTAAGAATTATTTTTTTAACTCGAAAACATGAATAAAATACTAAGTAAACGAACAGATTGGGATGTTCAAAACACTTAAACATTTTTTTTCACTCTACCCTTCATATTACAGCTGTCGAAAAACCACAGCAACGTTGACAGACCTGGAAGCCATGATATATTAGCAGTTTTTAAAACAAGTTAAATCTAGAATCCTTATTGGTTTTAGATACTTAAAAGCAATGAATGATCTTCTTTCTTTTGAATTGATTTGGTATTATGGAGGAGCTCTGTGTCTGGTTATTGAAGATGATTTCGTCTTTGCTCCTATGTTGGCTTATTTTTTGTTATTTCCGTTACTATATATATATATATATATTTTTTCCCCTTTGTTTTTTCTGATTTGAGGTTATGAAAATGTTTTAATTTGTAATAAAGGTTTTTTGAAAATTCTAAATTCTCTCTCTCTCTCTCATGAGCGTGGATCAGTTCCTGCATCAAGGAAAAAATGCGCATCCTGGTAAATTTCAGAAGTTAGACGACTGAGCTGCAGCGGACAGCGTAAGATTTATGAAAACACATTTGAGAAGAAAGGCAAAGCATGTTTCACAGTTAATCCAAGACCATAATGACAATTTTGCGCTCTGTTTCCCGAAGCTCGTGGAGGCGTGGAGCAGCATACACAGTTAAGGTATGTGCGATCTACCGGCATTACCTTTACGATCGACGTATTGGATCTGCAAGCTGCAAGCAAATTAACTGAAGCTTTACTTCATGTTTCTGTTTGGTTAAGCGATGACTGCTTTTTCCCAACAGTTTGTGTGTGTTTTCTGCATGGGTTTAGAAAACATGAACTTCTGATCTGCTAGCTCAACGTTCTACCTCTGTAACGTATAGAGTTAAATGCCCGCTAGCCTCCACCCCAAAAGCCAGCGCCTTCGCCGGCTCCCCCTTTGGCTGCGTCTATTCCGGTATCGCTTCTCGGCCTTTTGGCTAAGATCAAGTGTAGTATCTGTTCTTATCAGTTTAATGTCTGATACGTCTCCTATCCGGAGACTATATGTTAAATGGATTTTTGACCTTCGGAAATGGAAGCGGAGCTTGCTCCTTCCACTCCATGCATCAACATGGTATTGCAGTGTTTCCATGAATGGTGCGCTCCCCTTCTCGGGGACAAATAAGTCAAATACAAAAAAAGAATTTGCTTCTTTTGTGCGTGAATGACGGTGTTTTTTCTAATACGTGTGTTTCTTTAAATTGCTGTGTTTTCGTTGGCTTTATTGGTTTAACGAAAAGCTTGCGTGGAAATGAACACGCTGATAAAGAAATGTTTTTGTAATGTATTTAATTATTTTCTTTACAAGTTTGTGGTGGTGATCCGAGGACGAATTAAACATCCTCGACACAGCTGAAGGTGCAACAAAAGCGAAAGAGGCCGATTGGAATGTTAAAAACACCTGAAAACTTTTTTCACTACCCTTCATACTACAGCTGTCGAAAATCCACAGCAACGTCGACAGACCTGGAAGCATAGCTGTACTTGTTTAACTCACAACGACAACGGGTAAGTCATTGAGCCCTGTGTTTTTATTTATCCACGTTCTAAAATTGCTATGCTTTCGTTGTTTCTTGATTGCTCTGTACATTTCTTTGTTTCTATTCCACGTAAAGTTACTTTGTAATAACGAAACCATATATTTGAATGCGCAATTTAAATCCATTTGATTTAAATTGTTTCACATATTTCACTCTACACGGTTCAACCGGGCTGGAAACGGAATAAAAATAGGGTAGATCTCGAAGAATGTTTGGTCTCAGACGTGGCTTCGTGCGCTTTCCACCTGGTCACACACAGTAATGAAATGTTAGTCGGACGGCCTTCGGGGGCGCCGTTGATGTGATCGGTCACAGGAAGATGCGGCCGTCTGGCCTCAAAGGGTGTCGCTCATACTTACCTGGCAGGGGAGACACCATGATCATGAAGGTGGTTCACCCAGGGCGAGGCTCAGCCATTGCACTCCGGTTGTGCTGACCCTTTGCGAATTCCCCAAATGTGGGAATCTCGACTGCAAAATTTCTGATAGTGGGGGACTGCGTTCGCGCTCTCCCCTGACCTATGTGTTAAAAATAGATTCTTTTGTCGTTTTACGTAAAATCCAAGAGACGTCTAACCACGGCCCAAGAATACATTAGTCATCAAAAAAGCGGCTATTCAACGACTACATAATTTCTAATAGACAGCGAATATGTGTCTAGGCTAAAACAAGGCTTAATTTGGGCTGTCAGTGAAAATCTAATAGACGTTTGACCATTCCAAAAGAATAGACTAGCCATTAAATAGAACCACAATCAAACGGCTACATGTCTAAGAGACAGTCAACAAAATAATGCTTAGATGATTCTTTTATTTCCAATATAAGAGGTTCTCGGGAATGGCAATCATCCAAACTAATAAATTATAAAGGCTTTTATAAGAAAATGACAACAGTTAAACAACATAGACAGCGTTGGGCAATACAAAATGCTAATAAATACAAGACAAATTGAAATATTGTACATGCATGTACATTAAACAAGCCAACAAATCTGCCAATGGGCTACGACAATTTTTCTTGAATTAAGTGTTTATATCTAGATTTGTTTCTTACCCCTTTGGCAGATTTATTTGCTTGTTTTAAGCCCAAATTCGCTTAAATTTTGAGTTTTTTTCTCCCTAAAGGCTAGGCTTATTTTCTTAGGGCATTTTGCTCATCAAAAAATGCATCTTATTTTAAGACTTTCTAGATATTTGTACAGTGAAAACAGTTCGAAATAACAAGTAAGAAATGATTTTTTGCAATGTATTCATTCATTCGCTACCCTTCATAATACAGCTGTCGAAAAACCACAGCAACGTCGACAGACCTGGAAGCGTAGCTGTATTTGTTTAACTCACAAAGACAACGGGTAAAGTATTTTCTTGATTACCTAAATGACTTGCCGTAAGAAAATAAGTTTAGGTTTAAGGGGGGGAAATACAGTTTAAAGGGATATTTCAATTTATGATGATAATTCTGTCATCATTTACTCATGCATACAGGCTTACAACAACACGAGGATTAGTTTTTTTCTGAGTAACACAAAAGAAGGTATTTTGAGGAATGATGGTAAACCCACAGCAGATAGTCACCATTGACTTCCATAGTAGGAATAAAAAAAATATGATGGAATTTATTAGGTACCATCAACCGTGTGCTAACCATCACTTTGCAAAATATTTTCTTCATCATTTATCACGCTACTTCCAAAATATTTTTTCCTACTAAGTCAATGTTTCATTATTTGCTTTACAAGCTTAAAAATGATGGTGACATGATTCCATGGTAATCACAAACAGTTAAACAAGTAAGATAATCACCATTACTTTTAAAAGCATTTTGAAAATTGCTTGCTTATGCTGGGAGTAAAGGTATTTCACGCAGTGCGCATCCTCTTTAAAAGGTAATGTATGCTTCTTTTAAAGCTGACACATTTGCCACATTAAAATAACAGAAATGTGTACTTTTTAAACTTTTTGGAGCCGGTGTGTCTGTGTTCTTGGGGCACACATCTACATGTAAAAGCAGAATCGCTTATTATTCTTCTCTATTTCTTGTATAGGTCAATTATGAGTGAAGAACCGTTCACCAAATGAAGACCGCAGCCAGGTGACGGGATTCTGTGGTAATCGCAAACAGGTAAACCAGTAAAATAATCATCATTTATTGTTAAAATAATTTTGAAAATTGAAGTTCTGTGTGTTCTTATTGTACTTTATTTATTTCTGCAGGTAAGCACCATACCGTAAGCTTCATTCCCTTTATAACAGGTAAGGTTCATACTGTTTTATTCTTTTGTACTGTTTTATTCGTACTGTTTTAAATCATTCAGTAAATGCAAAGTTAAACTGATGTGTTTTTAATCTAGATTTAAAAGTGTCTACTGTTGAAGCACATCTGATCTCTTCTGAAAGCTGATAATAACTAAATGCTGATGCACCTTGTTTTGAGTGAACCCCTGTTTTTTCTAAATGACCTGATCCTATTGCTCCGAGTAATCGGTTTCATATTCGATTAGCATATCTGTCATGTATTTCGGCCTGTAGCCATGAAGTGGTTTTTAAACAAGTAACAGTACTTTTTTAATCCATTGTCCATTGCAATAATCGGCCCTGCTGGTGATGAAAGCATGAACAAGTTTCTCTAAGTCCTGTCTTGAGACAAAACCTCCAATTCTGGCAATATTTCTGAGATGGTAGTAAAAGCAGAATTCCTTATTATTTTTCTCTATCTCAGGCTCTATGGCATATATGTCATGATTTTATTTGTCTATTTATATGTCTATTTACAAGGACTGCCTTGGCCAAACGTTATTGTTAATTAATATTGAAGCAGTTATTTAACATATTTCCTTTGAGTAGTGATTTGTGTAATGATCCATATATCTATTTTTATGTATATTTTTAACTTAGGAATGTGATTTTAAAGCACATATTTGTTATTGTATGACACCTCTCATGTTATGAAAGTAAAAAATAAATGTATTTTCTGATGTCTTGCATTTCTGTTTTTAAACTGTTAATCCTTATCAAGTGCTATACATTAGAAAGTGGATAAATAACAAAAATGTCACTCCTGACAGCTGATAAATTAATCGTTCTTTATAGCACCACTGAGGTGAGCATTTTTCAAGGCAAGATTCTTTATAGAACCGTATAAAAAGGTTCTATATAGTACCAAAAAAAACGGGTTCTGCTATGGTTACAAGCTGAAGAACCCTTATTTGGTACTATTTAGGAGCATTTGTCTTTAGAGTGTTGCGTAGGTTCGAAACTTTCAATCTTTAAACCAAAAAAAAGGGTCACACGGTTTTATTTGTGGTGTGGACATGAACACGCTGCAGGCATTGAAATGTAATTTGTAATTTATTGTCTCATTTCATATTTAACAAATAGAAAGCAAAGTGCTATTCAATCAGTTTAACTAAACAACTGGTGTTCCTCAATTTTGGGGCCTATTTTGTTCAGTATATCAGTTTTGTTCAGTTTTGTATGTGCATGCAAAAAGCATTCAGCGAGCAAATTAACTGAAGCTTTACCTTCGTGTTTCTTTTTGTATGAGTGATAACTGTTTCTGTATGTATTTGTATGGTTTTTTTACAAGTATAGAGTGAAATGCACACGGTGAGTAATGAACGCAGACCTTCAGTGCCGGATCTCTGACCCGCTAACCTCCATCCCGACAGCCAGCGCCTTCTCCGGATGCCATTGCGGTATCGCTCCTCGGCTTTTTGGGTAAAATCGAGTGGACACCGGGGACTACACGTTTGAATGGATTTTTGACCTTCGGCTATGGAAGCGAGGCTTGCTCCGTCCACTCCGTGCATCGACTCTGGCGCTTTCCGGGGACAAATAAGGTGAGTTTAAAACCAGAGTTTGCTTCTTTTGTGCGTGGTTGCCAGTTTGTTTGCCAATCCGTGGTCATAATATGTTCCGCTTCGTGGTTTCTCCATCGCTCAGTACTTTTCTGTGTTTCTATTTTACGTAAAGCTAACACCAAAACGATTGTGGAAAGCGCTATATAGATTGTTCTCAAAGAAAAAACGAGAAACAAACCCATGTGAATATGGGTCAAATTATCTAGGCGGAGCACTTCGTTCAAAGAAAAACGCAACAGAATTGTTTGCGTTGAACAAAGACAATGGTGCGTGCAGACATCGAATGTGTATTGTGGATAAAAAATGGCCAGTGGGGTGGGACAATTTTTCTTGAATTAAGTGTTTATGGGAAAAGTTAACGAATTTTTTCTTACCCTGTAGGCAGATTTATTTGCTTGTTTTAAGCATAAAATAACAGGAGAAGAAATTGTGTAGGGGGAGCAGAGGGTTTTTTTTTCGTTCAAAGAAAAGCAGCGTGGCACGAATGAATGTTTGGCTGAAATGCTATCGTAATTTCCCCCTTAATTTTCCTTACAAACATGAAACCAGAGAGAAGGGCCAGTTGGCATCGAATTGCAGCTTGTATTCGGTGATTGATTGAGGAAAAATATGCGTATGTGTATATATACACTTGTTTTGTTGAACAGAGACAATGGCCGCGTGCTCCAGCGTCACCTATATGCCTATTTCACAAAATGGCGCCTTTGACCGGAAGTAAGGAAAACATCATTCAGGTTGCACCACTACGATGGCCACTCAATATAGTATGGACTGACAGCTGCTTTGTTTTCTCCTACACATGAATTTACTTGTAAAAATAACAATAACAGATATTGTCGATTGGTGTTATATTATTTTTTTAGCATTTCGTATTATCAAAATATATCATATGTTAGACAGCTGTCAATTTTAAATAAAATAACCAGACATACATAACTATTCGTGTCTGCTCCCGTTTATTGTAATGAGTCTGCACATTTGGAGAAATACTTAGACATTTTACTTCTTATTTCTTTAGACTGAATAATTATTTCTTATTAATTCCAAAGTATGAGACCCGATGATCTAATCGTGGTGTATGTGCTATTCCTCGTTTGTTTGCCTGCATCCATTGCTTTACGGCTTGCTTGTTGCGTTGAAATGCACATTTGATTTCTTTACCAGCATTGGATTTAGACCATTCAATGAGAAGAGTTAACAGCGTTTATTATGATTGATAAGCCCTCAACGGAGAATGAAGTCTGCATACATTAAAAGCCTTATTTTGTTTTTATCGTGTGCCTTCCAAAATGTATGCGACGAAACTTAAATCACGCAAAATATGAATGGTAACTAGACGTGCTTGTTGTGTGCAGGGAGTGCATTTATTTGTAAACTTTTGCTAAATCAAAATGGTTTATTTGTATTTGCTTTTTACCTGGGTTTTATCAGGTTCGCAGTCGGGACATTTTTAATCCATAGTGTATGGAGTTATCTAGTAGAAAATGATCTGCTGTTTTTTGGTAGAATGTTGTGTGAGCTAAAGAAACGAGGAATAAAACACACACCGCGATTAAAAAAATCAGATCTCATACTTTGTAATTGAAAATAAATAATAATTAATTTCAAAGAAATAAGAAGTAAAATGTGTAAGTATTCCTCAAAATGTGCTTTGGACTAAGTCTCCCGTCATCACAGCAAACGGGAGCAGACCCGAATAGGTATGTCTAGTTATTTTATTAAAAATTCCCAGCCGTCTGTAAATTCATGTTTGAAAGAAAAAAGTAAATGAATATCTTACTTACTGTTTTTGTCTTGTTTTCTAGTGAATATCTGACAATTCTTAAATGGAGATACATTTACTTGGTAAGCAAAGTGGCTTAAGATATTATGTATTGTAATAGAAAATTGTTATAAAAACGTTTTGTTTTTGCTGGGAATTCTTGTATATATTTCACAGCTATATAATTAATTATAATAACGCACTTTTTGTTGATAAACATGTTAAAAAATACATTAACACAGAATAATGTGGCAACAAATCAAATGTGCATTTAAATGCAACAAGCAGAAAATAAATAAATAAAGCAAATGCATGGAAAAGAAACGAGGAATAAAACAAACACCGCGATTAAAAAAATCAGATCGCATACTTTGTAATTGAAAATAAATAATAATTAATTCCAAAGAAATAAGAAGTAAAATGTGTAAGTATTCCTCAAAATGTGCTTTGGACTAAGTCCCCGTCATCACAGCAAACGGGAGCAGACCCGAATAGGTATGTCTAGTTATTTTATTTAAAATTTCCAGCCGTCTGTAAATTCATGTTTGAAAGAAAAAAGTAAATGAATATCTTACTTACTGTTTTTGTCTTGTTTTCTTGTGAATATCTGACAATTCTTAAATGGAGATACATTTACTTGGTAAGCAAAGTGGCTTAAGATATTATGTATTGTAATAGAAAATTGTTATAAAAGCGTTTTGTGTTTGCTGGGAATTCACAGCCATATAATTAATTATAATAACGCACTTTTTGTTTATAAACATGTTAAAAAATACATTAACACAGAATAATGTGGCAACAAATCAAACGTGCATTTAAATGCAACAAGCAAAAATAAATAAATAAAGCAAATGCACGGAAAAGAAACGAGGAATAAAACAAACACCGCGATTAAAAAATCAGATCGTATACTTTGTAATAATTGAAATAAATTATAAAAATCAACAGGTTTATATTTAAAACAAGTAAAAAATATCTGCCAGCGGGGTAAGAAAAATAAACTTAATTCTAGTTTCAACTTAATTCAATAATAAACTCAATTTAGGTTTATTTTTCTTACCCCACTGGCAGATATTTTTACTTGTTTTAAGCCTTAACCTATTACATTTTAGAATTTATTTCAGTAAACAAGACTTAAATTCTAAGCCACTTTGCTTATTAAGTAAATGTATCTTGATTTAAGAATTATTTTTTAACTCGAAAACATGAATAAAATACTAAGTAAACGAACAGATTGGGATGTTCAAAACACTTAAACATTTTTTTTCACTCTACCCTTCATATTACAGCTGTCGAAAAACCACAGCAACGTTGACAGACCTGGAAGCCATGATATATTAGCAGTTTTTAAAATAAGTTAAATCTAGAATCCTTATTGGTTTTAGATACTTAAAAGCAATGAATGATCTTCTTTCTTTTGAATTGATTTGGTATTATGGAGGAGCTCTGTGTCTGGTTATTGAAGATGATTTCGTCTTTGCTCCTATGTTGGCTTATTTTTTGTTATTTCCGTTACTATATATATATATATTTTTTTCCCCTTTGTTTTTTCTGATTTGAGGTTATGAAAATGTTTTAATTTGTAATAAAGGTTTTTTGAAAATTCTAAATTCTCTCTCTCTCTCTCATGAGCGTGGATCAGTTCCTGCATCAAGGAAAAAATGCGCATCCTGGTAAATTTCAGAAGTTAGACGACTGAGCTGCAGCGGACAGCGTAAGATTTATGAAAACACATTTGAGAAGAAAGGCAAAGCATGTTTCACAGTTAATCCAAGACCATAATGACAATTTTGCGCTCTGTTTCCCGAAGCTCGTGGAGGCGTGGAGCAGCATACACAGTTAAGGTATGTGCGATCTACCGGCATTACCTTTACGATCGACGTATTGGATCTGCAAGCTGCAAGCAAATTAACTGAAGCTTTACTTCATGTTTCTGTTTGGTTAAGCGATGACTGCTTTTTCCCAACAGTTTGTGTGTGTTTTCTGCATGGGTTTAGAAAACATGAACTTCTGATCTGCTAGCTCAACGTTCTACCTCTGTAACGTATAGAGTTAAATGCCCGCTAGCCTCCACCCCAAAAGCCAGCGCCTTCGCCGGCTCCCCCTTTGGCTGCGTCTATTCCGGTATCGCTTCTCGGCCTTTTGGCTAAGATCAAGTGTAGTATCTGTTCTTATCAGTTTAATGTCTGATACGTCTCCTATCCGGAGACTATATGTTAAATGGATTTTTGACCTTCGGAAACGGAAGCGGAGCTTGCTCCTTCCACTCCATGCATCAACATGGTATTGCAGTGTTTCCATGAATGGTGCGCTCCCCTTCTCGGGGACAAATAAGTCAAATACAAAAAAAGAATTTGCTTCTTTTGTGCGTGAATGACGGTGTTTTTTCTAATACGTGTGTTTTAAAATTGCTGTGTTTTCGTTGGCTTCATTGGTTTAACGAAAAGCTTGCGTGGAAATGAACACGCTGATAAAGAAATGTTTTTGTAATGTATTTAATTATTTTCTTTACAAGTTTGTGGTGGTGATCCGAGGACGAATTAAACATCCTCGACACAGCTGAAGGTGCAACAAAAGCGAAAGAGGCCGATTGGAATGTTAAAAACACCTGAAAACTTTTTTCACTACCCTTCATACTACAGCTGTCGAAAATCCACAGCAACGTCGACAGACCTGGAAGCATAGCTGTACATGTTTTACTCACAACGACAACGGGTAAGTCATTGAGCCCTGTGTTTTTATTTATCCACGTTCTAAAATTGCTATGCTTTCGTTGTTTCTTGATTGCTCTGTACATTTCTTTGTTTCTATTCCACGTAAAGTTACTTTGTAATAACGAAACCATATATTTGAATGCGCAATTTAAATCCATTTGATTTAAATTGTTTCACATATTTCACTCTACACGGTTCAACCGGGCTGGAAACGGAATAAAAATAGGGTAGATCTCGAAGAATGTTTGGTCTCAGACGTGGCTTCGTGCGCTTTCCACCTGGTCACACACAGTAATGAAATGTTAGTCGGACGGCCTTCGGGGGCGCCGTTGATGTGATCGGTCACAGGAAGATGCGGCCGTCTGGCCTCAAAGGGTGTCGCTCATACTTACCTGGCAGGGGAGACACCATGATCATGAAGGTGGTTCACCCAGGGCGAGGCTCAGCCATTGCACTCCGGTTGTGCTGACCCTTTGCGAATTCCCCAAATGTGGGAATCTCGACTGCAAAATTTCTGATAGTGGGGGACTGCGTTCGCGCTCTCCCCTGACCTATGTGTTAAAAATAGATTCTTTTGTCGTTTTACTTAAAATCCAAGAGACGTCTAACCACGGCCCAAGAATACATTAGTCATCAAAAAAGCGGCTATTCAACGACTACATAATTTCTAATAGACAGCGAATATGTGTCTAGGCTAAAACAAGGCTTAATTTGGGCTGTCAGTGAAAATCTAATAGACGTTTGACCATTCCAAAAGAATAGACTAGCCATTAAATAGAACCACAATCAAACGAGACACCCCTCGCTGCAGACTGTAGCGCGGTGACATCACGTACTGACGTCAGGTATGTTCTACGTATCGTATGTCTTTAATGCGCATGTACAAAATATTTCACTTTAATCCGTAGGTGGCGGTAATGCGCCTAAAAGTTTAATGCCAACCTTAATACAGCGAATAAGTTGTTTTTCTCGTCTGCAATTCTGGATTAGCGTTTTCTCGAAAGGGATAAATTCGATTGCGGTAAATCGATTACATAAAATAAATATTTATGCTTTATGTTTGCTTTTAGTTGTTATTAAACATTATTTCGGTTCAAAAGTGTACATTCGAACTTTTTTGCTTATAAAACTAATTTTGTTTCTCCCCAGTAGTTTTTTACATTCACACATCATGTTGAGGAATTGAGTTTCCTATATTTATCAAAGACATTTTACGTTCATGTGATGGGTAAAACCTGTTTATGTGAGATATACAAAAAGCAAACCTTTAATTCATTGCATATGTGATTTTCTAGATGTATGTTTATGGATACTGGAAGGCGTAACTTACAGAAAACAGTCACCAAGTACAGTCCAGCTAAGCCAGGTTAGTTATTTTTTGCATAACTGTTTGTTTTAATTTATTATTTTTAGGACTTAAAAGAGAGACACATAATATGTAAGTGTTAATATTTTCTAACTAATACATGCCTTAAAGGAAACCGGACCAGAGAATGAATTGATGCCATCTGTTTGAACCACAGTGCTCAGGAGGAAGGCTTCCTTAATTGAGGACTGCTTCAGGATGTAGAAGGAACAGTAAGTAACAGCAAGCATACAGCTATATTTTTACCCTTTACCCATGCAGTGAAGTACAGTAGTATGTGTACTATTAAATATGACCTTAAATGTTAAATGATTTTAAAATATTCTTCTTTGAATATTAAAAGATTGTTAATGCTTGTTTTTCGGTTGTGAAGGATCCTCTTGAACCACAGGTAATGCTGATTACCTTGATTAAGTATTCTGTATGCATGATGTATACAAATGGTAATGTTGTTTCTTATTGAATTGGTTCACTTTTATTTCTTGACAGGGCATAATAGTTAAAATGTTCACACCATTGTAAATATACTTGATTACTTGACCAAGGTATAAACTGTCAATCTATCTATTTCTCTTTTTATTGTCTAAACTGACTGTTGGCTATTTTTGACAGATGTCACCTGAGATCCTGTGGCAGATCCTGATGGAGTAGTCAAGGTTAATGGCGATGTGGCTGTCTTGAGGCTTGCACTCAAATGCTAGATGTTTAGGGACATTGTCAGTGAGCCCAAATTTAAAGAACAGGCTCACTTTTTGTGGCTTGACAGTAAGTTCTTTAAATCCTTAATGTGGAGTACTCTAAAAATTATTTAAGAAAACTCTTTGTCTGTCTACATCTTTATTCTCTGGTAGACTGTATTGCCTTTAAAACCTTTCAACTTTCAGCTAGAAAAGTACCCTGAACTTAAAATTGTACTAAGCATATCTTTGTCTAGCATGTGTAAAGTAATCTCATTTAAATGTTTTCCTTATATGACTCTGTTAACAGGATATGTTAATGCCGTTTGTTATAATAATTGAATATGGTTTGATCTGTATTTTGTCTAAATTAGGTCATGAGAACTGGATTGTGTTCTACAGACAACAGTTTTTGATGCCCTACTGTCTGACTCAATGCTTCCACTGTGGAGAAATCTTCAAAGACTGTCCACCTGGCAATGTTGGGGAAAAAATATTTACACAAGTTACATAATAATATACGAGCATATATTTGACATGACTTTAATTCTCCTATTCATTAAAACTTGTAAGTATACAAGTACTGTATAGGTTTTGTCTTTATTTCACTTGATAGTACTTGATGCTAGTATTGCATCCCTAAGTTGATGTTTCGAATTAAAGTGCAGTTCACCTCACAGATCTTTCATATTATGATGCATATTATGAGGCTCTTAGGTCAGATGATGATGGGGGTCACACATTGTTTGATTTCTTTCTTATTTTAATAATTAAAATAGTCAGTGATGCTTTTTGCAGTATGGGATGGTATATTATCCTCCATGAAAGTAAATTTATTTCAGAAGACATAATTCCTTCTATCTCATAGTAAAAAAAACTATGTTTTAGGAACTCTACATATCTTCTAGATGTCCATTTGACCCTCCCCCCCCAATGTCTTGTTTGAACATAGTGGCTATTCACCAATAATCCAGAATGACATTCATCTATACTATTTACTGTATTTTTGCATGTCAATAAATAAAATTGTTTAAAAATAGTCTTTGTGTATTCTTAGCTCACATCAAATGAATTATTTTTGCAAGTTTTGGTTTGGGGAGGGGTAGAAATACAGCTTTATTTCTTGGGATTCCAGAGACACCACCAGGTTTAAATACATGTTTGCTTCTTAACTGTGTTTTTTTAATGATGCCTTTTTCTAATATTTTCCTAAAAATATATTTTAAAAAGCCTTATAGTCAAATCTTTCTGTACTTTGAATCACTCATGAATCTTATAGTTCAATGATTTCTGTTAGGTCCACCAAATAAATTGTTATACGAAATAATTTGCTTTTTTACGATAATGCACACTTTTTTTATACCCATATTGTATGAGGACCAAAACTTGCTCTATAATATGGAACAGCATATTTCAAAGTATTAAAATATCTTGACATTTTTGTTTCATTTAACCCTTGTGTGGTGTTCGGGTCTGTGGGACCCGTTTTTAATGTTTACTAAAAGAAAAATTATGCAATTAATTATTGTTTCAACCTCAGGTTCATTGGCCTTGGCTCATTTTCTATAAAGAACATAAAAATAAACAAATTTATCATTACTGTACACTGTTCACCCCCCTACGCATTTATATTACATATGTGGTGTTCGGGTCCACTGGACTCGGGGTTAATAAGAGTGTAAAAATTGAATGTGCTATGTACCTTCACTCTATTTTTCTTCTATCTGGGACTCCTGTGAGTGCATGAGTGTGTTTGTATATATGTCTGTACATATGTGATGGATGCATGTCAGAGTTTTGTCCTTCTGCACTTGCTATAATGCTGCAAGGATACAACATGTTATATATCAAGCATGAACACTCATCTGGCCCCACTGTCCCAAACACTTTACCTTCTGTCTAACAGGAACCATTCTACATTTTCCCATTATCTCCCTTACAAAAAATATTCATGCTTTTATTATAGTAAAAGTGTAGTAATCATGGCAAATTGGTGTATTGATTACCATTTGTAAAACCATGGGTTTACCACAAAACCTATGGTGTGTGCGCGCACGTGTGTGTGTGTATGAGTGCGTGAGAGAGAGAAAGTAAATAGAGAAGTAGAAATAGAGAAAGTAAAATTTTATATCCAAGCATTTTTATCATTTTAGGTTGTAGCCAATAGCAACACATTTTACTGCAGTGTGTGTGGACATAATATGGACAGGACGACACAGTATATGTCTATAAAATGCAAGAAATGCATATGCAACACAGCTACATGGTAAAAATTTGCTTCTTATGTGTTGTGTAGGCTGACATGAACAGGTTATGTGTTCAATGTGGATGATATGTTATGATACAGCATCTTTCCAGATGGGGCTTGTGCTGTGTAAACTAACACAAATGTGTACAATTTCAAACTAATTTCAAAGAATTAAACATCAAAGTGATGAAAAACGTATTTGAGATGAAAAAGTGATAAATACTTATTTAAGATAAACATGTTTTTCCCCAATATCTGGGAGAGAATAGAATTTTCTTCTCTTATTTCATATTATCACAAAAACGAATAGCACTTTAATCTATAAATAGTCCTCTACTAGTGGTAAATGACCAATATTAACCATAAATTCTGTCTATATTACTTGCAATAAGGCTAAATTATACATCTGTAAACAGTTATACATAAATTTGTATGACTGCATTGTTTTAGGATACGAATAATGCCGTGGGTCCACTAGACCCACAAACATTGTCTAAGTAACAAAAATATGAACACCACACGAGGGTTAAATATAACAGCATCCACACTGTCATAACTGTTGAGGGTGAAATACAATTTGAAAACTTACTGGCTGTATTGGAAAAATAAACAAAAATGGCATGTGCATAATAATTTAGGAACGCGGTGTATTATATCCTGTATATCGTTTCGTGTGTCGTATTTATAAAACGAAGCAACATGTGTTATCATGGAGATTTTGATGTGTAAAAAAAATAAAGATGCGGAGACTGAAAACATACTGTACGTAGTTGATTAAACTTTAAAGTACTTTACCATAAATGTCTAACTTTTTTTGAAGGCAACAAATATGCCCAAAAATATAAAACCCATAAAAGAACCATATGACAGAGGGAAGATTAAAATATATAAGGTGTCATTAATGTTCACTGTTCCGGTATACAAAATAGAGTTTGCTCTGTTCACACGCGTTTAAAAAAAGTAACTTCAAAATACAACCGATAATGCTGAGTTTGCTCTGTAATTCCCTATAATTGTTTTTATGCGTCTCAAAGGCGTGTCACACGACGTTAAAAGACATGAATATTAAAGACATACCATGCGTCACTCTGCGCATGCGCACCGAAGACATACGTGACGTCAGTACGTGACGTCACCGCGCTACAGTCTGCAGCGAGGACTACTTGAATCAAACGGCTACATGTCTAAGAGACAGTCAACAAAATAATGCTTAGATGATTCTTTTATTTCCAATATAAGAGGTTCTCGGGAATGGCAATCATCCAAACTAATAAATTATAAAGGCTTTTATAAGAAAATGACAACAGTTAAACAACATAGACAGCGGTCAGGGGATCTCTGGATAATCCGTAATTCGTTTGTAATTATAAAACGAAAATACCGCTTTTCTGTTTTTTGTTTCAAAACGAAAAACCAAATAACCGTTTTTGGTGTCAGAATCAAAAAACGAAAAACCAATTAAAAACGTCCCGTTTTTCGTTATTTGGCGATCATTTTATCGTTATTCCTTTTTGAACAAAAACAGAAGAGTGTCTTTGAACTTCAGTCAATTCGTTTTTCGTTTATTGCAAGTGGTGCCCGCTGCAGAGCCAAATGGGCGGGGCTGGAGCTCTAGCGAGGCGGGGCACCCTCGCTGGATCTAGTGGGCGTGGCAGCATCAAGTGCGCAGGCGCAGATAGAGTTTGTTTAAACTTCATGTACAGCCTGTATCAAGTACTCCGGAGTATTGCACGGTAATTTAAAGATAAACTGAGCTTTAATATGTATATTAAATCTTAATCTTACAATTATCGCTGTCTCGACGTGATTTTCGGGAGTATGTTGAGTTTCGCGTTAAACACTCGATGTGCTAACATTCTCCCGTCCACCACAAGTGGCACGTAGTGTTTTTATTGTAGTTTTAATTTTTTTTATTTAAATATTTGTTGAACCTGCACAGGTGCACCAGACAATACTTTTGCGAGGACAGGATCTTCTGCTCTCTATATCACGGTGCCTACTGTAAATAAGCATTTACACGAGCTCTGAAATCATGCAGTTCAACTAAAAGGTATGTGTGTGTGAATTAAATATTTTAATTATACTGTGTGTGATAAACATCATGTTTGTTGAACCTTTCTGTTTGTGCATGTCATAGTAATTTCTTTCTTGCATTTAAAACTAAAAACATATTGTTCATTTAATATTTTCTTGTGTTGTGAAACCTTTGGGATGTCTGAATTTAAACTACTTTATTTCAGTTGTTATAATAGTTTTTCTGCGTTACATTACTTATGACAAGTTAAAAACATGTATAGAAATACTCTTTATGTTGTGCTCTTGAGCAAGGTGATTCATCACAAAAGCTGTTTATATGCAATGCACTGTACAAAACATGTAAACAAGACAATGATGCTAATTTATGCTTTCTATGTTTTAGATTTTATCATCAAGCATAGTCTCAAGTGCAGACGATCCCACACTTTCACTGCTGTTACTGTACATCAACATTTTAAAATGTGTAAAAATCCAGCCTCTGGACAACCTTCCATTGGCTGCAACACCACCTTCATCCCCAGCATCAGCATCCCCACCTTTATTTCCCCTCGACATTGGAACATGTCTGTACTGATTTTGAGGTACAGCTTTTTAACTTCTTGCTGCTTGTAAACTTGTTTAAATATCTTTAGTGGAGTATTAAGAAAGAACAAAGTACACAGTTGTCACAAATAACCCACTGAGGGTCAGTTAAGTAAACCAAGTACACATTTTTAACAAAACTGTAAACAAACAGAAAGACTTAACTTAAAAAAAAACAATCCCTAGATGTGACCGCTATTTACTGTATTAATTGTATATCTAATTGTATTGTCTATAATTAACAGGGTGCCCCTCTACAGCTAGGAGGAATTGATTGTGGGGTATTTATGTTGATGGTAAGGGGTCTTTTATTTGCTGTACACCTGTCTCTGTGTACTAAACATAGCATTTGTTAATATTGTTTTGTTTTTTCTATGCACTCTATGTTATGACTGTGAGAAAGCATAAAAAAGAACTATTAAGATTTTCGATTGCTATCTTTTGCCAGTCTGACACACCAATAATCATAAAGTGGTGATGCTCAGTTAATTTAGACATTTCCTCTGACAAAGTATGATATTAATAACTATACTTCTGATAAAACCTCCATTATGTGCATTTCCAGTATGCAGACAATATATATAAATAAAGCAATGCATGCCTAAAAACATTCTAATGTTTGTCTCTTATTACAGTCAAGTCCCACAACTACTCACCCAGAAAGTAACATATGCAGATAACATGAAATTCACTCCACCTGAGTCAGATGTCATGGAGATCATCCAGACAACAGAAGTAGATGTATGTAGCGGGAATGTTTATGTACTGATTGACTTGTTTAACTTGTTAATGTGTGTATTAACCTTTCCTGTTTCATGAATTTGTTTATGAGCAGCACATCATTATTAATTATATTATTATTGGAATTCTTATATAGCACACAGGACTCAGCGGTGATGAGAAACATTCAGCTGACCTGTGAGTGGGTAAAGGAGATCACTTGCTGTGAAGATGAGCTGGAAAAGATCTAAAGGATGATGCCCAGTTGGCTATAACAATGTTGGACTTGTTTATAAACACCGTGTTTTATGAGGGTGAAAGGAATGAAGAAGAAATGTCGACTCCCTTCCCTTTTATATTTTAGAGAAGAGCAGGAGATATATGAGACAAAAGAGTTATTCGTGGGTTTTGTTTACACAAAAAAACCCTGTCTTGTGAATATACTAGTGGGGATAGACTAATGTAAAAATTTATTTTTTTGATTGGTTTTGTAAAATACCATTAAACGTTTGTGTGAACTGTAAAGTGATGTGTTCTTGAAATAAATGTATAATATTTATTATTGTATCTTATTATACCATTAAAGTGTCGTGTTCTTGAAATATTCATGATATTATTTTATATCTTCTTATTATAACATTTTATATAGATTTATTTTATGTTAGATGCATATTTTGCTAAATTTGGGTTAATAGAAACCAATAAATCCACTTGTAGGACAGTGGAGTATAACACTTGTGCACCTGAGTATGTGACTATTAAATTACATTTATCTTCTACAAAAATGTAGTTGAATCGAATGCTTCACTAATGTCAAAGCACATCGTATATCCTCTACTATGAGAAGTCACATGGTTGGTTTTAGACTACTTTACTAGTTATTCATTAAAAATAGCATAATGCATAGCCTATCACATAAAGGTTGAATCTTTTCAAAGTTACAGTCAATATTCCATTTAAATTTGCAATATCATTTTTACACCATGCTTTCACATTTACATACAATAAGGGCAGAGGTAACCTAGTCTTATTTATTATTATTATTATATGTATTTATTTATTGAATTAATCAGATGATTTGGTAATACAACAAGGTAGTATAAACATTAGTAAATGCATTAACATGAAAAATAATTAACAATATAGCTTTTCAGCAAGTATTAATTCTTGTTAATGTTAGTTAATGTCAATACAGTTAATTAGTTCATGCATTAACTAATGTTAACAGTTACAATGCTTGATTTTATAAATGTATTAGTAAATGCTGAAATTAACATGAACTAAGATTCATAAATGCTGTAGAAGTATTGTTATTTGATAGTTCATGTTAGCTAATGCATTAACTAATCTAAACGAATACAACCTTGTTGTAAAGTGTTATCGATCATTTAGATTAGTTCACAACCCACACGTTGCGGTGGACACAAATAAAGAGGGGTGGACAGATAGTAAGCTTTCACTGGCAAAGCAGCACACAGCTCTTTCCTCCATAAAAGGGCCTTGTTGTCACTTTCAGATATTTACATCATGGTTTATGGTAAGCCACATTTCTGAATTGTGTTCCTTTGTGGAATTGGATGATGTCAAATGATGTCTTTAAATACAAATGTACAACAGTACAGTGAAGCAGGGCTCTGCATTGCAACTCTTTCACTTGCATATATGCCCTTAAATGATTTACAAGCATAGTGGATGAGTGAAGACCAAAACCTTCTGTAAATGTTATAATGTTAAGGTTATATTATACTTTTATACATTTATACTAGTTCCTGTGGCTTACCATAAACCATGATGTAAATATCTGAAAGTGACAACAAGGCCATTAATGCATTTACTAATGTTTAATACAACCTTGTTGTATTACGAAATCATCTGATTAATTCAACAAATAAATACATATAATAATAATAATAAATAAGACTAGGTTACCTCTGCCCTTATTGTATGTAAATGTGAAAGCATATGGTGTAAAAATGATATTGCAAATTTAAATGGAATATTGACTGTAACTTTGAAAAGATTCAACCTTTATGTGATAGGCTATGCATTATGCTATTTTTAACGAATAAGCAGACAAGTAGTCAAAAACCAACCATGTGACTTCTCATAGTAGAGGATATACGATGTGCTTTGACATTAGTGAAGCATTCGATTCAACTACATTTTTGTAGAAGATAAATGTAATTTAATAGTCACATACTCAGGTGTACAAGTGTTATACTCCACTGTCCTACAAGTGGATTTATTGGTTTCTATTAACCCAAATTTAGCAAAATATGCATCTAACATAAAATAAATCTATATAAAATGTTATAATAAGAAGATATAAAATAATATCATGAATATTTCAAGAACACGACACTTTAATGGTATAATAAGATACAATAATAAATATTATATATTTATTTCAAGAACACATCACTTTACAGTTCACACAAACGTTTAATGGTATTTTACAAAACCAATCAAAAAAATAAATTTTTACATTAGTCTATCCCCACTAGTAGATTCACAAGACAGGGTTTTTTTGTGTAAACAAAACCCACGAATAACTCTTTTGTCTCATATATCTCCTGCTCTTCTCTAAAATATAAAAGGGAAGGGAGTCGAAATTTCTTCTTCATTCCTTTCACCCTCATAAATCATGGTGTTTATAAACAAGTCCCACATTGTTATAGACAACAGCACATCATCCTTTAGATCTTTTCCAGCTCATCTTCACAGCAAGTGATCTCCTTTACCCACTCACAGGTCAGCTGAATGTTTCTCATCACCGCTGAGTCCTGTGTGCTATATAAGAATTCCAATAATAATATAATTAATAATGATGTGCTGCTCATAAACAAATTCATGAAACAGGAAAGGTTAATACACACATTAACAAGTTAAACAAGTCAATCAGTACATAAACATTCCTGCTACATACATCTACTTCTGTTGTCTGGATGATCTCCATGACATCTGACTCAGGTGGAGTGAATTTCATGTTATCTGCATATGTTACTTTCTGGGTGAGTAGTTGTGGGACTTGACTGTAAGAAGAGACAAACATTAGAATGTTTTTAGGCATGCATTGCTTTATTTATATATATTGTCTGCATACTGGAAATGCACATAATGGAGGTTTTATCAGAAGTATAGTTATTAATATCATACCACCACTTTATGATTATTGGTGTGTCAGACTGGCAAAAGATAGCAATCGAAAATCTTAATAGTTCTTTTTTATGTTTTCTCACAGTCATAACATAGAGTGCATAGAAAAAACAAAACAATATTAACAAATGCTATGTTTAGTACACAGAGACAGGTGTACAGCAAATAAAAGACCCCTTACCATCAACATAAATACCCCACAATCAATTCCTCCTAGCTGTAGAGGGGCACCCTGTTAATTATAGACAATACAATTAGATATACAATTAATACAGTAAATAGCGGTCACATCTAGGGATTGTTTTTTTTTAAGTTAAGTCTTTCTGTTTGTTTACAGTTTTGTTAAAAATGTGTACTTGGTTTACTTAACTGACCCTCAGTGGGTTATTTGTGACAACTGTGTACTTTGTTCTTTCTTAATACTCCACTAAAGATATTTAAACAAGTTTACAAGCAGCAAGAAGTTAAAAAGCTGTACCTCAAAATCAGTACAGACATGTTCCAATGTCGAGGGGAAATAAAGGTGGGGATGCTGATGCTGGGGATGAAGGTGGTGTTGCAGCCAATGGAAGGTTGTCCAGAGGCTGGATTTTTACACATTTTAAAATGTTGATGTACAGTAACAGCAGTGAAAGTGTGGGATCGTCTGCACTTGAGACTATGCTTGATGATAAAATCTAAAACATAGAAAGCATAAATTAGCATCATTGTCTTGTTTACATGTTTTGTACAGTGCATTGCATATAAACAGCTTTTGTGATGAATCACCTTGCTCAAGAGCACAACATAAAGAGTATTTCTATACATGTTTTTAACTTGTCATAAGTAATGTAACGCAGAAAAACTATTATAACAACTGAAATAAAGTAGTTTAAATTCAGACATCCCAAAGGTTTCACAACACAAGAAAATATTAAATGAACAATATGTTTTTAGTTTTAAATGCAAGAAAGAAATTACTATGACATGCACAAACAGAAAGGTTCAACAAACATGATGTTTATCACACACAGTATAATTAAAATATTTAATTCACACACACATACCTTTTAGTTGAACTGCATGATTTCAGAGCTCGTGTAAATGCTTATTTACAGTAGGCACCGTGATATAGAGAGCAGAAGATCCTGTCCTCGCAAAAGTATTGTCTGGTGCACCTGTGCAGGTTCAACAAATATTTAAATAAAAAAAATTAAAACTACAATAAAAACACTACGTGCCACTTGTGGTGGACGGGAGAATGTTAGCACATCGAGTGTTTAACGCGAAACTCAACATACTCCCGAAAATCACGTCGAGACAGCGATAATTGTAAGATTAAGATTTAATATACATATTAAAGCTCAGTTTATCTTTAAATTACCGTGCAATACTCCGGAGTACTTGATACAGGCTGTACATGAAGTTTAAACAAACTCTATCTGCGCCTGCGCACTTGATGCTGCCACGCCCACTAGATCCAGCGAGGGTGCCCCGCCTCGCTAGAGCTCCAGCTCCGCCCATTTGGCTCTGCAGCGGGCACCACTTGCAATAAACGAAAAACGAATTGACTGAAGTTCAAAGACACTCTTCTGTTTTTGTTCAAAAAGGAATAACGATAAAATGATCGCCAAATAACGAAAAACGGGACGTTTTTAATTGGTTTTTCGTTTTTTGATTCTGACACCAAAAACGGTTATTTGGTTTTTCGTTTTGAAACAAAAAACAGAAAAGCGGTATTTTCGTTTTATAATTACAAACGAATTACGGATTATCCAGAGATCCCCTGACCGACAGCGTTGGGCAATACAAAATGCTAATAAATACAAGACAAATTGAAATATTGTACATGCATGTACATTAAACAAGCCAACAAATCTGCCAATGGGCTACGACAATTTTTCTTGAATTAAGTGTTTATATCTAGATTTGTTTCTTACCCCTTTGGCAGATTTATTTGCTTGTTTTAAGCCCAAATTCGCTTAAATTTTGAGTTTTTTTCTCCCTAAAGGCTAGGCTTATTTTCTTAGGGCATTTTGCTCATCAAAAAATGCATCTTATTTTAAGACTTTCTAGATATTTGTACAGTGAAAACAGTTCGAAATAACAAGTAAGAAATGATTTTTTGCAATGTATTCATTCATTCGCTACCCTTCATAATACAGCTGTCGAAAAACCACAGCAACGTCGACAGACCTGGAAGCGTAGCTGTATTTGTTTAACTCACAAAGACAACGGGTAAAGTATTTTCTTGATTACCTAAATGACTTGCCGTAAGAAAATAAGTTTAGGTTTAAGGGGGGGAAATACAGTTTAAAGGGATATTTCAATTTATGATGATAATTCTGTCATCATTTACTCATGCATACAGGCTTACAACAACACGAGGATTAGTTTTTTTCTGAGTAACACAAAAGAAGGTATTTTGAGGAATGATGGTAAACCCACAGCAGATAGTCACCATTGACTTCCATAGTAGGAATAAAAAAAATATGATGGAATTTATTAGGTACCATCAACCGTGTGCTAACCATCACTTTGCAAAATATTTTCTTCATCATTTATCACGCTACTTCCAAAATATTTTTTCCTACTAAGTCAATGTTTCATTATTTGCTTTACAAGCTTAAAAATGATGGTGACATGATTCCATGGTAATCACAAACAGTTAAACAAGTAAGATAATCACCATTACTTTTAAAAGCATTTTGAAAATTGCTTGCTTATGCTGGGAGTAAAGGTATTTCACGCAGTGCGCATCCTCTTTAAAAGGTAATGTATGCTTCTTTTAAAGCTGACACATTTGCCACATTAAAATAACAGAAATGTGTACTTTTTAAACTTTTTGGAGCCGGTGTGTCTGTGTTCTTGGGGCACACATCTACATGTAAAAGCAGAATCGCTTATTATTCTTCTCTATTTCTTGTATAGGTCAATTATGAGTGAAGAACCGTTCACCAAATGAAGACCGCAGCCAGGTGACGGGATTCTGTGGTAATCGCAAACAGGTAAACCAGTAAAATAATCATCATTTATTGTTAAAATAATTTTGAAAATTGAAGTTCTGTGTGTTCTTATTGTACTTTATTTATTTCTGCAGGTAAGCACCATACCGTAAGCTTCATTCCCTTTATAACAGGTAAGGTTCATACTGTTTTATTCTTTTGTACTGTTTTATTCGTACTGTTTTAAATCATTCAGTAAATGCAAAGTTAAACTGATGTGTTTTTAATCTAGATTTAAAAGTGTCTACTGTTGAAGCACATCTGATCTCTTCTGAAAGCTGATAATAACTAAATGCTGATGCACCTTGTTTTGAGTGAACCCCTGTTTTTTCTAAATGACCTGATCCTATTGCTCCGAGTAATCGGTTTCATATTCGATTAGCATATCTGTCATGTATTTCGGCCTGTAGCCATGAAGTGGTTTTTAAACAAGTAACAGTACTTTTTTAATCCATTGTCCATTGCAATAATCGGCCCTGCTGGTGATGAAAGCATGAACAAGTTTCTCTAAGTCCTGTCTTGAGACAAAACCTCCAATTCTGGCAATATTTCTGAGATGGTAGTAAAAGCAGAATTCCTTATTATTTTTCTCTATCTCAGGCTCTATGGCATATATGTCATGATTTTATTTGTCTATTTATATGTCTATTTACAAGGACTGCCTTGGCCAAACGTTATTGTTAATTAATATTGAAGCAGTTATTTAACATATTTCCTTTGAGTAGTGATTTGTGTAATGATCCATATATCTATTTTTATGTATATTTTTAACTTAGGAATGTGATTTTAAAGCACATATTTGTTATTGTATGACACCTCTCATGTTATGAAAGTAAAAAATAAATGTATTTTCTGATGTCTTGCATTTCTGTTTTTAAACTGTTAATCCTTATCAAGTGCTATACATTAGAAAGTGGATAAATAACAAAAATGTCACTCCTGACAGCTGATAAATTAATCGTTCTTTATAGCACCACTGAGGTGAGCATTTTTCAAGGCAAGATTCTTTATAGAACCGTATAAAAAGGTTCTATATAGTACCAAAAAAAAACGGGTTCTGCTATGGTTACAAGCTGAAGAACCCTTATTTGGTACTATTTAGGAGCATTTGTCTTTAGAGTGTTGCGTAGGTTCGAAACTTTCAATCTTTAAACCAAAAAAAAGGGTCACACGGTTTTATTTGTGGTGTGGACATGAACACGCTGCAGGCATTGAAATGTAATTTGTAATTTATTGTCTCATTTCATATTTAACAAATAGAAAGCAAAGTGCTATTCAATCAGTTTAACTAAACAACTGGTGTTCCTCAATTTTGGGGCCTATTTTGTTCAGTATATCAGTTTTGTTCAGTTTTGTATGTGCATGCAAAAAGCATTCAGCGAGCAAATTAACTGAAGCTTTACCTTCGTGTTTCTTTTTGTATGAGTGATAACTGTTTCTGTATGTATTTGTATGGTTTTTTTACAAGTATAGAGTGAAATGCACACGGTGAGTAATGAACGCAGACCTTCAGTGCCGGATCTCTGACCCGCTAACCTCCATCCCGACAGCCAGCGCCTTCTCCGGATGCCATTGCGGTATCGCTCCTCGGCTTTTTGGGTAAAATCGAGTGGACACCGGGGACTACACGTTTGAATGGATTTTTGACCTTCGGCTATGGAAGCGAGGCTTGCTCCGTCCACTCCGTGCATCGACTCTGGCGCTTTCCGGGGACAAATAAGGTGAGTTTAAAACCAGAGTTTGCTTCTTTTGTGCGTGGTTGCCAGTTTGTTTGCCAATCCGTGGTCATAATATGTTCCGCTTCGTGGTTTCTGGTCAGGGGATCTCTGGATAATCCGTAATTCGTTTGTAATTATAAAACGAAAATACCGCTTTTCTGTTTTTTGTTTCAAAACGAAAAACCAAATAACCGTTTTTGGTGTCAGAATCAAAAAACGAAAAACCAATTAAAAATGTCCCGTTTTTCGTTATTTGGTGATCATTTTATCGTTCTTCCTTTTTGAACAAAAAATGAAGAGTGTCTTTGAACTTCAGTCAATTCGTTTTTCGTTTATTGCAAGTGGTGCCAAATGGGCGGAGCTGGAGCTCTAGCGAGGCGGGGCACCCTCGCTGGATCTAGTGGGCGTGGCAGCATCAAGTGCGCAGGCGCAGATAGAGTTTCTTTAAACTTCCTGTACAGCCTGTATCAAGTACTCCGGAGTATTGCACGGTAATTTAAAGATAAACTGAGCTTTAATATGTATATTAAATCTTAATCTTACAATTATCGCTGTCTCGACGTGATTTTCGGGAGTATGTTGAGTTTCGCGTTAAACACTCGATGTGCTAACATTCTCCCGTCCACCACAAGTGGCACGTAGTGTTTTTATTGTAGTTTTTATTGTTTTTATTTAAATATTTGTTGAACCTGCACAGGTCAGGTGCACCAGACAATACGTTTGCGAGGACAGGATCTTCTGCTCTCTATATCACGGTGCCTACTGTAAATAAGCATTTACACGAGCTCTGAAATCATGCAGTTCAACAAAAAGGTATGTGTGTGTGAATTAAATATTTTAATTATACTGTGTGTGATAAACATCATGTTTGTTGAACCTTTCTGTTTGTGCATGTCATAGTAATTTCTTTCTTGCATTTAAAACTAAAAACATATTGTTCATTTAATATTTTCTTGTGTTGTGAAACCTTTGGGATGTCTGAATTTAAACTACTTTATTTCAGTTGTTATAATAGTTTTTCTGCGTTACATTACTTATGACAAGTTAAAAACATGTATAGAAATACTCTTTATGTTGTGCTCTTGAGCAAGGTGAGCTGTTTATATGCAATGCACTGTACAAAACATGTAAACAAGACAATTATGCTAATTTATGCTTTCTATGTTTTAGATTTTATCATCAAGCATGGTCTCAAGTGCAGACGATCCCACACTTTCACTGCTGTTACTGTACATCAACATTTTAAAATGTGTAAAAATCCAGCCTCTGGACAACCTTCCATTGGTTGCAACACCACCTTCATCCCCAGCATCAGCATCCCCACCTTTATTTCCCCTCGACATTGGAACATGTCTGTACTGATTTTGAGGTACAGCTTTTTAACTTCTTGCTGCTTGTAAACTTGTTTAAATATCTTTAGTGGAGTATTAAGAAAGAACAAAGTACACAGTTGTCACAAATAACCCACTGAGGGTCAGTTAAGTAAACGAAGTACACATTTTTAACAAAACTGTAAACAAACAGAAAGACTTAACTTAAAAAAAAACAATCCCTAGATGTGACCGCTATTTACTGTATTAATTGTATATCTAATTGTATTGTCTATAATTAACAGGGTGCCCCTCTACAGCTAGGAGGTATTGATTGTGGGGTATTTATGTTGATGGTAAGTGGTCTTATATTTGCTGTACACCTGTCTCTGTGTACTAAACACAGCATTTGTTAATATTGTTTTGTTTTTTCTATGCACTCTATGTTATGACTGTGAGAAAACATAAAAAAGAACTATTAAGATTTTCGATTGCTATCTTTTGCCAGTCTGACACACCAATAATCATAAAGTGGTGGTGCTCAGTTAATTTAGACATTTCCTCTGACAAAGTATGATATTAATAACTATACTTCTGATAAAACCTCCATTCTGTGCATTTCCAGTATGCAGACAATAACTATATAAATAAAGCAATGCATGCCTAAAAACATTCTAATGTTTGTCTCTTCTTACAGTCAAGTCCCACAACTACTCACCCAGGAAGTAACATATGCAGATAACATGAAATTCACTCCACCTGAGTCAGATGTCATGGAGATCACCCAGACACCAGAAGTAGATGTATGTAGAGGGATTGTTTATGTACTGATTGACTTGTTTAACTTGTTAATGTGTGTATTAACCTTTCCTGTTTCATGAATTTGTTTATGAGCAGTATATCATTTTTAATTATATTATTATTGGAATTCTTATATAGCACACAGGACTCAGCGGTGATGAGAAACATTCAGCTGACTTGTGAGTGGGTAAAGGAGACCACTTGCTGGGAAGATGATCTGCAAAAGATCTAAAGGATGATGCCCTGTTGGCTATAACAATGTTGGACTTGTTTATAAACACCATGATTTATGAGGGTGAAAGGAATGAAGAAGAAATGTCGACTCCCTTCCCTTTTATATTTTAGAGAAGAGCAGGAGATATATGAGACAAAAGAGTTATTTGTGGGTTTTGTTTACACAAAAAAACCCTGTCTTGTGAATCTACTAGTGGGGATAGACTAATGTAAATATAGATTTTTTTATTGGTTTTGTAAAATACCATTAAACGTTTGTGTGAACTGTAAAGTGATGTGTTCTTGAAATAAATGTATAATATTTATTATTGTATCTTATTATACCATTAAAGTCTTGTGTTCTTGAAATATTCATGATATTATTTTATATCTTCTTATTATAACATTTTATATAGATTTCTTTTATGTTAGATGCATATTTTGCTAAATTTGGGTTAATAGAAACCAATAAATCCACTTGTAGGACAGTGGAGTGCAACACTTATACATCTGAGTATGTGACTATTAAATTACATTTATCTTCTACAAAAATGTAGTTGAAGCGAATGCTTCATTAATGTCAAAGCACATTGTATATCCTCTACTGTGGTAAGTCACATGGTTGGTTTTAGACTACTTGTCTGATTATTCATTAAAAATAGCATAATGCATAGCCTATCACATAAAGGTTGAATCTTTTCAAAGTTACAGTCAATATTCCATTTAAATTTGCAATATCACTTTTACAGCATATGCTTTCACATTTACATGCAATAAGGGCAGATTAGGTAACCTAGTTTTATTTATTATTATATTTATTTATTTGTTTATTTATTTATTGATGATTTGGTAATACAAAAAGATGTATGAAACATTAGTAAATGCATTACATGAAAAAACAATGAACAATATAGCTTTTCAGCAAGTATTATTTCTTGTTAATGTTAGTTAATGTCAATACAGTTATTTAGTTCATGCATTAACTAATGTTAACAGTTACAACGCTTGATTTTATAAATGTATTAGTAAAGGCTGAAATAAACATGATGAACTAAGATTCATAAATGCTGTAGAAGTTTTGTTATTTGATAGTTCATGTTAGCTAATGCATTAACTAATCTAAACAAATACAACCATGTTGTAAAGTGTTATCGATAATTTAGGGGTGCACAGATAGTAAGGGGTGCACAGATAGTAAGCTTTCACTGGCAGGACAAAGCAGCACTCCACTCCTTTCTCCATAAATGGGCATTGTTGTCACTTTTAGATACTTACATCATGGTTTATGGTAAGCCACATCTTTGAATTGTGGCACTACTTTTGTGGAATTGGATGATGTCAACTTATGTCTTTAAATACAAATGTACATCATAATGTACAACAGTACAGTGAAGCAGGGCTCTGCATTGCAACTCTTTCACTTGCATATATGCCCTCAAATTATTTACAAGCATAGTGGGTAAGTGAAGACTAAAACCTAATATACTGTTAATGTTATAATGTTAAGGTTATATTATACTTTTATACATGTACTAGTTCCTGTGGCTTACCATAAGCAATGATGTAAATATCTGAAAGTGACAACAAAGCCCTTAATGCATTTACTAATGTTTAATATGACCTTGTTGTATTACCATATCATATGATTAATTCAATAAATAAATATAATAATAATAAATAAGACTAGGTTACCTAATCTGCCCTATTGTATGTAAATGTGAAAGCATATGCTGTAAAAATAATATTGCAAATTTATATGGAATATTGACTGTAACTTTGGATAGATTCAACCTTTATGTGATAGGCTATCAAAATATACTAGGATCCGGAGTCTTTGATACAGGCTGTACAGTTAGTTTAAACAAACTGTATCTGCGCCTGCACACTTGATGCTGCCACGCCCACTAGATCCAGCGAGGGGGAGCTGGAGCTTCAGCTCCGCCCATTTGGCTCTGCAGCTAGCACCACTTGCAATAAACGAAAAACGAATTGACTGAAGTTCAAAGACTCTCTTCATTCTTTGTTAAAAAAGGAATAACGATAAAATGATCGCCAAAAACGAAAAACGGGCCATTTTTATTTGGTTTTTCGTTTTTTGATTCTGACACAAAAACGGTTATTTTGTTTTTCGTTTTGAAACAAAAAACAGAAAAGCGGTATTTTCGTTTTATAATTACAAACGAATTACGGATTATCCAGAGATCCCCTGACCGTTTCTCCATCGCTCAGTACTTTTCTGTGTTTCTATTTTACGTAAAGCTAACACCAAAACGATTGTGGAAAGCGCTATATAGATTGTTCTCAAAGAAAAAACGAGAAACAAACCCATGTGAATATGGGTCAAATTATCTAGGCGGAGCACTTCGTTCAAAGAAAAACGCAACAGAATTGTTTGCGTTGAACAAAGACAATGGTGCGTGCAGACATCGAATGTGTATTGTGGATAAAAAATGGCCAGTGGGGTGGGACAATTTTTCTTGAATTAAGTGTTTATGGGAAAAGTTAACGAATTTTTTCTTACCCTGTAGGCAGATTTATTTGCTTGTTTTAAGCATAAAATAACAGGAGAAGAAATTGTGTAGGGGGAGCAGAGGGTTTTTTTTTTTCGTTCAAAGAAAAGCAGCGTGGCACGAATGAATGTTTGGCTGAAATGCTATCGTAATTTCCCCCTTAATTTTCCTTACAAACATGAAACCAGAGAGAAGGGCCAGTTGGCATCGAATTGCAGCTTGTATTCGGTGATTGATTGAGGAAAAATATGCGTATGTGTATATATACACTTGTTTTGTTGAACAGAGACAATGGCCGCGTGCTCCAGCGTCACCTATATGCCTATTTCACAAAATGGCGCCTTTGACCGGAAGTAAGGAAAACATCGTTCAGGTTGCACCACTACGATGGCCACTCAATATAGTATGGACTGACAGCTGCTTTGTTTTCTCCTACACATGAATTTACTTGTAAAAATAACAATAACAGATATTGTCGATTGGTGTTATATTATTTTTTTAGCATTTCGTATTATCAAAATATATCATATGTTAGACAGCTGTCAATTTTAAATAAAATAACCAGACATACATAACTATTCGTGTCTGCTCCCGTTTATTGTAATGAGTCTGCACATTTGGAGAAATACTTAGACATTTTACTTCTTATTTCTTTAGACTGAATAATTATTTCTTATTAATTCCAAAGTATGAGACCCGATGATCTAATCGTGGTGTATGTGCTATTCCTCGTTTGTTTGCCTGCATCCATTGCTTTACGGCTTGCTTGTTGCGTTGAAATGCACATTTGATTTCTTTACCAGCATTGGATTTAGACCATTCAATGAGAAGAGTTAACAGCGTTTATTATGATTGATAAGCCCTCAACGGAGAATGAAGTCTGCATACATTAAAAGCCTTATTTTGTTTTTATCGTGTGCCTTCCAAAATGTATGCGACGAAACTTAAATCACGCAAAATATGAATGGTAACTAGACGTGCTTGTTGTGTGCAGGGAGTGCATTTATTTGTAAACTTTTGCTAAATCAAAATGGTTTATTTGTATTTGCTTTTTACCTGGGTTTTATCAGGTTCGCAGTCGGGACATTTTTAATCCATAGTGTATGGAGTTATCTAGTAGAAAATGATCTGCTGTTTTTTGGTAGAATGTTGTGTGAGCTAAAGAAACGAGGAATAAAACACACACCGCGATTAAAAAAATCAGATCTCATACTTTGTAATTGAAAATAAATAATAATTAATTTCAAAGAAATAAGAAGTAAAATGTGTAAGTATTCCTCAAAATGTGCTTTGGACTAAGTCTCCCGTCATCACAGCAAACGGGAGCAGACCCGAATAGGTATGTCTAGTTATTTTATTAAAAATTCCCAGCCGTCTGTAAATTCATGTTTGAAAGAAAAAAGTAAATGAATATCTTACTTACTGTTTTTGTCTTGTTTTCTAGTGAATATCTGACAATTCTTAAATGGAGATACATTTACTTGGTAAGCAAAGTGGCTTAAGATATTATGTATTGTAATAGAAAATTGTTATAAAAACGTTTTGTTTTTGCTGGGAATTCTTGTATATATTTCACAGCTATATAATTAATTATAATAACGCACTTTTTGTTGATAAACATGTTAAAAAATACATTAACACAGAATAATGTGGCAACAAATCAAATGTGCATTTAAATGCAACAAGCAGAAAATAAATAAATAAAGCAAATGCATGGAAAAGAAACGAGGAATAAAACAAACACCGCGATTAAAAAAATCAGATCGCATACTTTGTAATTGAAAATAAATAATAATTAATTCCAAAGAAATAAGAAGTAAAATGTGTAAGTATTCCTCAAAATGTGCTTTGGACTAAGTCCCCGTCATCACAGCAAACGGGAGCAGACCCGAATAGGTATGTCTAGTTATTTTATTTAAAATTTCCAGCCGTCTGTAAATTCATGTTTGAAAGAAAAAAGTAAATGAATATCTTACTTACTGTTTTTGTCTTGTTTTCTTGTGAATATCTGACAATTCTTAAATGGAGATACATTTACTTGGTAAGCAAAGTGGCTTAAGATATTATGTATTGTAATAGAAAATTGTTATAAAAGCGTTTTGTGTTTGCTGGGAATTCACAGCCATATAATTAATTATAATAACGCACTTTTTGTTTATAAACATGTTAAAAAATACATTAACACAGAATAATGTGGCAACAAATCAAACGTGCATTTAAATGCAACAAGCAAAAATAAATAAATAAAGCAAATGCACGGAAAAGAAACGAGGAATAAAACAAACACCGCGATTAAAAAATCAGATCGTATACTTTGTAATAATTGAAATAAATTATAAAAATCAACAGGTTTATATTTAAAACAAGTAAAAAATATCTGCCAGCGGGGTAAGAAAAATAAACTTAATTCTAGTTTCAACTTAATTCAATAATAAACTCAATTTAGGTTTATTTTTCTTACCCCACTGGCAGATATTTTTACTTGTTTTAAGCCTTAACCTATTACATTTTAGAATTTATTTCAGTAAACAAGACTTAAATTCTAAGCCACTTTGCTTATTAAGTAAATGTATCTTGATTTAAGAATTATTTTTTAACTCGAAAACATGAATAAAATACTAAGTAAACGAACAGATTGGGATGTTCAAAACACTTAAACATTTTTTTTCACTCTACCCTTCATACTACAGCTGTTGAAAAACCACAGCAATGTTGACAGACCTGGAAGCCATGATATATTAGCAGTTTTTAAAATAAGTTAAATCTAGAATCCTTATTGGTTTTAGATACTTAAAAGCAATGAATGATCTTCTTTCTTTTGAATTGATTTGGTATTATGGAGGAGCTCTGTGTCTGGTTATTGAAGATGATTTCGTCTTTGCTCCTATGTTGGCTTATTTTTTGTTATTTCCGTTACTATATATATATATATTTTTTTCCCCTTTGTTTTTTCTGATTTGAGGTTATGAAAATGTTTTAATTTGTAATAAAGGTTTTTTGAAAATTCTAAATTCTCTCTCTCTCTCTCTCATGAGCGTGGATCAGTTCCTGCATCAAGGAAAAAATGCGCATCCTGGTAAATTTCAGAAGTTAGACGACTGAGCTGCAGCGGACAGCGTAAGATTTATGAAAACACATTTGAGAAGAAAGGCAAAGCATGTTTCACAGTTAATCCAAGACCATAATGACAATTTTGCGCTCTGTTTCCCGAAGCTCGTGGAGGCGTGGAGCAGCATACACAGTTAAGGTATGTGCGATCTACCGGCATTACCTTTACGATCGACGTATTGGATCTGCAAGCTGCAAGCAAATTAACTGAAGCTTTACTTCATGTTTCTGTTTGGTTAAGCGATGACTGCTTTTTCCCAACAGTTTGTGTGTGTTTTCTGCATGGGTTTAGAAAACATGAACTTCTGATCTGCTAGCTCAACGTTCTACCTCTGTAACGTATAGAGTTAAATGCCCGCTAGCCTCCACCCCAAAAGCCAGCGCCTTCGCCGGCTCCCCCTTTGGCTGCGTCTATTCCGGTATCGCTTCTCGGCCTTTTGGCTAAGATCAAGTGTAGTATCTGTTCTTATCAGTTTAATGTCTGATACGTCTCCTATCCGGAGACTATATGTTAAATGGATTTTTGACCTTCGGAAACGGAAGCGGAGCTTGCTCCTTCCACTCCATGCATCAACATGGTATTGCAGTGTTTCCATGAATGGTGCGCTCCCCTTCTCGGGGACAAATAAGTCAAATACAAAAAAAGAATTTGCTTCTTTTGTGCGTGAATGACGGTGTTTTTTCTAATACGTGTGTTTTAAAATTGCTGTGTTTTCGTTGGCTTTATTGGTTTAACGAAAAGCTTGCGTGGAAATGAACACGCTGATAAAGAAATGTTTTTGTAATGTATTTAATTATTTTCTTTACAAGTTTGTGGTGGTGATCCGAGGACGAATTAAACATCCTCGACACAGCTGAAGGTGCAACAAAAGCGAAAGAGGCCGATTGGAATGTTAAAAACACCTGAAAACTTTTTTCACTACCCTTCATACTACAGCTGTCGAAAATCCACAGCAACGTCGACAGACCTGGAAGCATAGCTGTACATGTTTAACTCACAACGACAACGGGTAAGTCATTGAGCCCTGTGTTTTTATTTATCCACGTTCTAAAATTGCTATGCTTTCGTTGTTTCTTGATTGCTCTGTACATTTCTTTGTTTCTATTCCACGTAAAGTTACTTTGTAATAACGAAACCATATATTTGAATGCGCAATTTAAATCCATTTGATTTAAATTGTTTCACATATTTCACTCTACACGGTTCAACCGGGCTGGAAACGGAATAAAAATAGGGTAGATCTCGAAGAATGTTTGGTCTCAGACGTGGCTTCGTGCGCTTTCCACCTGGTCACACACAGTAATGAAATGTTAGTCGGACGCCCTTCGGGGGCGCCGTTGATGTGATCGGTCACAGGAAGATGCGGCCGTCTGGCCTCAAAGGGTGTCGCTCATACTTACCTGGCAGGGGAGACACCATGATCATGAAGGTGGTTCACCCAGGGCGAGGCTCAGCCATTGCACTCCGGTTGTGCTGACCCTTTGCGAATTCCCCAAATGTGGGAATCTCGACTGCAAAATTTCTGATAGTGGGGGACTGCGTTCGCGCTCTCCCCTGACCTATGTGTTAAAAATAGATTCTTTTGTCGTTTTACTTAAAATCCAAGAGACGTCTAACCACGGCCCAAGAATACATTAGTCATCAAAAAAGCGGCTATTCAACGACTACATAATTTCTAATAGACAGCGAATATGTGTCTAGGCTAAAACAAGGCTTAATTTGGGCTGTCAGTGAAAATCTAATAGACGTTTGACCATTCCAAAAGAATAGACTAGCCATTAAATAGAACCACAATCAAACGGCTACATGTCTAAGAGACAGTCAACAAAATAATGCTTAGATGATTCTTTTATTTCCAATATAAGAGGTTCTCGGGAATGGCAATCATCCAAACTAATAAATTATAAAGGCTTTTATAAGAAAATGACAACAGTTAAACAACATAGACAGCGTTGGGCAATACAAAATGCTAATAAATACAAGACAAATTGAAATATTGTACATGCATGTACATTAAACAAGCCAACAAATCTGCCAATGGGCTACGACAATTTTTCTTGAATTAAGTGTTTATATCTAGATTTGTTTCTTACCCCTTTGGCAGATTTATTTGCTTGTTTTAAGCCCAAATTCGCTTAAATTTTGAGTTTTTTTCTCCCTAAAGGCTAGGCTTATTTTCTTAGGGCATTTTGCTCATCAAAAAATGCATCTTATTTTAAGACTTTCTAGATATTTGTACAGTGAAAACAGTTCGAAATAACAAGTAAGAAATGATTTTTTGCAATGTATTCATTCATTCGCTACCCTTCATAATACAGCTGTCGAAAAACCACAGCAACGTCGACAGACCTGGAAGCGTAGCTGTATTTGTTTAACTCACAAAGACAACGGGTAAAGTATTTTCTTGATTACCTAAATGACTTGCCGTAAGAAAATAAGTTTAGGTTTAAGGGGGGGAAATACAGTTTAAAGGGATATTTCAATTTATGATGATAATTCTGTCATCATTTACTCATGCATACAGGCTTACAACAACACGAGGATTAGTTTTTTTCTGAGTAACACAAAAGAAGGTATTTTGAGGAATGATGGTAAACCCACAGCAGATAGTCACCATTGACTTCCATAGTAGGAATAAAAAAAATATGATGGAATTTATTAGGTACCATCAACCGTGTGCTAACCATCACTTTGCAAAATATTTTCTTCATCATTTATCACGCTACTTCCAAAATATTTTTTCCTACTAAGTCAATGTTTCATTATTTGCTTTACAAGCTTAAAAATGATGGTGACATGATTCCATGGTAATCACAAACAGTTAAACAAGTAAGATAATCACCATTACTTTTAAAAGCATTTTGAAAATTGCTTGCTTATGCGGGGAGTAAAGGTATTTCACGCAGTGCGCATCCTCTTTAAAAGGTAATGTATGCTTCTTTTAAAGCTGACACATTTGCCACATTAAAATAACAGAAATGTGTACTTTTTAAACTTTTTGGAGCCGGTGTGTCTGTGTTCTTGGGGCACACATCTACATGTAAAAGCAGAATCGCTTATTATTCTTCTCTATTTCTTGTATAGGTCAATTATGAGTGAAGAACCGTTCACCAAATGAAGACCGCAGCCAGGTGACGGGATTCTGTGGTAATCGCAAACAGGTAAACCAGTAAAATAATCATCATTTATTGTTAAAATAATTTTGAAAATTGAAGTTCTGTGTGTTCTTATTGTACTTTATTTATTTCTGCAGGTAAGCACCATACCGTAAGCTTCATTCCCTTTATAACAGGTAAGGTTCATACTGTTTTATTCTTTTGTACTGTTTTATTCGTACTGTTTTAAATCATTCAGTAAATGCAAAGTTAAACTGATGTGTTTTTAATCTAGATTTAAAAGTGTCTACTGTTGAAGCACATCTGATCTCTTCTGAAAGCTGATAATAACTAAATGCTGATGCACCTTGTTTTGAGTGAACCCCTGTTTTTCTAAATGACCTGATCCTATTGCTCCGAGTAATCGGTTTCATATTCGATTAGCATATCTGTCATGTATTTCGGCCTGTAGCCATGAAGTGGTTTTTAAACAAGTAACAGTACTTTTTTAATCCATTGTCCATTGCAATAATCGGCCCTGCTGGTGATGAAAGCATGAACAAGTTTCTCTAAGTCCTGTCTTGAGACAAAACCTCCAATTCTGGCAATATTTCTGAGATGGTAGTAAAAGCAGAATTCCTTATTATTTTTCTCTATCTCAGGCTCTATGGCATATATGTCATGATTTTATTTGTCTATTTATATGTCTATTTACAAGGACTGCCTTGGCCAAACGTTATTGTTAATTAATATTGAAGCAGTTATTTAACATATTTCCTTTGAGTAGTGATTTGTGTAATGATCCATATATCTATTTTTATGTATATTTTTAACTTAGGAATGTGATTTTAAAGCACATATTTGTTATTGTATGACACCTCTCATGTTATGAAAGTAAAAAATAAATGTATTTTCTGATGTCTTGCATTTCTGTTTTTAAACTGTTAATCCTTATCAAGTGCTATACATTAGAAAGTGGATAAATAACAAAAATGTCACTCCTGACAGCTGATAAATTAATCGTTCTTTATAGCACCACTGAGGTGAGCATTTTTCAAGGCAAGATTCTTTATAGAACCGTATAAAAAGGTTCTATATAGTACCAAAAAAACGGGTTCTGCTATGGTTACAAGCTGAAGAACCCTTATTTGGTACTATTTAGGAGCATTTGTCTTTAGAGTGTTGCGTAGGTTCGAAACTTTCAATCTTTAAACCAAAAAAAAGGGTCACACGGTTTTATTTGTGGTGTGGACATGAACACGCTGCAGGCATTGAAATGTAATTTGTAATTTATTGTCTCATTTCATATTTAACAAATAGAAAGCAAAGTGCTATTCAATCAGTTTAACTAAACAACTGGTGTTCCTCAATTTTGGGGCCTATTTTGTTCAGTATATCAGTTTTGTTCAGTTTTGTATGTGCATGCAAAAAGCATTCAGCGAGCAAATTAACTGAAGCTTTACCTTCGTGTTTCTTTTTGTATGAGTGATAACTGTTTCTGTATGTATTTGTATGGTTTTTTTACAAGTATAGAGTGAAATGCACACGGTGAGTAATGAACGCAGACCTTCAGTGCCGGATCTCTGACCCGCTAACCTCCATCCCGACAGCCAGCGCCTTCTCCGGATGCCATTGCGGTATCGCTCCTCGGCTTTTTGGGTAAAATCGAGTGGACACCGGGGACTACACGTTTGAATGGATTTTTGACCTTCGGCTATGGAAGCGAGGCTTGCTCCGTCCACTCCGTGCATCGACTCTGGCGCTTTCCGGGGACAAATAAGGTGAGTTTAAAACCAGAGTTTGCTTCTTTTGTGCGTGGTTGCCAGTTTGTTTGCCAATCCGTGGTCATAATATGTTCTGCTTCGTGGTTTCTCCATCGCTCAGTACTTTTCTGTGTTTCTATTTTACGTAAAGCTAACACCAAAACGATTGTGGAAAGCGCTATATAGATTGTTCTCAAAGAAAAAACGAGAAACAAACCCATGTGAATATGGGTCAAATTATCTAGGCGGAGCACTTCGTTCAAAGAAAAACGCAACAGAATTGTTTGCGTTGAACAAAGACAATGGTGCGTGCAGACATCGAATGTGTATTGTGGATAAAAAATGGCCAGTGGGGTGGGACAATTTTTCTTGAATTAAGTGTTTATGGGAAAAGTTAACAAATTTTTTCTTACCCTGTAGGCAGATTTATTTGCTTGTTTTAAGCATAAAATAACAGGAGAAGAAATTGTGTAGGGGGAGCAGAGGGTTTTTTTTTCGTTCAAAGAAAAGCAGCGTGGCACGAATGAATGTTTGGCTGAAATGCTATCGTAATTTCCCCCTTAATTTTCCTTACAAACATGAAACCAGAGAGAAGGGCCAGTTGGCATCGAATTGCACCTTGTATTCGGTGATTGATTGAGGAAAAATATGCGTATGTGTATATATACACTTGTTTTGTTGAACAGAGACAATGGCCGCGTGCTCCAGCGTCACCTATATGCCTATTTCACAAAATGGCGCCTTTGACCGGAAGTAAGGAAAACATCGTTCAGGTTGCACCACTACGATGGCCACTCAATATAGTATGGACTGACAGCTGCTTTGTTTTCTCCTACACATGAATTTACTTGTAAAAATAACAATAACATATATTGTCGATTGGTGTTATATTATTTTTTTAGCATTTCGTCTTATCAAAATATATCATATGTTAGACAGCTGTCAATTTTAAATAAAATAACGAGACATACATAACTATTCGTGTCTGCTCCCGTTTATTGTAATGAGTCTGCACATTTGGAGAAATACTTAGACATTTTACTTCTTATTTCTTTAGACTGAATAATTATTTCTTATTAATTCCAAAGTATGAGACCCGATGATCTAATCGTGGTGTATGTGCTATTCCTCGTTTGTTTGCCTGCATCCATTGCTTTACGGCTTGCTTGTTGCGTTGAAATGCACATTTGATTTCTTTACCAGCATTGGATTTAGACCATTCAATGAGAAGAGTTAACAGCGTTTATTATGATTGATAAGCCCTCAACGGAGAATGAAGTCTGCATACATTAAAAGCCTTATTTTGTTTTTATCGTGTGCCTTCCAAAATGTATGTGTGACAACCACAAAAGTGTTGTATTTGTGTTTTTAAGAATATTCAATTATTGTCTTTTATTTGAAAACAATTTATTGTATTTCTTTTAAAGAAAGAAATTATAGTTATCCAAAGGGATCTATTTTTATGTGACTTTTCCTGTTTTAAAGTTAATTGAGTAGTGTTTGCTCCAGGCCAGCAGGGGGCAGTGTCGGGTGACAGGTTTACTGTAGCTGCGTGAGTTGTGAGTTTCTCATTACTGCAGAGAGCTCAAACCTGAACGCTGTCTCCTCGTTTCTCTCCTGTTTTACAGGTGGGTAAATGTACAAAAACACATCAGGTGTAGAATTTGGTCATGCAGAAATGCAAATGGGATAAGGGTGGACTGTTTTAGTGAAATAATTTTCATCAGAGTCTGTTAATGATTTTGTTTATAATGAGTTTGAAACGAGTCAGTTCAAAACACACACTTTCTCATGTACATAAAGCATATGATGATGTTTTTTGAGCTTGTAAGGTTAACAGATATGGTTAACTCACTGTTTGTTAGTTTTTCACCATTGGCTTAAAATGTTTTTGTTTAATAAGTCTATACAAAAATGTTTACAGTTTAAAATGAAGTTTAAAGTTACCATTTTATTCACTTTATTAGTTTTGAGCATGATTTTGCAGTACTATATTAACATGATACTGATAAAATACTGTGAGTGAAAGATTCCAAGTATCTTTAAAAATAGCTGGTGGATATTACCATTGTCTTTGCATTTCATTTTGATAAATAGAGTAAAATACAAGCACAAAGAGTAAGTAAACATGTATTTGGGGCAAATAGATTTATTTTATTATGGATTTTGTAATGACATAGAAACTGAAAATTCATTGTTATGTTAAAGAGACACTGAACATGTAATATGTGAAACAAAAATGACTCTTAACAATAGAGGTGTTTTGCTGAAGGAAATTCAAAAAATAAATTACTGCAGAGAGCTCAAACCTGAACGCTGTCTCCTCGTTTCTCTCCTGTTTTACAGGAATTAATCTGTGTTTTACAGTGCCGTTGCTACGGTACCTGTTACAGATTTTTGGTGGCCAGTACGGGGAACGGCAGCATATGCGTAGGCTACAAGCACAATCAGAATCAGCAGTGTAATGTTCCAGGAGCTGACGCCTCTTCCCGTCTTGAAGTTAAAGGAAGATTGGGTGTTACATGTGTGAGGCCAGTGTTTCACCTCATCTCTGGATCGTGAAGATACAACCTACCTCAACCATCCACCATCTCAGATGCACAGGCCCTGTCTTCACCAGACCAATTGCCTGTGAGGTTACGACGGTGCTGCACACGTGGAAGACTAAGGGCTACTGGTGAAAGTGCTACCTGGGAGAGCAACCAACTGTGAGGAGAAGGGAAAAGCAGTCATGGCAGACGCTGAGAGAAAAGGCTTGGTGTGGAGCATCAAGAAGAGTCTACTCATGCTGACGGCCAATGAACTTTTCCAACTAGCCCAGAGTGTTGGTCCTGTGCCAGGGAAGGATTCATCTAAGCTTCAGATTGGTGAAGAGGAGGGCTGCTTTGAGTACATTCTAGCTTTTATGAACAGTGACACTTTGTTGGAATCTGAGGATTCAGGTATGGCCGTGTTGTTAGAGCTTAATGATACTGTAAATAATGTCATTGAGGTTCGTTTTGCTCAACCAAAAGCAGGTGCAGGGGATTATGTGCACAACATAATGTCAACCACCCCAGTACTGGGTGAGGATATGACAGTAGGTCAGCCAGAGACAGCTACTGATAACCTGACAACTGCTAACGTGACAGCCATTGGTTCTAATACTAATACTACCCACACAGCTGCGGTTAGCGTAGCAACTGCTTCACCAATCACTAATCCCCTTCTCACACATACTGATGTCAAAACTACACAGAACACTGACACAGAGTTACAGAGAATGCTTTCTAGCTACGCTGAGCTTAGCAACAAAGTCCTACAATACATAAACAACCCCACATCATCACCTACGCTCACACCTACACCAGTACAATCTACACTACAATATAACAACACTCACAAACCTGAACAACATCCACAAGGAAGACATGATCGAGTCGTCCCCCTTCGAGACCTTTCACTGCTTCGTCGTGAGTTCAAGATTCAAGGTGGACAGATTGGTGATCAGAGCTCAGATTTAAGCTACAATAGCATATGCAGACAAATCGATGAAGGTGTTAAAGAACGATTCAGTGAGACTGAGATACTGAGAGGCGTTCTCAGAGTCATTAAATCTGGAAACTTTAAAGACATGCTAATGCACAAGGATGATTTAACAATAGACGAGCTGAAAGGCTTTCTGCAGTCCCATTTAGGTGGGCGAAGCAACACAGAACTCTTCCAAGAGCTTATGTGCACAAAACAAAACGACGGTGAAACTCCGCAACAGTTCTTATACCGTGTAATAGGTCTCAAACAAAAGATCCTGTTTGCTTCAAAATACGCTGACACAGAAGTGAAATACAATGCAAACACAGTTCAAGACATTTTCCTACACGCCATATATCAGGGCCTCAGCCATAAGCATAATGACATACGTCGAGAACTTAAACCATTCCTCTCAGATAGCAGTGTGACTGACGAGACAATTCTAAAACAAATGATGAAGATAACAAATACTGAGAATGAGAGACAGAGACGTCTGGGGTCAGCTGTGAAGCAAAAACAAGTAAGCGTGCATAGCACAGAGCTTGAAGTTGCAGCAGTACAAAGCAGCAGCACAAAGAAAGACGGACAAGATAAACAGCCAAAGGCTGATGCACTCCAACAGTTAACTGAGAAAGTAGAGGAGTTAATGAATAAAGTTGAACTGCTGCAACGGCCACAGTGGATTCAAAACCCAGAATCTTGCCATCATTGCCAAGTCAAAGTGGATCAAAAGAAAGCCAGATCAAATAGCTGTGCTAATTGCCTTGAACAGAATCGGCCAGGGTGCACTCATTGTTTTTACTGTGGTGAAGACGGCCACAGAGCAGTAGGCTGTTTGAAGAAGCCCAAGCGTTCGGAAAACTGGAGCCGGTCCCTGCCACGGGACAAGTAGTGACCGGGCTCCACGTTCAGTCCCACAGTGCTGAGTCTAACGTATGGGGCTCTGCTAATCATACAAAGACAAGTCTAGCTAATCAGAGCTCAAAAGGAAACAATGAACAAGTCAATCTCCAATCCCCCCTTTCCCTACCGACCCAAACAAGTAGGCGCCTGGCCAAGTTTATAGGGGCCAAAGCCCTTGCGCGATGTGACCTTAATGGCTTGACAGTCAACGCCTTACTAGACACTGGAGCTCAGGTGAGCATGATTGACAAAAGCTGGAAAGAGAAATATCTACCAGACGCACCCATTAGGCCACTCAGTGAAATATTTGATGAGAGAGAAGAGCTGGAAGTGCACGCTGTAAATGGAGAAATCCTCCCTTTTGATGGCTGGGTCCTCATTGCAGTCCGCTTCAGTGGAAATGGTGCTTTTAGCCAGTCTATCATGGTGCCTTTCCTCATCTGTAACATCCCGCTGGCACAGCCACTACTTGGATTTAATGTGTTAGAGGAAGTGATTCAAAATCGGCCAGCAGAACTTGTTCCAGCTCTCACCACGCTCCTTTCTGATGCAATATCTGTCCCTGCTGATAAAGTTGAGCTGCTGGTGAACTTTATTCAGGCTGACAAACCCTCCATGTACCAGAGAGTGTTAAGAACTGGGAATTATGACACTGTTTTCCCAGCTGGCCAAGTAGCCTGGGTTAAGTGCCAGATTCCATCCGCGGTAGCTCAGTCAGACCCTCTCCTCTTGTTTGAACCTGATGGAAACAGTGCACACCTCTCAGAGCTTGAGATTGAGGAGGGCCTACTAGAAATACAGACTGCAAAGAGACCTTATGTCATTATACCAGTGAGAAATAACACTAAACATTCAGTAACTATTCCAAGGAAGACAACCCTTGGCAGCGTCCAGACTGTGGCTAGGGTGATTGAGGCCGATCCACTAGAGAGTTCTAGGCCCAGAGGAGTAGTAGTTACCGCAGCCACAACACCAGCTGCTCAAACTGCTTCAGCCTTGTGGCATCCCCCTGTGGACCTCAGCCACCTTAGTGATGAGGAACAGGCTCCAGCCAATCCGGTGCCAGACAACCAGGCCGAGGTCAGGAGGTCAAGTCGGGACAGACGACCTAGACAGATTTTTACATATGAGAACCTGGGTCAGCCTTCACTGACAACACAAGCCACAGTTAATATGGCAAACACACACTTACAATCCCCTACTTACACTACAACTCATACCACCCAACCCATGCACTCTCTTATCCCCTACCCAACACCAACCTATCCACTAAACTCATATTCTACCATTTACCCACTATTTACATACATGCCTTACCACCTAACATCACCACCATACCTATTACCAGTTCCTGTTGCCTGTTAAAAGAAAAAAGAGAGTTTTAGTTAAAAGATGAGCAGAAATGGTGGGACCCATTTCTTTTTGCCGGGGAGTGTGTGACAACCACAAAAGTGTTGTATTTGTGTTTTTAAGAATATTCAATTATTGTCTTTTATTTGAAAACAATTTATTGTATTTCTTTTAAAGAAAGAAATTATAGTTATCCAAAGGGATCTATTTTTATGTGACTTTTCCTGTTTTAAAGTTAATTGAGTAGTGTTTGCTCCAGGCCAGCAGGGGGCAGTGTCGGGTGACAGGTTTACTGTAGCTGCGTGAGTTGTGAGTTTCTCATTACTGCAGAGAGCTCAAACCTGAACGCTGTCTCCTCGTTTCTCTCCTGTTTTACAGGTGGGTAAATGTACAAAAACACATCAGGTGTAGAATTTGGTCATGCAGAAATGCAAATGGGATAAGGGTGGACTGTTTTAGTGAAATAATTTTCATCAGAGTCTGTTAATGATTTTGTTTATAATGAGTTTGAAACGAGTCAGTTCAAAACACACACTTTCTCATGTACATAAAGCATATGATGATGTTTTTTGAGCTTGTAAGGTTAACAGATATGGTTAACTCACTGTTTGTTAGTTTTTCACCATTGGCTTAAAATGTTTTTGTTTAATAAGTCTATACAAAAATGTTTACAGTTTAAAATGAAGTTTAAAGTTACCCTTTTATTCACTTTATTAGTTTTGAGCATGATTTTGCAGTACTATATTAACATGATACTGATAAAATACTGTGAGTGAAAGATTCCAAGTATCTTTAAAAATAGCTGGTGGATATTACCATTGTCTTTGCATTTCATTTTGATAAATAGAGTAAAATACAAGCACAAAGAGTAAGTAAACATGTATTTGGGGCAAATAGATTTATTTTATTATGGATTTTGTAATGACATAGAAACTGAAAATTCATTGTTATGTTAAAGAGACACTGAACATGTAATATGTGAAACAAAAATGACTCTTAACAATAGAGGTGTTTTGCTGAAGGAAATTCAAAAAATAAATTACTGCAGAGAGCTCAAACCTGAACGCTGTCTCCTCGTTTCTCTCCTGTTTTACAGGAATTAATCTGTGTTTTACAGTGCCGTTGCTACGGTACCTGTTACAGATGCGACGAAACTTAAATCACGCAAAATATGAATGGTAACTAGACGTGCTTGTTGTGTGCAGGGAGTGCATTTATTTGTAAACTTTTGCTAAATCAAAATGGTTTATTTGTATTTGCTTTTTACCTGGGTTTTATCAGGTTCGCAGTCGGGACATTTTTAATCCATAGTGTATGGAGTTATCTAGTAGAAAATGATCTGCTGTTTTTTGGTAGAATGTTGTGTGAGCTAAAGAAACGAGGAATAAAACACACACCGCGATTAAAAAAATCAGATCTCATACTTTGTAATTGAAAATAAATAATAATTAATTTCAAAGAAATAAGAAGTAAAATGTGTAAGTATTCCTCAAAATGTGCTTTGGACTAAGTCTCCCGTCATCACAGCAAACGGGAGCAGACCCGAATAGGTATGTCTAGTTATTTTATTAAAAATTCCCAGCCGTCTGTAAATTCATGTTTGAAAGAAAAAAGTAAATGAATATCTTACTTACTGTTTTTGTCTTGTTTTCTAGTGAATATCTGACAATTCTTAAATGGAGATACATTTACTTGGTAAGCAAAGTGGCTTAAGATATTATGTATTGTAATAGAAAATTGTTATAAAAACGTTTTGTTTTTGCTGGGAATTCTTGTATATATTTCACAGCTATATAATTAATTATAATAACGCACTTTTTGTTGATAAACATGTTAAAAAATACATTAACACAGAATAATGTGGCAACAAATCAAATGTGCATTTAAATGCAACAAGCAGAAAATAAATAAATAAAGCAAATGCATGGAAAAGAAACGAGGAATAAAACAAACACCGCGATTAAAAAAATCAGATCGCATACTTTGTAATTGAAAATAAATAATCATTAATTCCAAAGAAATAAGAAGTAAAATGTGTAAGTATTCCTCAAAATGTGCTTTGGACTAAGTCCCCGTCATCACAGCAAACGGGAGCAGACCCGAATAGGTATGTCTAGTTATTTTATTTAAAATTTCCAGCCGTCTGTAAATTCATGTTTGAAAGAAAAAAGTAAATGAATATCTTACTTACTGTTTTTGTCTTGTTTTCTTGTGAATATCTGACAATTCTTAAATGGAGATACATTTACTTGGTAAGCAAAGTGGCTTAAGATATTATGTATTGTAATAGAAAATTGTTATAAAAGCGTTTTGTGTTTGCTGGGAATTCACAGCCATATAATTAATTATAATAACGCACTTTTTGTTTATAAACATGTTAAAAAATACATTAACACAGAATAATGTGGCAACAAATCAAACGTGCATTTAAATGCAACAAGCAAAAATAAATAAATAAAGCAAATGCACGGAAAAGAAACGAGGAATAAAACAAACACCGCGATTAAAAAATCAGATCGTATACTTTGTAATAATTGAAATAAATTATAAAAATCAACAGGTTTATATTTAAAACAAGTAAAAAATATCTGCCAGCGGGGTAAGAAAAATAAACTTAATTCTAGTTTCAACTTAATTCAATAATAAACTCAATTTAGGTTTATTTTTCTTACCCCACTGGCAGATATTTTTACTTGTTTTAAGCCTTAACCTATTACATTTTAGAATTTATTTCAGTAAACAAGACTTAAATTCTAAGCCACTTTGCTTATTAAGTAAATGTATCTTGATTTAAGAATTATTTTTTAACTCGAAAACATGAATAAAATACTAAGTAAACGAACAGATTGGGATGTTCAAAACACTTAAACATTTTTTTTCACTCTACCCTTCATATTACAGCTGTCGAAAAACCACAGCAACGTTGACAGACCTGGAAGCCATGATATATTAGCAGTTTTTAAAATAAGTTAAATCTAGAATCCTTATTGGTTTTAGATACTTAAAAGCAATGAATGATCTTCTTTCTTTTGAATTGATTTGGTATTATGGAGGAGCTCTGTGTCTGGTTATTGAAGATGATTTCGTCTTTGCTCCTATGTTGGCTTATTTTTTGTTATTTCCGTTACTATATATATATATATATTTTTCCCCTTTGTTTTTTCTGATTTGAGGTTATGAAAATGTTTTAATTTGTAATAAAGGTTTTTTGAAAATTCTAAATTCTCTCTCTCTCTCTCATGAGCGTGGATCAGTTCCTGCATCAAGGAAAAAATGCGCATCCTGGTAAATTTCAGAAGTTAGACGACTGAGCTGCAGCGGACAGCGTAAGATTTATGAAAACACATTTGAGAAGAAAGGCAAAGCATGTTTCACAGTTAATCCAAGACCATAATGACAATTTTGCGCTCTGTTTCCCGAAGCTCGTGGAGGCGTGGAGCAGCATACACAGTTAAGGTATGTGCGATCTACCGGCATTACCTTTACGATCGACGTATTGGATCTGCAAGCTGCAAGCAAATTAACTGAAGCTTTACTTCATGTTTCTGTTTGGTTAAGCGATGACTGCTTTTTCCCAACAGTTTGTGTGTGTTTTCTGCATGGGTTTAGAAAACATGAACTTCTGATCTGCTAGCTCAACGTTCTACCTCTGGAACGTATAGAGTTAAATGCCCGCTAGCCTCCACCCCAAAAGCCAGCGCCTTCGCCGGCTCCCCCTTTGGCTGCGTCTATTCCGGTATCGCTTCTCGGCCTTTTGGCTAAGATCAAGTGTAGTATCTGTTCTTATCAGTTTAATGTCTGATACGTCTCCTATCCGGAGACTATATGTTAAATGGATTTTTGACCTTCGGAAACGGAAGCGGAGCTTGCTCCTTCCACTCCATGCATCAACATGGTATTGCAGTGTTTCCATGAATGGTGCGCTCCCCTTCTCGGGGACAAATAAGTCAAATACAAAAAAAGAATTTGCTTCTTTTGTGCGTGAATGACGGTGTTTTTTCTAATACGTGTGTTTCTTTAAATTGCTGTGTTTTCGTTGGCTTTATTGGTTTAACGAAAAGCTTGCGTGGAAATGAACACGCTGATAAAGAAATGTTTTTGTAATGTATTTAATTATTTTCTTTACAAGTTTGTGGTGGTGATCCGAGGACGAATTAAACATCCTCGACACAGCTGAAGGTGCAACAAAAGCGAAAGAGGCCGATTGGAATGTTAAAAACACCTGAAAACTTTTTTCACTACCCTTCATACTACAGCTGTCGAAAATCCACAGCAACGTCGACAGACCTGGAAGCATAGCTGTACTTGTTTAACTCACAACGACAACGGGTAAGTCATTGAGCCCTGTGTTTTTATTTATCCACGTTCTAAAATTGCTATGCTTTCGTTGTTTCTTGATTGCTCTGTACATTTCTTTGTTTCTATTCCACGTAAAGTTACTTTGTAATAACGAAACCATATATTTGAATGCGCAATTTAAATCCATTTGATTTAAATTGTTTCACATATTTCACTCTACACGGTTCAACCGGGCTGGAAACGGAATAAAAATAGGGTAGATCTCGAAGAATGTTTGGTCTCAGACGTGGCTTCGTGCGCTTTCCACCTGGTCACACACAGTAATGAAATGTTAGTCGGACGGCCTTCGGGGGCGCCGTTGATGTGATCGGTCACAGGAAGATGCGGCCGTCTGGCCTCAAAGGGTGTCGCTCATACTTACCTGGCAGGGGAGACACCATGATCATGAAGGTGGTTCACCCAGGGCGAGGCTCAGCCATTGCACTCCGGTTGTGCTGACCCTTTGCGAATTCCCCAAATGTGGGAATCTCGACTGCAAAATTTCTGATAGTGGGGGACTGCGTTCGCGCTCTCCCCTGACCTATGTGTTAAAAATAGATTCTTTTGTCGTTTTACGTAAAATCCAAGAGACGTCTAACCACGGCCCAAGAATACATTAGTCATCAAAAAAGCGGCTATTCAACGACTACATAATTTCTAATAGACAGCGAATATGTGTCTAGGCTAAAACAAGGCTTAATTTGGGCTGTCAGTGAAAATCTAATAGACGTTTGACCATTCCAAAAGAATAGACTAGCCATTAAATAGAACCACAATCAAACGGCTACATGTCTAAGAGACAGTCAACAAAATAATGCTTAGATGATTCTTTTATTTCCAATATAAGAGGTTCTCGGGAATGGCAATCATCCAAACTAATAAATTATAAAGGCTTTTATAAGAAAATGACAACAGTTAAACAACATAGACAGCGTTGGGCAATACAAAATGCTAATAAATACAAGACAAATTGAAATATTGTACATGCATGTACATTAAACAAGCCAACAAATCTGCCAATGGGCTACGACAATTTTTCTTGAATTAAGTGTTTATATCTAGATTTGTTTCTTACCCCTTTGGCAGATTTATTTGCTTGTTTTAAGCCCAAATTCGCTTAAATTTTGAGTTTTTTTCTCCCTAAAGGCTAGGCTTATTTTCTTAGGGCATTTTGCTCATCAAAAAATGCATCTTATTTTAAGACTTTCTAGATATTTGTACAGTGAAAACAGTTCGAAATAACAAGTAAGAAATGATTTTTTGCAATGTATTCATTCATTCGCTACCCTTCATAATACAGCTGTCGAAAAACCACAGCAACGTCGACAGACCTGGAAGCGTAGCTGTATTTGTTTAACTCACAAAGACAACGGGTAAAGTATTTTCTTGATTACCTAAATGACTTGCCGTAAGAAAATAAGTTTAGGTTTAAGGGGGGGAAATACAGTTTAAAGGGATATTTCAATTTATGATGATAATTCTGTCATCATTTACTCATGCATACAGGCTTACAACAACACGAGGATTAGTTTTTTTCTGAGTAACACAAAAGAAGGTATTTTGAGGAATGATGGTAAACCCACAGCAGATAGTCACCATTGACTTCCATAGTAGGAATAAAAAAAATATGATGGAATTTATTAGGTACCATCAACCGTGTGCTAACCATCACTTTGCAAAATATTTTCTTCATCATTTATCACGCTACTTCCAAAATATTTTTTCCTACTAAGTCAATGTTTCATTATTTGCTTTACAAGCTTAAAAATGATGGTGACATGATTCCATGGTAATCACAAACAGTTAAACAAGTAAGATAATCACCATTACTTTTAAAAGCATTTTGAAAATTGCTTGCTTATGCTGGGAGTAAAGGTATTTCACGCAGTGCGCATCCTCTTTAAAAGGTAATGTATGCTTCTTTTAAAGCTGACACATTTGCCACATTAAAATAACAGAAATGTGTACTTTTTAAACTTTTTGGAGCCGGTGTGTCTGTGTTCTTGGGGCACACATCTACATGTAAAAGCAGAATCGCTTATTATTCTTCTCTATTTCTTGTATAGGTCAATTATGAGTGAAGAACCGTTCACCAAATGAAGACCGCAGCCAGGTGACGGGATTCTGTGGTAATCGCAAACAGGTAAACCAGTAAAATAATCATCATTTATTGTTAAAATAATTTTGAAAATTGAAGTTCTGTGTGTTCTTATTGTACTTTATTTATTTCTGCAGGTAAGCACCATACCGTAAGCTTCATTCCCTTTATAACAGGTAAGGTTCATACTGTTTTATTCTTTTGTACTGTTTTATTCGTACTGTTTTAAATCATTCAGTAAATGCAAAGTTAAACTGATGTGTTTTTAATCTAGATTTAAAAGTGTCTACTGTTGAAGCACATCTGATCTCTTCTGAAAGCTGATAATAACTAAATGCTGATGCACCTTGTTTTGAGTGAACCCCTGTTTTTTCTAAATGACCTGATCCTATTGCTCCGAGTAATCGGTTTCATATTCGATTAGCATATCTGTCATGTATTTCGGCCTGTAGCCATGAAGTGGTTTTTAAACAAGTAACAGTACTTTTTTAATCCATTGTCCATTGCAATAATCGGCCCTGCTGGTGATGAAAGCATGAACAAGTTTCTCTAAGTCCTGTCTTGAGACAAAACCTCCAATTCTGGCAATATTTCTGAGATGGTAGTAAAAGCAGAATTCCTTATTATTTTTCTCTATCTCAGGCTCTATGGCATATATGTCATGATTTTATTTGTCTATTTATATGTCTATTTACAAGGACTGCCTTGGCCAAACGTTATTGTTAATTAATATTGAAGCAGTTATTTAACATATTTCCTTTGAGTAGTGATTTGTGTAATGATCCATATATCTATTTTTATGTATATTTTTAACTTAGGAATGTGATTTTAAAGCACATATTTGTTATTGTATGACACCTCTCATGTTATGAAAGTAAAAAATAAATGTATTTTCTGATGTCTTGCATTTCTGTTTTTAAACTGTTAATCCTTATCAAGTGCTATACATTAGAAAGTGGATAAATAACAAAAATGTCACTCCTGACAGCTGATAAATTAATCGTTCTTTATAGCACCACTGAGGTGAGCATTTTTCAAGGCAAGATTCTTTATAGAACCGTATAAAAAGGTTCTATATAGTACCAAAAAAAACGGGTTCTGCTATGGTTACAAGCTGAAGAACCCTTATTTGGTACTATTTAGGAGCATTTGTCTTTAGAGTGTTGCGTAGGTTCGAAACTTTCAATCTTTAAACCAAAAAAAAGGGTCACACGGTTTTATTTGTGGTGTGGACATGAACACGCTGCAGGCATTGAAATGTAATTTGTAATTTATTGTCTCATTTCATATTTAACAAATAAAAAGCAAAGTGCTATTCAATCAGTTTAACTAAACAACTGGTGTTCCTCAATTTTGGGGCCTATTTTGTTCAGTATATCAGTTTTGTTCAGTTTTGTATGTGCATGCAAAAAGCATTCAGCGAGCAAATTAACTGAAGCTTTACCTTCGTGTTTCTTTTTGTATGAGTGATAACTGTTTCTGTATGTATTTGTATGGTTTTTTTACAAGTATAGAGTGAAATGCACACGGTGAGTAATGAACGCAGACCTTCAGTGCCGGATCTCTGACCCGCTAACCTCCATCCCGACAGCCAGCGCCTTCTCCGGATTCCATTGCGGTATCGCTCCTCTGCTTTTTGGGTAAAATCGAGTGGACACCGGGGACTACACGTTTGAATGGATTTTTGACCTTCGGCTATGGAAGCGAGGCTTGCTCCGTCCACTCCGTGCATCGACTCTGGCGCTTTCCGGGGACAAATAAGGTGAGTTTAAAACCAGAGTTTGCTTCTTTTGTGCGTGGTTGCCAGTTTGTTTGCCAATCCGTGGTCATAATATGTTCCGCTTCGTGGTTTCTCCATCGCTCAGTACTTTTCTGTGTTTCTATTTTACGTAAAGCTAACACCAAAACGATTGTGGAAAGCGCTATATAGATTGTTCTCAAAGAAAAAACGAGAAACAAACCCATGTGAATATGGGTCAAATTATCTAGGCGGAGCACTTCGTTCAAAGAAAAACGCAACAGAATTGTTTGCGTTGAACAAAGACAATGGTGCGTGCAGACATCGAATGTGTATTGTGGATAAAAAATGGCCAGTGGGGTGGGACAATTTTTCTTGAATTAAGTGTTTATGGGAAAAGTTAACGAATTTTTTCTTACCCTGTAGGCAGATTTATTTGCTTGTTTTAAGCATAAAATAACAGGAGAAGAAATTGTGTAGGGGGAGCAGAGGGTTTTTTTTTTCGTTCAAAGAAAAGCAGCGTGGCACGAATGAATGTTTGGCTGAAATGCTATCGTAATTTCCCCCTTAATTTTCCTTACAAACATGAAACCAGAGAGAAGGGCCAGTTGGCATCGAATTGCACCTTGTATTCGGTGATTGATTGAGGAAAAATATGCGTATGTGTATATATACACTTGTTTTGTTGAACAGAGACAATGGCCGCGTGCTCCAGCGTCACCTATATGCCTATTTCACAAAATGGCGCCTTTGACCGGAAGTAAGGAAAACATCGTTCAGGTTGCACCACTACGATGGCCACTCAATATAGTATGGACTGACAGCTGCTTTGTTTTCTCCTACACATGAATTTACTTGTAAAAATAACAATAACAGATATTGTCGATTGGTGTTATATTATTTTTTTAGCATTTCGTCTTATCAAAATATATCATATGTTAGACAGCTGTCAATTTTAAATAAAATAACGAGACATACATAACTATTCGTGTCTGCTCCCGTTTATTGTAATGAGTCTGCACATTTGGAGAAATACTTAGACATTTTACTTCTTATTTCTTTAGACTGAATAATTATTTCTTATTAATTCCAAAGTATGAGACCCGATGATCTAATCGTGGTGTATGTGCTATTCCTCGTTTGTTTGCCTGCATCCATTGCTTTACGGCTTGCTTGTTGCGTTGAAATGCACATTTGATTTCTTTACCAGCATTGGATTTAGACCATTCAATGAGAAGAGTTAACAGCGTTTATTATGATTGATAAGCCCTCAACGGAGAATGAAGTCTGCATACATTAAAAGCCTTATTTTGTTTTTATCGTGTGCCTTCCAAAATGTATGCGACGAAACTTAAATCACGCAAAATATGAATGGTAACTAGACGTGCTTGTTGTGTGCAGGGAGTGCATTTATTTGTAAACTTTTGCTAAATCAAAATGGTTTATTTGTATTTGCTTTTTACCTGGGTTTTATCAGGTTCGCAGTCGGGACATTTTTAATCCATAGTGTATGGAGTTATCTAGTAGAAAATGATCTGCTGTTTTTTGGTAGAATGTTGTGTGAGCTAAAGAAACGAGGAATAAAACACACACCGCGATTAAAAAAATCAGATCTCATACTTTGTAATTGAAAATAAATAATAATTAATTTCAAAGAAATAAGAAGTAAAATGTGTAAGTATTCCTCAAAATGTGCTTTGGACTAAGTCTCCCGTCATCACAGCAAACGGGAGCAGACCCGAATAGGTATGTCTAGTTATTTTATTAAAAATTCCCAGCCGTCTGTAAATTCATGTTTGAAAGAAAAAAGTAAATGAATATCTTACTTACTGTTTTTGTCTTGTTTTCTAGTGAATATCTGACAATTCTTAAATGGAGATACATTTACTTGGTAAGCAAAGTGGCTTAAGATATTATGTATTGTAATAGAAAATTGTTATAAAAACGTTTTGTTTTTGCTGGGAATTCTTGTATATATTTCACAGCTATATAATTAATTATAATAACGCACTTTTTGTTGATAAACATGTTAAAAAATACATTAACACAGAATAATGTGGCAACAAATCAAATGTGCATTTAAATGCAACAAGCAGAAAATAAATAAATAAAGCAAATGCATGGAAAAGAAACGAGGAATAAAACAAACACCGCGATTAAAAAAATCAGATCGCATACTTTGTAATTGAAAATAAATAATAATTAATTCCAAAGAAATAAGAAGTAAAATGTGTAAGTATTCCTCAAAATGTGCTTTGGACTAAGTCCCCGTCATCACAGCAAACGGGAGCAGACCCGAATAGGTATGTCTAGTTATTTTATTTAAAATTTCCAGCCGTCTGTAAATTCATGTTTGAAAGAAAAAAGTAAATGAATATCTTACTTACTGTTTTTGTCTTGTTTTCTTGTGAATATCTGACAATTCTTAAATGGAGATACATCTACTTGGTAAGCAAAGTGGCTTAAGATATTATGTATTGTAATAGAAAATTGTTATAAAAGCGTTTTGTGTTTGCTGGGAATTCACAGCCATATAATTAATTATAATAACGCACTTTTTGTTTATAAACATGTTAAAAAATACATTAACACAGAATAATGTGGCAACAAATCAAACGTGCATTTAAATGCAACAAGCAAAAATAAATAAATAAAGCAAATGCACGGAAAAGAAACGAGGAATAAAACAAACACCGCGATTAAAAAATCAGATCGTATACTTTGTAATAATTGAAATAAATTATAAAAATCAACAGGTTTATATTTAAAACAAGTAAAAAATATCTGCCAGCGGGGTAAGAAAAATAAACTTAATTCTAGTTTCAACTTAATTCAATAATAAACTCAATTTAGGTTTATTTTTCTTACCCCACTGGCAGATATTTTTACTTGTTTTAAGCCTTAACCTATTACATTTTAGAATTTATTTCAGTAAACAAGACTTAAATTCTAAGCCACTTTGCTTATTAAGTAAATGTATCTTGATTTAAGAATTATTTTTTAACTCGAAAACATGAATAAAATACTAAGTAAACGAACAGATTGGGATGTTCAAAACACTTAAACATTTTTTTTCACTCTACCCTTCATATTACAGCTGTCGAAAAACCACAGCAACGTTGACAGACCTGGAAGCCATGATATATTAGCAGTTTTTAAAATAAGTTAAATCTAGAATCCTTATTGGTTTTAGATACTTAAAAGCAATGAATGATCTTCTTTCTTTTGAATTGATTTGGTATTATGGAGGAGCTCTGTGTCTGGTTATTGAAGATGATTTCGTCTTTGCTCCTATGTTGGCTTATTTTTTGTTATTTCCGTTACTATATATATATATATTTTTTTCCCCTTTGTTTTTTCTGATTTGAGGTTATGAAAATGTTTTAATTTGTAATAAAGGTTTTTTGAAAATTCTAAATTCTCTCTCTCTCTCTCATGAGCGTGGATCAGTTCCTGCATCAAGGAAAAAATGCGCATCCTGGTAAATTTCAGAAGTTAGACGACTGAGCTGCAGCGGACAGCGTAAGATTTATGAAAACACATTTGAGAAGAAAGGCAAAGCATGTTTCACAGTTAATCCAAGACCATAATGACAATTTTGCGCTCTGTTTCCCGAAGCTCGTGGAGGCGTGGAGCAGCATACACAGTTAAGGTATGTGCGATCTACCGGCATTACCTTTACGATCGACGTATTGGATCTGCAAGCTGCAAGCAAATTAACTGAAGCTTTACTTCATGTTTCTGTTTGGTTAAGCGATGACTGCTTTTTCCCAACAGTTTGTGTGTGTTTTCTGCATGGGTTTAGAAAACATGAACTTCTGATCTGCTAGCTCAACGTTCTACCTCTGTAACGTATAGAGTTAAATGCCCGCTAGCCTCCACCCCAAAAGCCAGCGCCTTCGCCGGCTCCCCCTTTGGCTGCGTCTATTCCGGTATCGCTTCTCGGCCTTTTGGCTAAGATCAAGTGTAGTATCTGTTCTTATCAGTTTAATGTCTGATACGTCTCCTATCCGGAGACTATATGTTAAATGGATTTTTGACCTTCGGAAACGGAAGCGGAGCTTGCTCCTTCCACTCCATGCATCAACATGGTATTGCAGTGTTTCCATGAATGGTGCGCTCCCCTTCTCGGGGACAAATAAGTCAAATACAAAAAAAGAATTTGCTTCTTTTGTGCGTGAATGACGGTGTTTTTTCTAATACGTGTGTTTCTTTAAATTGCTGTGTTTTCGTTGGCTTTATTGGTTTAACGAAAAGCTTGCGTGGAAATGAACACGCTGATAAAGAAATGTTTTTGTAATGTATTTAATTATTTTCTTTACAAGTTTGTGGTGGTGATCCGAGGACGAATTAAACATCCTCGACACAGCTGAAGGTGCAACAAAAGCGAAAGAGGCCGATTGGAATGTTAAAAACACCTGAAAACTTTTTTCACTACCCTTCATACTACAGCTGTCGAAAATCCACAGCAACGTCGACAGACCTGGAAGCATAGCTGTACTTGTTTAACTCACAACGACAACGGGTAAGTCATTGAGCCCTGTGTTTTTATTTATCCACGTTCTAAAATTGCTATGCTTTCGTTGTTTCTTGATTGCTCTGTACATTTCTTTGTTTCTATTCCACGTAAAGTTACTTTGTAATAACGAAACCATATATTTGAATGCGCAATTTAAATCCATTTGATTTAAATTGTTTCACATATTTCACTCTACACGGTTCAACCGGGCTGGAAACGGAATAAAAATAGGGTAGATCTCGAAGAATGTTTGGTCTCAGACGTGGCTTCGTGCGCTTTCCACCTGGTCACACACAGTAATGAAATGTTAGTCGGACGGCCTTCGGGGGCGCCGTTGATGTGATCGGTCACAGGAAGATGCGGCCGTCTGGCCTCAAAGGGTGTCGCTCATACTTACCTGGCAGGGGAGACACCATGATCATGAAGGTGGTTCACCCAGGGCGAGGCTCAGCCATTGCACTCCGGTTGTGCTGACCCTTTGCGAATTCCCCAAATGTGGGAATCTCGACTGCAAAATTTCTGATAGTGGGGGACTGCGTTCGCGCTCTCCCCTGACCTTTGTGTTAAAAATAGATTCTTTTGTCGTTTTACGTAAAATCCAAGAGACGTCTAACCACGGCCCAAGAATACATTAGTCATCAAAAAAGCGGCTATTCAACGACTACATAATTTCTAATAGACAGCGAATATGTGTCTAGGCTAAAACAAGGCTTAATTTGGGCTGTCAGTGAAAATCTAATAGACGTTTGACCATTCCAAAAGAATAGACTAGCCATTAAATAGAACCACAATCAAACGGCTACATGTCTAAGAGACAGTCAACAAAATAATGCTTAGATGATTCTTTTATTTCCAATATAAGAGGTTCTCGGGAATGGCAATCATCCAAACTAATAAATTATAAAGGCTTTTATAAGAAAATGACAACAGTTAAACAACATAGACAGCGTTGGGCAATACAAAATGCTAATAAATACAAGACAAATTGAAATATTGTACATGCATGTACATTAAACAAGCCAACAAATCTGCCAATGGGCTACGACAATTTTTCTTGAATTAAGTGTTTATATCTAGATTTGTTTCTTACCCCTTTGGCAGATTTATTTGCTTGTTTTAAGCCCAAATTCGCTTAAATTTTGAGTTTTTTTCTCCCTAAAGGCTAGGCTTATTTTCTTAGGGCATTTTGCTCATCAAAAAATGCATCTTATTTTAAGACTTTCTAGATATTTGTACAGTGAAAACAGTTCGATATAACAAGTAAGAAATGATTTTTTGCAATGTATTCATTCATTCGCTACCCTTCATAATACAGCTGTCGAAAAACCACAGCAACGTCGACAGACCTGGAAGCGTAGCTGTATTTGTTTAACTCACAAAGACAACGGGTAAAGTATTTTCTTGATTACCTAAATGACTTGCCGTAAGAAAATAAGTTTAGGTTTAAGGGGGGGAAATACAGTTTAAAGGGATATTTCAATTTATGATGATAATTCTGTCATCATTTACTCATGCATACAGGCTTACAACAACACGAGGATTAGTTTTTTTTCTGAGTAACACAAAAGAAGGTATTTTGAGGAATGATGGTAAACCCACAGCAGATAGTCACCATTGACTTCCATAGTAGGAATAAAAAAAATATGATGGAATTTATTAGGTACCATCAACCGTGTGCTAACCATCACTTTGCAAAATATTTTCTTCATCATTTATCACGCTACTTCCAAAATATTTTTTCCTACTAAGTCAATGTTTCATTATTTGCTTTACAAGCTTAAAAATGATGGTGACATGATTCCATGGTAATCACAAACAGTTAAACAAGTAAGATAATCACCATTACTTTTAAAAGCATTTTGAAAATTGCTTGCTTATGCTGGGAGTAAAGGTATTTCACGCAGTGCGCATCCTCTTTAAAAGGTAATGTATGCTTCTTTTAAAGCTGACACATTTGCCACATTAAAATAACAGAAATGTGTACTTTTTAAACTTTTTGGAGCCGGTGTGTCTGTGTTCTTGGGGCACACATCTACATGTAAAAGCAGAATCGCTTATTATTCTTCTCTATTTCTTGTATAGGTCAATTATGAGTGAAGAACCGTTCACCAAATGAAGACCGCAGCCAGGTGACGGGATTCTGTGGTAATCGCAAACAGGTAAACCAGTAAAATAATCATCATTTATTGTTAAAATAATTTTGAAAATTGAAGTTCTGTGTGTTCTTATTGTACTTTATTTATTTCTGCAGGTAAGCACCATACCGTAAGCTTCATTCCCTTTATAACAGGTAAGGTTCATACTGTTTTATTCTTTTGTACTGTTTTATTCGTACTGTTTTAAATCATTCAGTAAATGCAAAGTTAAACTGATGTGTTTTTAATCTAGATTTAAAAGTGTCTACTGTTGAAGCACATCTGATCTCTTCTGAAAGCTGATAATAACTAAATGCTGATGCACCTTGTTTTGAGTGAACCCCTGTTTTTTCTAAATGACCTGATCCTATTGCTCCGAGTAATCGGTTTCATATTCGATTAGCATATCTGTCATGTATTTCGGCCTGTAGCCATGAAGTGGTTTTTAAACAAGTAACAGTACTTTTTTAATCCATTGTCCATTGCAATAATCGGCCCTGCTGGTGATGAAAGCATGAACAAGTTTCTCTAAGTCCTGTCTTGAGACAAAACCTCCAATTCTGGCAATATTTCTGAGATGGTAGTAAAAGCAGAATTCCTTATTATTTTTCTCTATCTCAGGCTCTATGGCATATATGTCATGATTTTATTTGTCTATTTATATGTCTATTTACAAGGACTGCCTTGGCCAAACGTTATTGTTAATTAATATTGAAGCAGTTATTTAACATATTTCCTTTGAGTAGTGATTTGTGTAATGATCCATATATCTATTTTTATGTATATTTTTAACTTAGGAATGTGATTTTAAAGCACATATTTGTTATTGTATGACACCTCTCATGTTATGAAAGTAAAAAATAAATGTATTTTCTGATGTCTTGCATTTCTGTTTTTAAACTGTTAATCCTTATCAAGTGCTATACATTAGAAAGTGGATAAATAACAAAAATGTCACTCCTGACAGCTGATAAATTAATCGTTCTTTATAGCACCACTGAGGTGAGCATTTTTCAAGGCAAGATTCTTTATAGAACCGTATAAAAAGGTTCTATATAGTACCAAAAAAACGGGTTCTGCTATGGTTACAAGCTGAAGAACCCTTATTTGGTACTATTTAGGAGCATTTGTCTTTAGAGTGTTGCGTAGGTTCGAAACTTTCAATCTTTAAACCAAAAAAAAAGGGTCACACGGTTTTATTTGTGGTGTGGACATGAACACGCTGCAGGCATTGAAATGTAATTTGTAATTTATTGTCTCATTTCATATTTAACAAATAGAAAGCAAAGTGCTATTCAATCAGTTTAACTAAACAACTGGTGTTCCTCAATTTTGGGGCCTATTTTGTTCAGTATATCAGTTTTGTTCAGTTTTGTATGTGCATGCAAAAAGCATTCAGCGAGCAAATTAACTGAAGCTTTACCTTCGTGTTTCTTTTTGTATGAGTGATAACTGTTTCTGTATGTATTTGTATGGTTTTTTTACAAGTATAGAGTGAAATGCACACGGTGAGTAATGAACGCAGACCTTCAGTGCCGGACCTCTGACCCGCTAACCTCCATCCCGACAGCCAGCGCCTTCTCCGGATGCCATTGCGGTATCGCTCCTCGGCTTTTTGGGTAAAATCGAGTGGACACCGGGGACTACATGTTTGAATGGATTTTTGACCTTCGGCTATGGAAGCGAGGCTTGCTCCGTCCACTCCGTGCATCGACTCTGGCGCTTTCCGGGGACAAATAAGGTGAGTTTAAAACCAGAGTTTGCTTCTTTTGTGCGTGGTTGCCAGTTTGTTTGCCAATCCGTGGTCATAATATGTTCCGCTTCGTGGTTTCTCCATCGCTCAGTACTTTTCTGTGTTTCTATTTTACGTAAAGCTAACACCAAAACGATTGTGGAAAGCGCTATATAGATTGTTCTCAAAGAAAAAACGAGAAACAAACCCATGTGAATATGGGTCAAATTATCTAGGCGGAGCACTTTGTTCAAAGAAAAACGCAACAGAATTGTTTCCGTTGAACAAAGACAATGGTGCGTGCAGACATCGAATGTGTATTGTGGATAAAAAATGGCCAGTGGGGTGGGACAATTTTTCTTGAATTAAGTGTTTATGGGAAAAGTTAACGAATTTTTTCTTACCCTGTAGGCAGATTTATTTGCTTGTTTTAAGCATAAAATAACAGGAGAAGAAATTGTGTAGGGGGAGCAGAGGGTTTTTTTTTTCGTTCAAAGAAAAGCAGCGTGGCACGAATGAATGTTTGGCTGAAATGCTATCGTAATTTCCCCCTTAATTTTCCTTACAAACATGAAACCAGAGAGAAGGGCCAGTTGGCATCGAATTGCACCTTGTATTCGGTGATTGATTGAGGAAAAATATGCGTATGTGTATATATACACTTGTTTTGTTGAACAGAGACAATGGCCGCGTGCTCCAGCGTCACCTATATGCCTATTTCACAAAATGGCGCCTTTGACCGGAAGTAAGGAAAACATCGTTCAGGTTGCACCACTACGATGGCCACTCAATATAGTATGGACTGACAGCTGCTTTGTTTTCTCCTACACATGAATTTACTTGTAAAAATAACAATAACAGATATTGTCGATTGGTGTTATATTATTTTTTTAGCATTTCGTATTATCAAAATATATCATATGTCAATTTTAAATAAAATAACGAGACATACATAACTATTCGTGTCTGCTCCCGTTTATTGTAATGAGTCTGCACATTTGGAGAAATACTTAGACATTTTACTTCTTATTTCTTTAGACTGAATAATTATTTCTTATTAATTCCAAAGTATGAGACCCGATGATCTAATCGTGGTGTATGTGCTATTCCTCGTTTGTTTGCCTGCATCCATTGCTTTACGGCTTGCTTGTTGCGTTGAAATGCACATTTGATTTCTTTACCAGCATTGGATTTAGACCATTCAATGAGAAGAGTAAACAGCGTTTATTATGATTGATAAGCCCTCAACGGAGAATGAAGTCTGCATACATTAAAAGCCTTATTTTGTTTTTATCGTGTGCCTTCCAAAATGTATGCGACGAAACTTAAATCACGCAAAATATGAATGGTAACTAGACGTGCTTGTTGTGTGCAGGGAGTGCATTTATTTGTAAACTTTTGCTAAATCAAAATGGTTTATTTGTATTTGCTTTTTACCTGGGTTTTATCAGGTTCGCAGTCGGGACATTTTTAATCCATAGTGTATGGAGTTATCTAGTAGAAAATGATCTGCTGTTTTTTGGTAGAATGTTGTGTGAGCTAAAGAAAGTGATGCCAACCCAGCAAATACAAAAACGTTATAAAAACGTTTTGTGTTTGCTGGGAATTCTTTTATATATTTCACAGCTATAGAATTAATCATAATAACGCACTTTTTGTTTATAAACATGTTAAAATACATTAACACAGAATAATGTGGCAACAAATCAAATGTGCATTTAAATGCAACAAGCAAAAAATAAATACATAAATAAATAAAGCAAATGCATGGAAAGGAAACGAGGAATAAAACACACACCACGATTAAAAAAATCAGATCGCATACTTTGTAATTAAAAATAAATAATAATTAATTTCAAAGAAATAAGAAGTAAAATGTGTAAGTATTCCTCAAAATGTGCTTTGGACTAAGTCCCCGTCATCACAGCAAATGGGAGCAGACCCGAATAGGTATGTCTAGTTATTTTATTTAAAATTTCCAGCCGTCTGTAAATTCATGTTTGAAAGAAAAAAGTAAATGAATATCTTACTTACTGTTTTTGTCTTGTTTTCTTGTGAATATCTGACAATTCTTAAATGGAGATACATTTACTTGGTAAGCAAAGTGGCTTAAGATATTATGTATTGTAATAGAAAATTGTTATAAAAGCGTTTTGTGTTTGCTGGGAATTCACAGCCATATAATTAATTATAATAACGCACTTTTTGTTTATAAACATGTTAAAAAATACATTAACACAGAATAATGTGGCAACAAATCAAATGTGCATTTAAATGCAACAAGCAAAAATAAATAAATAAAGCAAATGCACGGAAAAGAAACGAGGAATAAAACAAACACCGCGATAAAAAAATCAGATCGTATACTTTGTAATAATTGAAATAAATTATAAAAATCAACAGGTTTATATTTAAAACAAGTTAAAAATATCTGCCAGCGGGGTAAGAAAAATAAACTTAATTCTAGTTTCAACTTAATTCAATAATAAACTCAATTTAGGTTTATTTTTCTTATCCCACTGGCAGATATTTTTACTTGTTTTAAGCCTTAACCTATTACATTTTAGAATTTATTTCAGTAAACAAGACTTAAATTCTAAGCCACTTTGCTTATTAAGTAAATGTATCTTGATTTAAGAATTATTTTTTAACTCGAAAACATCAATAAAATACTAAGTAAACGAACAGATTGGGATGTTCAAAACACTTAAACATTTTTTTTCACTCTACCCTTCATATTACAGCTGTCGAAAAACCACAGCAACGTTGACAGACCTGGAAGCCATGATATATTAGCAGTTTTTAAAATAAGTTAAATCTAGAATCCTTATTGGTTTTAGATACTTAAAAGCAATGAATGATCTTCTTTCTTTTGAATTGATTTGGTATTATGGAGGAGCTCTGTGTCTGGTTATTGAAGATGATTTGGTCTTTGCTCCTATGTTGGCTTATTTTTTGTTATTTCCGTTACTATATATATATATTTTTTTCCCCTTTGTTTTTTCTGATTTGAGGTTATGAAAATGTTTTAATTTGTAATAAAGGTTTTTTGAAAATTCTAAATTCTCTCTCTCTCTCTCTCTCTCTCTCTCTCTCTCTCTCTCTCTCATGAGCGTGGATCAGTTCCTGCATCAAGGAAAAAATGCGCATCCTGGTAAATTTCAGAAGTTAGACGACTGAGCTGCAGCGGACAGCGTAAGATTTATGAAAACACATTTGAGAAGAAAGGCAAAGCATGTTTCACAGTTAATCCAAGACCATAATGACAATTTTGCGCTCTGTTTCCCGAAGCTCGTGGAGGCGTGGAGCAGCATACACAGTTAAGGTATGTGCGATCTACCGGCATTACCTTTACGATCGACGTATTGGATCTGCAAGCTGCAAGCAAATTAACTGAAGCTTTACTTCATGTTTCTGTTTGGTTAAGCGATGACTGCTTTTTCCCAACAGTTTGTGTGTGTTTTCTGCATGGGTTTAGAAAACATGAACTTCTGATCTGCTAGCTCAACGTTCTACCTCTGGAACGTATAGAGTTAAATGCCCGCTAGCCTCCACCCCAAAAGCCAGCGCCTTCGCCGGCTCCCCCTTTGGCTGCGTCTATTCCGGTATCGCTTCTCGGCCTTTTGGCTAAGATCAAGTGTAGTATCTGTTCTTATCAGTTTAATGTCTGATACGTCTCCTATCCGGGGACTATATGTTAAATGGATTTTTGACCTTCGGAAATGGAAGCGGAGCTTGCTCCTTCCACTCCATGCATCAACATGGTATTGCAGTGTTTCCATGAATGGTGCGCTCCCCTTCTCGGGGACAAATAAGTCAAATACAAAAAAAGAATTTGCTTCTTTTGTGCGTGAATGACGGTGTTTTTTCTAATACGTGTGTTTCTTTAAATTGCTGTGTTTTCGTTGGCTTTATTGGTTTAACGAAAAGCTTGCGTGGAAATGAACACGCTGATAAAGAAATGTTTTTGTAATGTATTTAATTATTTTCTTTACAAGTTTGTGGTGGTGATCCGAGGACGAATTAAACATCCTCGACACAGCTGAAGGTGCAACAAAAGCGAAAGAGGCCGATTGGAATGTTAAAAACACCTGAAAACTTTTTTCACTACCCTTCATACTACAGCTGTCGAAAATCCACAGCAACGTCGACAGACCTGGAAGCATAGCTGTACTTGTTTAACTCACAACGACAACGGGTAAGTCATTGAGCCCTGTGTTTTTATTTATCCACGTTCTAAAATTGCTATGCTTTCGTTGTTTCTTGATTGCTCTGTACATTTCTTTGTTTCTATTCCACGTAAAGTTACTTTGTAATAACGAAACCATATATTTGAATGCGCAATTTAAATCCATTTGATTTAAATTGTTTCACATATTTCACTCTACACGGTTCAACCGGGCTGGAAACGGAATAAAAATAGGGTAGATCTCGAAGAATGTTTGGTCTCAGACGTGGCTTCGTGCGCTTTCCACCTGGTCACACACAGTAATGAAATGTTAGTCGGACGGCCTTCGGGGGCGCCGTTGATGTGATCGGTCACAGGAAGATGCGGCCGTCTGGCCTCAAAGGGTGTCGCTCATACTTACCTGGCAGGGGAGACACCATGATCATGAAGGTGGTTCACCCAGGGCGAGGCTCAGCCATTGCACTCCGGTTGTGCTGACCCTTTGCGAATTCCCCAAATGTGGGAATCTCGACTGCAAAATTTCTGATAGTGGGGGACTGCGTTCGCGCTCTCCCCTGACCTTTGTGTTAAAAATAGATTATTTTGTCGTTTTACGTAAAATCCAAGAGACGTCTAACCACGGCCCAAGAATACATTAGTCATCAAAAAAGCGGCTATTCAACGACTACATAATTTCTAATAGACAGCGAATATGTGTCTAGGCTAAAACAAGGCTTAATTTGGGCTGTCAGTGAAAATCTAATAGACGTTTGACCATTCCAAAAGAATAGACTAGCCATTAAATAGAACCACAATCAAACGGCTACATGTCTAAGAGACAGTCAACAAAATAATGCTTAGATGATTCTTTTATTTCCAATATAAGAGGTTCTCGGGAATGGCAATCATCCAAACTAATAAATTATAAAGGCTTTTATAAGAAAATGACAACAGTTAAACAACATAGACAGCGTTGGGCAATACAAAATGCTAATAAATACAAGACAAATTGAAATATTGTACATGCATGTACATTAAACAAGCCAACAAATCTGCCAATGGGCTACGACAATTTTTCTTGAATTAAGTGTTTATATCTAGATTTGTTTCTTACCCCTTTGGCAGATTTATTTGCTTGTTTTAAGCCCAAATTCGCTTAAATTTTGAGTTTTTTTCTCCCTAAAGGCTAGGCTTATTTTCTTAGGGCATTTTGCTCATCAAAAAATGCATCTTATTTTAAGACTTTCTAGATATTTGTACAGTGAAAACAGTTCGATATAACAAGTAAGAAATGATTTTTTGCAATGTATTCATTCATTCGCTACCCTTCATAATACAGCTGTCGAAAAACCACAGCAACGTCGACAGACCTGGAAGCGTAGCTGTATTTGTTTAACTCACAAAGACAACGGGTAAAGTATTTTCTTGATTACCTAAATGACTTGCCGTAAGAAAATAAGTTTAGGTTTAAGGGGGGGAAATACAGTTTAAAGGGATATTTCAATTTATGATGATAATTCTGTCATCATTTACTCATGCATACAGGCTTACAACAACACGAGGATTAGTTTTTTTTCTGAGTAACACAAAAGAAGGTATTTTGAGGAATGATGGTAAACCCACAGCAGATAGTCACCATTGACTTCCATAGTAGGAATAAAAAAAATATGATGGAATTTATTAGGTACCATCAACCGTGTGCTAACCATCACTTTGCAAAATATTTTCTTCATCATTTATCACGCTACTTCCAAAATATTTTTTCCTACTAAGTCAATGTTTCATTATTTGCTTTACAAGCTTAAAAATGATGGTGACATGATTCCATGGTAATCACAAACAGTTAAACAAGTAAGATAATCACCATTACTTTTAAAAGCATTTTGAAAATTGCTTGCTTATGCTGGGAGTAAAGGTATTTCACGCAGTGCGCATCCTCTTTAAAAGGTAATGTATGCTTCTTTTAAAGCTGACACATTTGCCACATTAAAATAACAGAAATGTGTACTTTTTAAACTTTTTGGAGCCGGTGTGTCTGTGTTCTTGGGGCACACATCTACATGTAAAAGCAGAATCGCTTATTATTCTTCTCTATTTCTTGTATAGGTCAATTATGAGTGAAGAACCGTTCACCAAATGAAGACCGCAGCCAGGTGACGGGATTCTGTGGTAATCGCAAACAGGTAAACCAGTAAAATAATCATCATTTATTGTTAAAATAATTTTGAAAATTGAAGTTCTGTGTGTTCTTATTGTACTTTATTTATTTCTGCAGGTAAGCACCATACCGTAAGCTTCATTCCCTTTATAACAGGTAAGGTTCATACTGTTTTATTCTTTTGTACTGTTTTATTCGTACTGTTTTAAATCATTCAGTAAATGCAAAGTTAAACTGATGTGTTTTTAATCTAGATTTAAAAGTGTCTACTGTTGAAGCACATCTGATCTCTTCTGAAAGCTGATAATAACTAAATGCTGATGCACCTTGTTTTGAGTGAACCCCTGTTTTTTCTAAATGACCTGATCCTATTGCTCCGAGTAATCGGTTTCATATTCGATTAGCATATCTGTCATGTATTTCGGCCTGTAGCCATGAAGTGGTTTTTAAACAAGTAACAGTACTTTTTTAATCCATTGTCCATTGCAATAATCGGCCCTGCTGGTGATGAAAGCATGAACAAGTTTCTCTAAGTCCTGTCTTGAGACAAAACCTCCAATTCTGGCAATATTTCTGAGATGGTAGTAAAAGCAGAATTCCTTATTATTTTTCTCTATCTCAGGCTCTATGGCATATATGTCATGATTTTATTTGTCTATTTATATGTCTATTTACAAGGACTGCCTTGGCCAAACGTTATTGTTAATTAATATTGAAGCAGTTATTTAACATATTTCCTTTGAGTAGTGATTTGTGTAATGATCCATATATCTATTTTTATGTATATTTTTAACTTAGGAATGTGATTTTAAAGCACATATTTGTTATTGTATGACACCTCTCATGTTATGAAAGTAAAAAATAAATGTATTTTCTGATGTCTTGCATTTCTGTTTTTAAACTGTTAATCCTTATCAAGTGCTATACATTAGAAAGTGGATAAATAACAAAAATGTCACTCCTGACAGCTGATAAATTAATCGTTCTTTATAGCACCACTGAGGTGAGCATTTTTCAAGGCAAGATTCTTTATAGAACCGTATAAAAAGGTTCTATATAGTACCAAAAAAACGGGTTCTGCTATGGTTACAAGCTGAAGAACCCTTATTTGGTACTATTTAGGAGCATTTGTCTTTAGAGTGTTGCGTAGGTTCGAAACTTTCAATCTTTAAACCAAAAAAAAAGGGTCACACGGTTTTATTTGTGGTGTGGACATGAACACGCTGCAGGCATTGAAATGTAATTTGTAATTTATTGTCTCATTTCATATTTAACAAATAGAAAGCAAAGTGCTATTCAATCAGTTTAACTAAACAACTGGTGTTCCTCAATTTTGGGGCCTATTTTGTTCAGTATATCAGTTTTGTTCAGTTTTGTATGTGCATGCAAAAAGCATTCAGCGAGCAAATTAACTGAAGCTTTACCTTCGTGTTTCTTTTTGTATGAGTGATAACTGTTTCTGTATGTATTTGTATGGTTTTTTTACAAGTATAGAGTGAAATGCACACGGTGAGTAATGAACGCAGACCTTCAGTGCCGGACCTCTGACCCGCTAACCTCCATCCCGACAGCCAGCGCCTTCTCCGGATGCCATTGCGGTATCGCTCCTCGGCTTTTTGGGTAAAATCGAGTGGACACCGGGGACTACAGATGTGGCCTTTAAAAACGCGCGTTTTCTCCCGCGGCATTCGCCAAATCGTCTCGCGGAGTCACGCAGAATTCTGCAAGTGTTTTCGGGGGGGCTACTTTCCCTTTTCCCTTAATGTGTTTCGCTTCACAGAAAATCCACCAGGTGGCGCATAAAAAACTACATTTTTATATGCGTTGTCATTGCGGTTGTTTCCAGAAGTTAATAAGGGCATTGCTGAATATTTAACATTTCTATTAAAACAGCAAAGTGACGTCAACCAATTCTTGCCAGCATAACAGCGCATACATATATAAAGATGACTGTACGTGCAATGGGCATTTATACTAAGTGCAACAAAGAATTTAGTGTGAGCCTAATACACTTAACTCTATTTACAATGTATATCTTAATTATTTGTGTTGTCGAATTTTGACACCGTTTCATTGTTTGTTCATAATATTAATAATTATGTCCGTTTTTCTAAAAGTATTAATATTTTAAAGAGATTCATGTGGTATAAAAATACATGTTTTAAAGTTAAAAATGTTGTAAAAATATAGTAGTATTATTGTTCTTAATATATTAAGAACAATAATATGACACATGTATATTGCGCTAAATTGCTTTACATATGGAAAGAGGAATTCTTCTCAACCACCACCAATAAAGTTTAAAAAATATTCTTTAAATACGGCGTTTAAACCCACGCAGAGCGAACAAGAAAACATGGGCCTACATACTGTACAGTGGGCATATGATATCTTTATTTAGTTTTACATATTTAAAACTTTAATAATACCTTTCTTGCGCATATAGGCAGTCAGTGTTATGATTTTTTTTTATCCTTTCAGCCGTTATTCATAACAGTAAAAATATTCAGTGGCTTTGTAAATATATTACTAAAATAATGGATTAAAGTAACTTTATAAAATATCTTAATGTCACTTATGTATTTTTTAGTTGGTCAAAACAAAATAAATTGCTAGAAATAGAACAGACATTTTAATTTAAAATGTACATATATTATAGGCGTATATTATAGGTCCTTCCAGATATCTTATCTCAGACGTTCGCAGTCAACACTTTTAAAACTTATTTATATAAAATCTAATTTATAAATTAAAAAACAAAGTTTTAAGTTAAGACAATAATAAATATGTTTATTTTTATTGAAAGAAAAACGTAGAAAATGTTATTATGGGTATAGTTGATGCAAATAAAGTGTGCAGTATACAAAAAATGCAAACAAATTATTTCTAAAAGTGGCAAGATTTTAAAAAGATAAAGGTGGCATAAAGAAAGACATGAGAAAAGTAGAGGTATGCAAAAGAGCACAGTTTAGTTATTGTTAATTAAAGCGGTTTTATACACCTTTGTTTGAATTGACAAGCATTTTATTCGCCACTTTCAACACATTTTGTGATTGATTTACTGATTTATTACAGAAAATTGTTGTCAGAAGCAAAGCTATTGTACAAAGCATCTTTATATGTATGTTTTAAAGTTAAAAATGTTGTAAAAAATATATTAGTATTCTTTTATATTAAGAATAACAATATGATACATTTATATTGCGCTAAAATGCAATATACATTATTCTGCAATATAAATTATTCTCAACCACCACCAATAAAGTTTAAACATTATTCTTTAGAAAAAAAAACGGCGTTTAAACCCGTGTTGCGTGGAGCGAACAAGAAAACATATGCTTACATGCTCAATCGGCACCGGGCGGGTATCCTTTTCCTCCAGACCTTGACGCATGGTCGCGGAAAAGCGAGAAATATATTTTTTTTAAGTAAAAATATTTTGCACAATTGATATATTACTTATGAATATTTTAGGAAATTATTTTTGACACACGTAGGTTATTACGTGTATTTTGGATTTTAATTTCATTACTGTGCCTATCCGTGGCCTCATCCGAGCGCACTTTCTTTGTCTTGCGTCTTTTAAAGACATTGGTACAGCACCATGACCCAGAAAAGACTCACACACCTTTCCCTGATGCATGCCCACACAGAAATACTGAACTCCCTGGACATTCGTCCTCTAGCTCATGAGAGACTTTGTATTTCTATTATACAACCGGCGCAATGCGCGACGCGAGTTTTTTCTGCGCGAGTAAAGAGCGCATTGATAATATGCGTATTAACGGAATGACAACGCGGGTTTGTTTATTACATACATGGATGCGCAGCAGCACAAAAACGCTTTTTAATATGAAAAATTAAAGGATTAAAATGTAACAGATTATTATTGAGTCTCTTGGACATAAATGATGATCAATTATGAGACGTTAGAAGGCTTAAATAGCTGCTTCATCTGTAGCTAAGTAAATAAATGCTTTGCTTTAAACAAATGCATCTACTTTTAAATGTTTTTTTTTAAATGCTACCCAACGGATTTATTGTATATAATGACTCTGCACCTGTAGATATGGTGAGATGAGAAAACATTTTAAGTAATGCTTTTAAAAAAAACATTTCGCTGTCCAAGTGCTGAAATGGCTCTCCACACGTTTGTAAATTCTTTATCTTTTGTTTGTAACAAATAGAGTATTTTTACAGTACAAACCTTATATAAAGCCTATTCTAAAAATGTAATTATACACCATGTATTTCTTTATAAAAGTATACAATATCAGAACTAAACCCATCATTATTTTTGTTCAAATTATGAATTATTTATAAGTTTAAAAAAGACAGTAATAGTACTATTTAGTAAAAAAAAAGATCTATATAAAAATATACTAGGTATGTTAATGTGAGAATATTTTACATCTGTCGTGTGATTCTAACTTAAAAACGAAAGTAAAATATGTTCGTCCGCATGGACATTGAAAATTGTGAAGTTTAATTAATATTATATGTTGTTATAATATTATATGTTGTATGTAAATTGTAACGAAAGTAATTCCCCCTGGGATAAGTATTTTTGCTTCTGATTAATAGCGCATATTCATCTGAGAACTGATGATGTCTGTGTGTTTCAGACCCTGGCTGTGTGCCCTGAAGTGTATATGACAATAAAGTAGTAAATCTCAATGTATTTATTTTTAAAATGTATTTTAAATAGGCCTATAGGCTCATAGGTTTTTTGGTTAAAAAATTCACAGCACCCCCTGTTCAAAATGACTTCCAGCGGCCCTGCCTTGACGCTTTGTGTGTTCGACTTTAAATGTTTTTTTTTTTTTTTTTTTATTAGAGAACATATGAACATTAATACAGAAAACAGGCATCAAAATAGAAACTTCCAAAGTTGAATAACAAAATAGTTATAAAAATAAAATAGAAGACATTCACAGGACGCCAAATACAGACTCATAGACATTAACAATACATGTACCTTTTACATTTTTAACAAGTTTAAGAGACTTCATTAAAAGAGTGATTTCTTTTAAGAAAACCAGGTGTAAAGGATAAGATTTTAACAATCTACATTTATGAATAAAGAATTTGCCATACAAAATGAAGAAATTTACCAAATTGTAAATGTTTTTATCATCATTCTCAAAGTAACAAATAATATCTTTCATATTAAATGTTATGACTGTGTTAGTTTTAGTTGATAGGACAGAAAAACATTCATTCCAAAATGCCTGAACATTTTGGCAATCAAAAAATAAATGACATAAAGACTCCTCAGTATTATTACAAAATGAACATTCGTTCCCAATTTCCATAAATTTAGAAAGTAGTAAATTAGTTGGGTATATTTTGTGTAATATCTTCAAATGAATTTCTCTCACTTTATTTGAAATACAAAATTTATAGGGCAGCAACCATGCTTTACACCAAATTACATCTCTTAGAATGGAATTCCAATAAAATTTTCCTCTTGGAGTAACTCTCTTCCTTTCATGAAAAACTTGTCTAATATCTTTATTAGTGCATTTTTTTTCAAAAATATTTTTTCGACTTTAAATGGTGCGGCGCTGACTGGTCGGCGTATGACATCAGAGTACCGCGAGAGCAAAGGTAAAGTCGGACCATTTGTAACATTTCGACTTGCTCTCGCGGTACTTTGATGTCTTCGTTGCCGACCTGTCTGCGCAGCGCCACATAGAAACGCCCTTTGACTCTTTAAGGCAAAGTACCAGCAACATGAGAAGTGGTGGCACGCAAAAGAAAGTGAAGGTACGCAGTACGCTAAAATATAAAGCGTCTGTACTGCGAGCACTGGTATAATTATTTACATCGTGTGTTGCTCTTTCACCATTGTGCACCCGCGCACTCGCTCTGTAGTTTGTAGCTCGCGCTCCGGCTTCGATAAACACCGTTTCTCAATACCAAGTAGGGGAGAGTGGGGCAAAGTGAGCCAGTGGGTAAGTTGACCCACCCCCTTTATCTAGGCAACCATACAGATTTGTAGCCGTGTGACCACAAATACAGGTAGCAACCATAATTTATATGTTAAAGAGAAGGACAAATTAAAGAGTTATGATTAAAGTATGATTTTTTTAACAAAAAAAAAAAAACAGTTTTTATCCTATCAAAGTAAAATTTATACATACCAGGTATAAAGGCTGTTATGTTAAAGTAGATTTATCCAGGTCTAAATATTCATACCATAAATATTTGTGATAGGCTATGTATAAAACCATGTGAATGATTTAGCTAAAGATTAGCCTGAATTACTAAGCTAGGCAGTTTCCCAGAACGGTGGCTGTGGGGCAAAGTGAAACAGATGGGGTAAACTGAACCAGGGGTTAAACCCCACCATGAGGCACTGTAACCATTGAATATGTTTCATTAAAAAAAAATTCTGTGTAGTTTCGCACAACTGATTTGTTCATTTTTAAACATTTTAGAAAACATATCATGCTAAGACATTACCATATTAATTAATTTTTATGCATTTGGCGTTTTGCAGGTCTACACTGAAAAAACAAACATACCACTCAGAAACGTCCATTGACAATCTCCAAACAATAAGTTGTTCCTCAAAATCTGTATTTTCATCTGATACAGACTCAAACATGAGTGGATGACATCAGAGTACCGCGAGAGCGATTTAAAACCAACCTCCTCCGCTTTATTTCTCGCGGTACTCTGATGTCATCTGCTTGTCGGTTCTTGTGGCGCTGCGTAAAGTTGACCACACCTAAAAAATGTACTGCTAAACTCGACAGAAATGCTCTGTATACCAGCACCTCCTTTATTAATTTGTATAGCAGGAAAAGTTCTATTTTACTTCTCAGCGTGATAAATAGCTTACAAGGTTTGGTGTGTGAGCGTGTGAACTGACAGAAATGCGTGTGTCTCATGGCGATTGCGTGGGACTTAAGAGCCTAGGTTATATCAACATATGTCAAATTAAGTTACCTGATATCCACTTAATTTTATAAGTTATAAACATTCATTTAAAATAACATACAGCTTATGTATTAGGCCTATTTGCTTAAATTACATTCTAACAAAGAAACTGCAAAGGTTGATAGTAAAACCCAACACGCTGGTGAAAACTGGATAAACCGGTTTTCTTTGATGAGGTGATCGATTAGCATTGGGGGTTGGCAAAGAATTGGCAGACCTAGGGGTGGGTGGTTTTTAATTTCTTGACTCTCTGTCACTGGTAGCTGCTAAAACAAGCAGCTAAACCATGTGCAATTAATTACATTTTGGAATTAACTTCCTTCATGTCTTTTTATTTATACACTGTAAAAAATATTTTCTGAATTTTTAAGTAAAGTTAGCATTAAATATGTTTTACAAACAATTGATTTACAAACTCTGGGATGTTTGTGATTATTATCATTCAGAAAAGTGGTGCTTGTGTTTAGACTCATGTTTTACGTGATTAAATCAGGTTACATTAGTTTCTTTTCAGTGTAGAACAGTTTGTAATCAAAATGCAAAAATATAGTACATTTATAAACATCGCTGAAACAAAGAGTGGATTAAAAAAGTAATAAAGTTAAAGCTGCTGATAATTTTGTTTATATTTACTAGCATTTTCTGAGTGAAAAATGTTTAGATTTTGTTAAGTAGCCTAAATCCTACTCCAATTTATTTCAGTGTAGGTTTCTCATTTTTATCAGCTTTCTTTTGCTTTTCAAAGGGCCGTCTACCTTTGCTACCGCCAGTGCTTTAATGTGGTCCAGTACCGCCACTTCCAAATATAGCTCTTGAGCGTACCACCATCTCTCCCTGCGCCCAGAACCTACTTCTAACGTACCAGAACGCTCATTTGCACATCTGTTTAAATCAGAGGCTTAATTTAATTATTTGGCTGCGCTGCCGCTTTTCAAAGCGCCCTTCACAATGCAAGCTACCTAATTCGTCCCACCGAGAGCAGAGACTACATTACCCATTCACCTTTGAGTTTTACAAGTTAAAAGCGCATGCGTAGCTTTTGCTGCTGTCAATAGGCTTGTTCGACTTCATGCGGCGCCCCGAGAATCGACAGCCAGAAGACGTCACAGTATCGCGAGACCGAGGCGAAATATGATTTCTTGAATCATTCTCGCGGTACTCTGACGTCATCCGGCTGTCGGTTCTTGCGGCGCCGCATGAAGTCGAACAAGCATAGTGTTAACAACGTGGTTTGGAGAGGTGTGTGAAACGCGCAACCATAGCTGCTCTGTTAAAATGAAAATACAAATGAATACTTAATATGCCCTCCTGGTTTTAGACTCTAAGGAGTAAAAGAACAAGGTCAGAATCAGATGACTCTCGCTGGCTGACATCCCAACAAGCCAGAATGATATCGCTGCAGGTCAGATGCAAGCTTTTTCCAATACCCTTCTGTAGGTACGTGACAATCTCTGCTGTCGCGGCTGTCAGCTTGGTTTCCCTCGACGCAACTTCGGATTTCCTCAGACGATGTGCAGACTGATTGTAGCCTATTATACATACTTGCTAAACTACAAGTGTACGAAATTTCAATGAATTTGAACGACGCGCACAGGAGTTTTACCACACGCAAAATGGAAAACAATGGGACAAAATAAAGTGATGACTTTCGAGTTTCAAATGGCCAATATTCTGTTATTCTTGAACCCATAGACATGGTCTTGGTGTCCAGAGAGTATCTTTGCCCGACAGCGACAATATGTTATTAAAAAATAAATTACATCATTATGGATAAATGAGTGCTTACAGAATATATATGTTTGAGAATGCTTATCAGTACTTTTTTGTTTCTTAAACTTTAAAGATGAATATTCTCCTTTAGAGATGGGCAATTTTCAGCAATAGCACATTATATTCAAATTTTTGAGCTCATAAAAAATATTTTTTCGCTTATTTAAATGACTTTTTTATGTTTTTATGCACGTTTAGTTTTGGTGCAATTTCATCAAAAGCTTGTAATTAGGAAATACACACAACATGCTTAACGTGTATTTTCTATATGTTAAAAAGTTTGTAAAAATTGCGTATTCTTATATAATAAGAATAACAATATGATATATTTATATTGCGCTCAAAATGATTTAGAAATGGAAAAAGGAATTCTTCTCAACTACCACCAATAAAGTTTTAAAATTCTTCTTTAGAAAAACGGCATTTAAACCCACGTGCACCGAACAAGAAAACGTATGCTTACATACAGTCCGTGTATGATATCTTTTTTATTTAGTTTTACATATTTTTATTTATATGCATTTAATAATAAGGTCATAATGTACACACTGTTAAAAATGATTCAGTGGCTTTGTAAATATCTCTAAAATAAATGATTAAAGTAACTTAATAAAATCTCTTAATGCAGTTATGCGATTTTTTTAGTTGGAAAATAAATTACTAAAAATAGAACAGATATTTTGTGTAAAATGTACATATATTATTTGATGTATACGCCTTAATAATATAAGTATTACATTTACAGATTATTTTAGTCAATATATTTAAAAAGGTCAGAGTAATATATTTAAGTTTTTAAAACTGTAATAATTGCATATTTCAAATTATTATTATTTCTATTTGACATCAAAAATGTGTAAGTTTTACGCCTAACTTGAAGTATGATTTACTTATATTTTCACATTGATATTATTTGAGTAAATGTAGGCAAAAAATAAATTAATAATAAGTAGAAAAAATGTCAATTTTAAACAATCACATAGCCAACGGTTTTTAATCAGCAACAAAGAAACTGCGCATTTTGCCGATGACAAACACATCAGAAACTCCTCGAATTTATGAATATTTACACTTACAATATGATTTTATTTCCTTAGTACAAAAGTATAACATATTATACAAATTCTCAGTGAAATGTATTAAACACCAATGCTTTTTACTTTTTATCGTGTTTCATACCATGTAAAGGGAAACATAATAATATAAAAAGTAGCCTACTGTTCAGTAATGCAGAAAAGCGCACCACAACCATGTTAAAGCTATTAAAACGTTCAGATGCAAAAATGAACTAAATGTAAAATTAGATAAACTAGTTAATGATATTGCGTAAATGCGCTCGGTCTCTTCAAAGGTCTTCGCGAATTATTTTGTTATAAGACTCGATTATCATACATCACGTCTCTTCTACTGTAAGTACACGGAAAAAATAAGACAAATGATCCGCGTTTGAGTCGGATTTTTATGAAGAATATGTGACTGTTTATGTAACTGGCAAAAAGAAAACTTCGCCAACAAAATGTTTGCCAAAAAGCATGCATTTGTATGACATCAAAGTCCGTGTCATGTTACTTCAATATCATACAGTATACGCTCAGCATGAAGTCGAGCACACACATTGTCGTCAGTATGGCCTACAAGAAACACGCCTGCCCTCTACAGGTTTTTATATTTCCTGCGTCCCCCACCGAACCCCCCTTTTGCGGGATCTCGCAGAATTTCGGAAGTCTCCGCGGCATTCTGGTCTCAGAGACGCGCATTTTTAAAGGCCACATCTGTACATGTTTGAATGGATTTTTGACCTTCGGCTATGGAAGCGAGGCTTGCTCCGTCCACTCCGTGCATCGACTCTGGCGCTTTCCGGGGACAAATAAGGTGAGTTTAAAACCAGAGTTTGCTTCTTTTGTGCGTGGTTGCCAGTTTGTTTGCCAATCCGTGGTCATAATATGTTCCGCTTCGTGGTTTCTCCATCGCTCAGTACTTTTCTGTGTTTCTATTTTACGTAAAGCTAACACCAAAACGATTGTGGAAAGCGCTATATAGATTGTTCTCAAAGAAAAAACGAGAAACAAACCCATGTGAATATGGGTCAAATTATCTAGGCGGAGCACTTTGTTCAAAGAAAAACGCAACAGAATTGTTTCCGTTGAACAAAGACAATGGTGCGTGCAGACATCGAATGTGTATTGTGGATAAAAAATGGCCAGTGGGGTGGGACAATTTTTCTTGAATTAAGTGTTTATGGGAAAAGTTAACGAATTTTTTCTTACCCTGTAGGCAGATTTATTTGCTTGTTTTAAGCATAAAATAACAGGAGAAGAAATTGTGTAGGGGGAGCAGAGGGTTTTTTTTTTCGTTCAAAGAAAAGCAGCGTGGCACGAATGAATGTTTGGCTGAAATGCTATCGTAATTTCCCCCTTAATTTTCCTTACAAACATGAAACCAGAGAGAAGGGCCAGTTGGCATCGAATTGCACCTTGTATTCGGTGATTGATTGAGGAAAAATATGCGTATGTGTATATATACACTTGTTTTGTTGAACAGAGACAATGGCCGCGTGCTCCAGCGTCACCTATATGCCTATTTCACAAAATGGCGCCTTTGACCAGAAGTAGGGAAAACATCGTTCAGGTTGCACCACTACGATGGCCACTCAATATAGTATGGACTGACAGCTGCTTTGTTTTCTCCTACACATGAATTTACTTGTAAAAATAACAATAACAGATATTGTCGATTGGTGTTATATTATTTTTTTAGCATTTCGTATTATCAAAATATATCATATGTTAGACAGCTGTCAATTTTAAATAAAATAACGAGACATACATAACTATTCGTGTCTGCTCCCGTTTATTGTAATGAGTCTGCACATTTGGAGAAATACTTAGACATTTTACTTCTTATTTCTTTAGACTGAATAATTATTTCTTATTAATTCCAAAGTATGAGACCCGATGATCTAATCGTGGTGTATGTGCTATTCCTCGTTTGTTTGCCTGCATCCATTGCTTTACGGCTTGCTTGTTGCGTTGAAATGCACATTTGATTTCTTTACCAGCATTGGATTTAGACCATTCAATGAGAAGAGTAAACAGCGTTTATTATGATTGATAAGCCCTCAACGGAGAATGAAGTCTGCATACATTAAAAGCCTTATTTTGTTTTTATCGTGTGCCTTCCAAAATGTATGCGACGAAACTTAAATCACGCAAAATATGAATGGTAACTAGACGTGCTTGTTGTGTGCAGGGAGTGCATTTATTTGTAAACTTTTGCTAAATCAAAATGGTTTATTTGTATTTGCTTTTTACCTGGGTTTTATCAGGTTCGCAGTCGGGACATTTTTAATCCATAGTGTATGGAGTTATCTAGTAGAAAATGATCTGCTGTTTTTTGGTAGAATGTTGTGTGAGCTAAAGAAAGTGATGCCAACCCAGCAAATACAAAAACGTTATAAAAACGTTTTGTGTTTGCTGGGAATTCTTTTATATATTTCACAGCTATAGAATTAATCATAATAACGCACTTTTTGTTTATAAACATGTTAAAATACATTAAAACAGAATAATGTGGCAACAAATCAAATGTGCATTTAAATGCAACAAGCAAAAAATAAATACATAAATAAATAAAGCAAATGCATGGAAAGGAAACGAGGAATAAAACACACACCACGATTAAAAAAATCAGATCGCATACTTTGTAATTAAAAATAAATAATAATTAATTTCAAAGAAATAAGAAGTAAAATGTGTAAGTATTCCTCAAAATGTGCTTTGGACTAAGTCCCCGTCATCACAGCAAACGGGAGCAGACCCGAATAGGTATGTCTAGTTATTTTATTTAAAATTTCCAGCCGTCTGTAAATTCATGTTTGAAAGAAAAAAGTAAATGAATATCTTACTTACTGTTTTTGTCTTGTTTTCTTGTGAATATCTGACAATTCTTAAATGGAGATACATTTACTTGGTAAGCAAAGTGGCTTAAGATATTATGTATTGTAATAGAAAATTGTTATAAAAGCGTTTTGTGTTTGCTGGGAATTCACAGCCATATAATTAATTATAATAACGCACTTTTTGTTTATAAACATGTTAAAAAATACATTAACACAGAATAATGTGGCAACAAATCAAATGTGCATTTAAATGCAACAAGCAAAAATAAATAAATAAAGCAAATGCACGGAAAAGAAACGAGGAATAAAACAAACACCGCGATAAAAAAATCAGATCGTATACTTTGTAATAATTGAAATAAATTATAAAAATCAACAGGTTTATATTTAAAACAAGTTAAAAATATCTGCCAGCGGGGTAAGAAAAATAAACTTAATTCTAGTTTCAACTTAATTCAATAATAAACTCAATTTAGGTTTATTTTTCTTACCCCACTGGCAGATATTTTTACTTGTTTTAAGCCTTAACCTATTACATTTTAGAATTTATTTCAGTAAACAAGACTTAAATTCTAAGCCACTTTGCTTATTAAGTAAATGTATCTTGATTTAAGAATTATTTTTTAACTCGAAAACATGAATAAAATACTAAGTAAACGAACAGATTGGGATGTTCAAAACACTTAAACATTTTTTTTTCACTCTACCCTTCATATTACAGCTGTCGAAAAACCACAGCAACGTTGACAGACCTGGAAGCCATGATATATTAGCAGTTTTTAAAATAAGTAAATCTAGAATCCTTATTGGTTTTAGATACTTAAAAGCAATGAATGATCTTCTTTCTTTTGAATTGATTTGGTATTATGGAGGAGCTCTGTGTCTGGTTATTGAAGATGATTTGGTCTTTGCTCCTATGTTGGCTTATTTTTTGTTATTTCCGTTACTATATATATATTTTTTTTCCCCTTTGTTTTTTCTGATTTGAGGTTATGAAAATGTTTTAATTTGTAATAAAGGTTTTTTGAAAATTCTAAATTCTCTCTCTCTCTCTCTCTCTCTCTCTCTCTCTCTCTCTCTCTCTCTCTCATGAGCGTGGATCAGTTCCTGCATCAAGGAAAAAATGCGCATCCTGGTAAATTTCAGAAGTTAGACGACTGAGCTGCAGCGGACAGCGTAAGATTTATGAAAACACATTTGAGAAGAAAGGCAAAGCATGTTTCACAGTTAATCCAAGACCATAATGACAATTTTGCGCTCTGTTTCCCGAAGCTCGTGGAGGCGTGGAGCAGCATACACAGTTAAGGTATGTGCGATCTACCGGCATTACCTTTACGATCGACGTATTGGATCTGCAAGCTGCAAGCAAATTAACTGAAGCTTTACTTCATGTTTCTGTTTGGTTAAGCGATGACTGCTTTTTCCCAACAGTTTGTGTGGGTTTTCTGCATGGGTTTAGAAAACATGAACTTCTGATCTGCTAGCTCAACGTTCTACCTCTGGAACGTATAGAGTTAAATGCCCGCTAGCCTCCACCCCAAAAGCCAGCGCCTTCGCCGGCTCCCCCTTTGGCTGCGTCTATTCCGGTATCGCTTCTCGGCCTTTTGGCTAAGATCAAGTGTAGTATCTGTTCTTATCAGTTTAATGTCTGATACGTCTCCTATCCGGGGACTATATGTTAAATGGATTTTTGACCTTCGGAAATGGAAGCGGAGCTTGCTCCTTCCACTCCATGCATCAACATGGTATTGCAGTGTTTCCATGAATGGTGCGCTCCCCTTCTCGGGGACAAATAAGTCAAATACAAAAAAAGAATTTGCTTCTTTTGTGCGTGAATGACGGTGTTTTTTCTAATACGTGTGTTTCTTTAAATTGCTGTGTTTTCGTTGGCTTTATTGGTTTAACGAAAAGCTTGCGTGGAAATGAACACGCTGATAAAGAAATGTTTTTGTAATGTATTTAATTATTTTCTTTACAAGTTTGTGGTGGTGATCCGAGGACGAATTAAACATCCTCGACACAGCTGAAGGTGCAACAAAAGCGAAAGAGGCCGATTGGAATGTTAAAAACACCTGAAAACTTTTTTCACTACCCTTCATACTACAGCTGTCGAAAATCCACAGCAACGTCGACAGACCTGGAAGCATAGCTGTACTTGTTTAACTCACAACGACAACGGGTAAGTCATTGAGCCCTGTGTTTTTATTTATCCACGTTCTAAAATTGCTATGCTTTCGTTGTTTCTTGATTGCTCTGTACATTTCTTTGTTTCTATTCCACGTAAAGTTACTTTGTAATAACGAAACCATATATTTGAATGCGCAATTTAAATCCATTTGATTTAAATTGTTTCACATATTTCACTCTACACGGTTCAACCGGGCTGGAAACGGAATAAAAATAGGGTAGATCTCGAAGAATGTTTGGTCTCAGACGTGGCTTCGTGCGCTTTCCACCTGGTCACACACAGTAATGAAATGTTAGTCGGACGGCCTTCGGGGGCGCCGTTGATGTGATCGGTCACAGGAAGATGCGGCCGTCTGGCCTCAAAGGGTGTCGCTCATACTTACCTGGCAGGGGAGACACCATGATCATGAAGGTGGTTCACCCAGGGCGAGGCTCAGCCATTGCACTCCGGTTGTGCTGACCCTTTGCGAATTCCCCAAATGTGGGAATCTCGACTGCAAAATTTCTGATAGTGGGGGACTGCGTTCGCGCTCTCCCCTGACCTTTGTGTTAAAAATAGATTATTTTGTCGTTTTACGTAAAATCCAAGAGACGTCTAACCACGGCCCAAGAATACATTAGTCATCAAAAAAGCGGCTATTCAACGACTACATAATTTCTAATAGACAGCGAATATGTGTCTAGGCTAAAACAAGGCTTAATTTGGGCTGTCAGTGAAAATCTAATAGACGTTTGACCATTCCAAAAGAATAGACTAGCCATTAAATAGAACCACAATCAAACGGCTACATGTCTAAGAGACAGTCAACAAAATAATGCTTAGATGATTCTTTTATTTCCAATATAAGAGGTTCTCGGGAATGGCAATCATCCAAACCAATAAATTACAAAGGCTTTTATAAGAAAATGACAACAGTTAAACAACATAGACAGCGTTGGGCAATACAAAATGCTAATAAATACAAGACAAATTGAAATATTGTACATGCATGTACATTAAACAAGCCAACAAATCTGCCAATGGGCTACGACAATTTTTCTTGAATTAAGTGTTTATATCTAGATTTGTTTCTTACCCCTTTGGCAGATTTATTTGCTTGTTTTAAGCCCAAATTCGCTTAAATTTTGAGTTTTTTTCTCCCTAAAGGCTAGGCTTATTTTCTTACGGCATTTTGCTCATCAAAAAATGCATCTTATTTTAAGACTTTCTAGATATTTGTACAGTGAAAACAGTTCGAAATAACAAGTAAGAAATGATTTTTTGCAATGTATTCATTCATTCGCTACCCTTCATAATACAGCTGTCGAAAAACCACAGCAACGTCGACAGACCTGGAAGCGTAGCTGTATTTGTTTAACTCACAAAGACAACGGGTAAAGTATTTTCTTGATTACCTAAATGACTTGCCGTAAGAAAATAAGTTTAGGTTTAAGGGGGGGAAATACAGTTTAAACAAGTAAAATAATCACCATTTACTTTTAAAAGCATTTTGAAAATTGCTTGCTTATGCTGGGAGTAAAGGTATTTCATGCAGTGCGCATCCTCTTTTAAAGGTGACACATTTGCCACATTAAAATAACAGAAATGTGTACTGTTTAAACTTTTTGGAGCCGGTGTGTCTGTGTTCTTGGGGCACACATCTACATGTAAAAACAGAATTGCTTATTATTCTTCTCTATTTCTTGTATAGGTCAATTATGAGTGAAGAACCGTTCACCAAATGAAGACCGCAGCCAGGTGACGGGATTCTGTGGTAATCGCAAACAGGTAAACCAGTAAAATAATCATCATTTATTGTTAAAATAATTTTGAAAATTGAAGTTCTGTGTGTTCTTATTGTACTTTATTTATTTCTGCAGGTAAGCACCATACCGTAAGCTTCATTCCCTTTATCACAGGTAAGGTTCATACTGTTTTATTCTTTTGTACTGTTTTATTCGTACTGTTTTAAAACATTCAGTAAATGCAAAGTTAAACTGATGTGTTTTTAATCCTGATCCTATTGATCCGAGTAATCGGTTTCATATTCGATTAGCATATCTGTCATGTATTTCGGCCCGTAGCCATGAAGTGGTTTTTAAACAAGTAACAGTACTTTTTAAATCCATTGTCCATTGCAATAATCGGCCCTGCTGGTGATGAAAGCATGAACAAGTTTCTCTAAGTCCTGTCTTGAGACAAAACCTCTAATTCTGGCAATATTTCTGAGATGGTAGTAAAAGCAGAATTCCTTATTATTTTTCTCTATCTCAGGCTCTATGGCATATATGTCATGATTTTATTTGTCTATTTATATGTCTATTTACAAGGACTGCCTTGGCCAAAAAGTCCTGTCTTGAGACAAAACCTCTAATTTTGGCAATATTTCTGAGATGGTAGTAAAAGCAGAGTGAGATCCAACTCATAAAACTGTACAAAAGTGAGCGGTGAGGACCAGCCTGCCGCATCACAGACATCCTGGACAGAGGCACCTGCCCACAGGGCTTTAGATGCTGCCATACCTCTAGTTGAATGCGCTCTGACGGTTAAAGGCGGAGTCCATGATGTTTGAAAGCCAATGTTGATATTTGAACTCACCCAAACAAACACGCCCCTACCCCAATAGAATCTGGACCTTCTGTTGATAGACCCGCCCCACACATACGCAACCCGGCATTTGATTTGATTTTATTGGCTATAAGTGTGTTTTGGTAGTCGGCCCGTTTCCTTCTCCAAACCGTTTTTCAAACATCGTGGACTCCGCCTTTAAAGGAGAGGGCCGTCCAGAGGCTTCATAAGCAAAAGAGATAGCCTCGACTATCCATTTACTCAAAGTTTGCTTTGTGGCCAGGAAACCTTTCCGGGCCGAACCAAAGCACAAAAATAACTGCTCTGCTTTCCTGAACTCCGCTGTTCTGAGCACATACATGTCCAGTGCTCGTACTGGACAGAGTAAATTAAGCTTTCTTTGGCTCGTGTCTTTAAATGGTGGAGGGCAGAACGCCTGCAAGACTATGGGGCGTGGTATGGTGCTCAAAACCTTCGGAACGTAGCCTGATCTAGGGTATAGAAAAACCTTTACCATGCCTGGAGCGAACTTGAGACAGGTTGGCGAAACTGAGAGAGCTTCTAAATCTCCTACCCTCTTAAGGGAGGTAATAGCTAGGAGAAATATAGTTTCCAGAGTAAGAAACTTTCTGAAATTATATCAATGGCTCAAATGGTGCCCCTGATAAGTCCTCCAGGACCACAGACAGATCCCACGCAGGGATCCTAAAATGACTCGCAGGCCTCAGCCTCCGAGTGCCACACAGGAAACGCATGAATAGATGGTCTCTACTTAATGAGGGACCGACCACTAAGGTATGAAAGGCAGATATAACTGCCACATAAGCCTTAATGGTCAAAGGAGGCAGCCCTGCTGCAAACTGCTCTTATAAAAACTCCAGAACTGTACCAAGGGGCAGTTAACTGGGTCATATAAGTGCTCTTGGCACCACGTAATTAAAGTCTTTCTTCAAATGGTATAATTTCCTGGTGGAGAGAGATCTGGAAATAAAATAGTCTGCACAACCTTAGTTGAGAGACCCATTTCTATGAGTTTGTCCTCCTCAGAGGCCAGACCCAAAAACTCTAGGCAGGGGTAAAACGCAGTGCCCCTTGCCTGAGACTACCGATCCCTCCAGATCGGCCCCTGAAATGGGGAGCCGTCTAGGAGGGAGACCAGGTTCGAAAACCACACTCGGGTCAGCCAACACGGGGCTACGAGCAACAGCTGCGCCTGTGCTGCCAGACCCTCTCCAGAACTCCCGGGAGCTGAGCAATTGGGGAAAAACACACAGGAGGCCCTCAGACCCTTCCTGTGTCATGGCAACCTATCCGAGTGGGACTGGGTGAAAAAGAGAAAACCAAAAAGTACAATGTGAATTCTCCTGAATTGCAAATAGGTCAGCTTTCGCTTGGCCGAACCTGAGCCAAATTTGCTCCCCCACATGTGGGTGGAGTCTTCATTCCCCAAGCTCAACGCCTGCCGCAGCAGAACGTCTGCTCCATGTGGACTTACATAGATTTTGACTTTATGGTCTTCAATAGCCACTTCCCGGCCTTAGAGGGATGCATCCGTCGTAAGCCTGATGTGAGGACCTTGAGCCCCCGATATTGGCCTTCATGGGAAAGGAACCATGGTTTCTTCCATAATACTAAGGCACAAAGCATCTGCGTGTGACCTTGATCATGAGAAACGGGTTGCCCCTCAGGGAACCCCATGGTTAAAAGGATGGATTCACTACGAGCAGGAGACAACCGTGCCTACAGTCATTGAAATCCATACCACGCCCAGAAAAGAGGTCCTCTGTGCTGGAGAAACATACTTTTCCTGGCGTTTAGTTGATGGGACATTTTTGTCCCTTTTGGCTTTCCATAGCTGATCACAGCTAGAAAGGGATGGGTCTGTCATTAATATTTTGCGGCGACAGACCGCACCTATCTTGGGGCCTGTAAACAAATACCCCAAATTTTTTTTTCCATATTCTTAGGGCACGAAGACATATGCGCGTAACCCTGAACATGTGAAAAAGCCAACACTGGCCTCTTTTTTTTTAAGAAAGGAACCATAGTTTCTGCCATAATACTAAGGCACAAAGCATTCGCGTGTGACCTTGATTATGCAAAAACGGGTTGCCCCTCAGGGAACCCCATTGTTAAATGATGGATTCTATACGAGCAGGAGACAACCGTGCCTGCAGTCGTTGAAATCCAAACTACGCCCAGAAAAGAGGTCCTCTGTACTGGAGAAGCACAATTTTCCTGGCGTTTAGCTGATTGGACGTTATTGTCCTTTTGGCTTTCCATAGCCGATCCTGAACTTAACAGAAATGCATCTGTCATTATTGTCATGCGACAACAGTCTGCACCTCACTCCGGGCCTTAGACAGAAACCCAGCATTTTTCCATATTCTTAGGGCACGAAGACATGCGCGCGTAACCCTGAACATGGTAAAACGGCCAACACTGGCCGAAAGGAAACATTGTTTCTTCCATAATACTAAGGCACAAAGCATCTGCGTGTGACCTTGATCATGAGAAACGGGTTGCCCCTCAAGGAACCCCATGGTTAAAGGATGGATTCTATACGAGCAGGGGACAACAGTGCCTGCTATTGTAGAAATCCATACTACACCCAGAAAAGAGGTCCTCTGTACTGGAGAAGCACACTTTTCCTGGCGTTTTAGCTGATATGACATTTTTGTCCTAGTGGCCTTCCATAGCTGATCCGCAGCTTAAGAGAGATGCATCTGTCATTAATGTCATACAGCGACAGACCACACCTCAGCTCGGGCTTTGAGACAGAAACCAGAAATCTTTACATATTCTAGAGTACAAAGACATGTGCGCGTAACCCTGAACATGCAAAAAGGGTTGCCCCTCGAGGAAAAACCCTGATTTTAAAACCATCACTTGGTGTGCGATTGACCTAGCTTCAACTCATTCACTTATGTGAAAAATGGACATGACACGAGCAGGAGACATCTGTGCCTGCATCATCGTAGAGTTCCATATTATCCCCAAAATGTGATCACCTGTGTTGGGACTAACATACTTTTCTTGGTGTTCAGTCTCAACGCTAGATATCTAGATGTGCAAACACAACATCTCGATGCTGTGCTGCCATCTGTGCTGACTGTGCTAATATTAGCCAATCATCAATATAAATAGTATGCAAATGCCCTAAAGATGCAATGACGCCAGGGCAGCATTTACACATTTTGTAAATGTGTGAAGGGATAGAGCTAGGCCGAAGGGAAGGCTGATATTGGTATGCCATGCCCCCAAAGGCAAACCTGAGATTCTGTGAGCAGGAAAATTCCATTAAAGTGCCCGTATTATGAAAAACTCACTTTTTCTGGGTTTTGGGGTGTTTTGAGTGAGATACAGGTTTCTGAATGTCCTCTGCCTTGAGTCTCAGATTGCGCGAGTTAAAACTCAGCTCCGTTGTGACGTAACAAAAAGTTTTGTCACATTCTGTTTGAATTTTCCCGCCCACCACCCCACTCGCAGGTCTCCACCCACCAGCTAGCTAGAGAGCATAGAGCAGTCACTTGAATGAGACCCTCTGTGCTGTTATCATCTCTCACGGAAATAACAGCGCTATTTGGATATTATGGATTATACTCCCACCTACTTTTAAAAACAAAGTTTTAACGCGTGATTATTGGAACCCGGAGTAATCTTATATACAGTGTGTTACGACGCAAACAGTCCTCAGATTGTAGGCGATAAGACCTTCATGCGAAATCTGATGTAAACAACAGACTATGTATCTATATTTCACAGATTATAAGCATTTGTGGACAAAAATGGTAATTGGATGTATTTTATTGGACTTTCATGGATCATTCACACATCTGAAACAGACTGGATTCGATTCGCGATCGCGTTGTTTCATCACAAAGGTAAGAAGTCGCGTTATATTTTGCATGTTGTCATCTTCTGTCACAAAATACTACATTTATGATGCTAGAGCTAAAAGCTATTTGCCAAACTAACCGAGACCGTACGCCCCGGCTTTTCTGACGAGGCGAGCCTCTAATAACTTTACGGTCCGCATAGATATATACACGGTCCGGACCTCCCGCTAGCTTCTAGCAATTAGCACGCGGTCCACAAGCAGGATACATCCCCCGGCGGGTCTTAATTTCAGTAATTTGCGAAAATAATGCGTTTGAAAATGTTTATAACGGGAATATGTTAGTATTGTCCAGGGAAAACGAGTGTATTGTTCAGACTGCTACATCACAATTTACGCTGGAATTTTTGTGTCATGATGAGTTTGACACACCGAGACCGGGCCTTACAGCCCCGGCTTTTCTGAAGATGCTAACCCCCGAGCCTCTTATAACTTTACGGTCCGGACCTCCCGCTAGCTTCTAGCAATTAGCACGTGGCCCACAAGCAGTATACATCCCCCGCCGGGTCTTAATTTCTGTAATTTGCGAAAATAATGCGCTTGAAAATGTTTTATAATGGGAATATGTTAGCATTGTCCAGGGAAAACGAGTTTATTGTTGTGACTGCTAACGTAACATCACAATTTACTCATTGTGTGTCATGAGTTTCTTCACCTGTAGTGTACTTATTAGTGATACTTTTCTGCATGATTTGTCTGTTGGCAACATAAACCGTTAATAATAATAATATATAAAATAATAACACCGTATGGTCTGTACTGCTCACGATACCACTGAGCACGCGCACGGGGACATGACGTTAGTAGTGGGGCGTGATCAAAGGAGCAGCAGCTCATAAATATGTAAGACTAGCTTAAAACGGCACAATCTGAACTGCCCTGAAACAGAGGCTACTAGAGATGGGTAACAATCTCTTCCTACAAGCTATTTCGAGCAAACAACTTTTGAAACATGCTTTATGGAACTCATACACCTATATAACTTGTGGAAAAGCAGTCATAAGATGGGCACTTTAACAAAAACCAGTCCTCGGATCTGATTTGAGATTAATGTGAGTGACTGTCAACATCATGATCCATAATTTTGTGACAGTTTCGTGTAGCCTTTGAATAAAAGGAATTCCAATTCCTGCTCTAAAATTAGGGATAGCCTAATTTTCTGTGCATAACACCCATTGAGATATGTTTGGAATGTTTTTCCATGCAATTATAATTTTTACCAAGGGAACCTGATTTACTGTGCTCTGTACTACAAGAGGCAGAGTGTTCACAGTTAATACAGGAGGGTACTGAGAAGTGTGGGGACCCGTAAAAGGCGGATACAACCCAAAGTCCCCAGGAGGGCATACCCTGATAGGGCTTTATATATATATATATATATTTGACAATGTTGGAGGCTTTAGGGATGAAGCCACTCATGGCAACATAAAAACATCCTCTAAATATAGCCTATTATGTTTAAAAGATAAAACATTGCATAGAGCTCCCGTTCGGGTTGGAAGTGACCACAATGCGTGCTTCCAAACACTCCCGAGGCAGAGCTTTCACGGTCAAAGTACACTAACGTTACACCACCTCAGTGGAGGCAGGACTTAAGCCGCGAGAAGCGCGATCATTGTCTTGACTCATCAAAACAACGACACACAGCCCGAGTGGTGTGTGGCTGAGTTTAAGCATTTTGGAAGGGCTCTGTCAGCTTAAAGTGCGGACGCTCTTCCGGCCATTCGGATTAAACTTCAATACATGCAGCTCGTATACTGAGCTTGATTAAATCATTACATTGCGGAGGGAGGATAGCTATGCGTCCTCACCACCCTGTACTCGAATACATCAACCCCTCGATTACACGAGATCACGTCCCTCTCAATGAGGGGAAATAACTGCAGTGCAGGCTTCCACACCCAGAGGAGGAACAACAGAGCATTTTGAAAGGTAAGTTATCATAATGAACACACGTCACACCGCTCCCTCAAGAGCGGTGTGAGCGTGCTCAGCTCCTAAACTTTCTGATTTCTCTTTGACACACACACACAGATAGCCGTCTGAGGCAATAGAGATAGTGTGGGCGTGGTTGTACGTCGCCTTTTATGCTTTCCGGCTCCTGCGTCACCCCGCAGGTGACGTCACGCCCCACCATTGGTTGGATTTGATATACACATTCAGACGCACTCACACCTGAAGGCGTTCCCAAAGCGTCTCTATGGCGACGCAGTGCGAGTTTCCTCGAAAGGGAACCCTTATTTGGTACTATTTAGGAGCATTTGTCTTTAGAGTGTTGCGTAGGTTCGAAACTTTCAAACTTTAAACCAAAGAAAAGGGTCACACGGTTTTATTTGTGGCGTGGACATGAACACGCTGCAGGCATTGAAATGTAATTTGTAATTTATTGTCTCATTTCATATTTAACAAATAGGAAGCATAGTGCTATTCAATCAGTTTAACTATACAACTGGTGTTCCTCAATTTTGGGGCCTATTTTGTTCAGTATATCAGTTTGGTTCAGTTTTGTATGTGCATGCAAAAAGCATTCAGCGAGCAAATTAACTGAAGCTTTACCTTCGTGTTTCTTTTTGTATGAGTGATAACTGTTTCTGTATGTATTTGTATGTTTTTTTTTACACGTATAGAGTGAAATGCACACGGTGAGTAATGAACGCAGACCGATCAGTGCCGGACCTCTGACCCGCTAACCTCCATCCCGACAGCCAGCGCCTTCTCCGGATGCCATTGCGGTATCGCTCCTCGGCTTTTTGGGTAAGATCGAGTGGACACCGGGGACTACACGTTTAAATGGATTTTTGACCTTCGGCTATGGAAGCGAGGCTTGCTCCATCCACTCCGTGCATCGACTCTGGCGCTTTCCGGGGACAAATAAGGTGAGTTTAAAACCAGAGTTTGCTTCTTTTGTGCGTAGTTGCCAGTTTGTTTGCCAATCCGTGGTCTATAATATGTTCCGCGTTTGTGGTTTCTCCGTCGCTCAGTACTTTTCTGTATTTCTGTTTTACGTAAAGCTAACACCAAAACGATTGTGGAAAGCGCTATATAGATTGTTCTCAAAGAAAAAACGAGAAACAAACCCATGTGAATATGGGTCAAATTATCTAGGCGGAGCACTTCGTTCAAAGAAAAACGCAACAGTCTTTTTTGCGTTGAACAAAGACAATGGTGCGTGCAGACATCGAATGTGTATTGTAGAAAAACAATGGCCAGTGGGGTGGGACATTTTTTTCTTGAAATAAGTGTTTATGAGAAAAGTTCACAAATTTTTTCTTACCCTGTAGGCAGATTTATTTGCTTGTTTTAAGCATAAAATAACAGGAGAAGAAATTGTGTAGGGGGAGCAGAGTTTTTTTTTTTTTGTTCAAAGAAAAGCAGCGTGGCACGAAGGAATTTTTGGCTGAAATGCTATCGTAATTTCCCCCTTCATTTTCCTTACAAACATGAAACCAGAGAGAAGGGTCAGTTGGCATCGAATTGCACCTTGTATTCGGTGATTGATTGAGGAAAAATATGCGTATGTGTATATATACACTTGTTTTGTTGAACAGAGACAATGGCCGCGTGCTCCAGCGTCACCTATATGCCTATTTCACAAAATGGCGGCTTTGACCGGAAGTAGTGAAGGAAAATTAGAACATCCCCACATCCGCATATCCTTGAAATATGAATATTAACCTTGCTTTGAATAATCATGATTTTATTATTGCATTATTAATGATTGCATTGCCTTTAATCATAAAGATTTTAAGAATAGCTTTGAGTATTAACCTTTAGCATATAGTACTAAAGTTAGAATAGTCTAGCAGGCTTAGAGATATGATTCCATTGTATATGGGTTTTGATAGTTGACATTTAAATGTCATGTGCAGATTTAGCAGGCTTGGAGTTTTTGCGGTATGTATGTATGTGTGTTTTTTAACTTTTGCTTTGCAGAGACACCTGGGGAGAAAAACAGGATGTCGGGGCGACAGGGTGAAATAACGGTCATAGTTATTTATAACAGGATGAACTTCTAAAACAGAAGTACAACTTTCCATCGAACGGGTCTGGTGAACCTTTAAGAAAGAAGTAAAACTTTCCATCGAACAGGCCCCCACCCAACTGCACATATATATTTTTTGGGTCAGAGGGAGAGGCAGATCAGATCAACCGCTCCTCGGGGGATTTGTTTCTGCATTGGTGTTGTGTAAAGACAGGGACAGTTTTGACCCAGAGCTCTGTAATATTTCATTTGAGATACTTATTAAAAATAATTTGATTTGAGTTACGTGTCTGATCTCCTCATTAAGAACATGCAGGATGATTAAAGTCCAACAATTGGTGACCCCATCGACGTGATGAGGAGGACTGGACATCATTGATTTTTCTTCTCGACATTCCACTTGCGCAAAACAGGAAAGGTAAACAGATACCTGTTATATCAAAATTCTGCTTTATTTAAATGTCGTGAAGAATGATTAATGATATGATACAATGATTATTGTCATTTTTATCTAAATTTCATATATCTCAAATGAACTATTAAATGTGTCAATAAAATAAAAAGGGAAGTAACAATAATAAGATTAAAATCAAATAAAAAAGAAAAAAAGAAAAAGAATAACAAATCAAGTAAGAATAAAACAATACAAGGAATATAGAAACTGGTCCGGGACCAGGCGTTTGGAACACGGAGAACGCAGAGTTGGAAACCCTGCACTGACGAGTGTCGAATATCCGGGTTTAGATTCCCTGGAAATTGGTTAATTCCAGAAACTTAGGATCCGGGATCCGAACGTGGGCACGTACCACGTTATTTAGCGTAGTAAAATTGGCCACGTGTTCCGGGAACACGTAGCGGTTTGTATTGTACCGCAGGATAAAATTACATTAGAATAGGACTTAGTGTTCTGGGAACACGTTGCGGTTGGACCGCGGGAATAGAATACAGTAGAATAGGACTTAGTGTTCTGGGAACACGTTGCGGTTGGACCGCGGGAATAGAATACAGTAGATTAGGATTTAGTGTTCTTGGAACACAGAGCGGTTGGACCGCGATACATAGAGATTGAAGTGGGTTTCATACCCGAGAAAGTGGTCAGGGACCACGTGCAACGCAGCGGTTGGACCGCATAAAGAGAAAGCGAAAGTGGTAAGAAAGCCACGAAATAGTCGAAAATACGAAGAGAATATTGGTATTTGAAAAAGTTTTATTATAAGCAATATTGTTAAGTTGTGCTAAAGAATAGGAATTTGAAACTTACTGAAGATTATACGGAATGGCTGCTTATTTTTAAATGTGCTGTTTATTTGCGCTGTTTGCTACCGGTATATTATCAGCTTTACTGTGAGTATATTTTAATTCAACTTCTTCTTTGGATAAATATTTTCATTGATTTTTGCTGCCAGTGAATTGCAATTCAGTGTTATCTTTTTACGAAATATTTTTGCTATTATTCAGTTCCACGATTAGTACATTTTTATTCTATTTTCTATTTTTCCTATTAACAAAGTTTTTACTTAATCTTATATCTTAGGTTTTAATTAAATTTTCTATTTTTCTTATTCAATTTTATTGTCAGTAATTTTTTATTAATTGTATATCTTAAATTTTGATTCAATTTTCTATTTTTACGAAGACATTTTATTTTGAGTCAGATTTATGATCAGTAAATTTTAATTTAGCATCCTAAAATCTGAGTATTGTCTAGATTTATTATAAGTAAAATCGTAATTCAGTTTTTATGTGTTCAATTACTAATCGTTTTTCTGTAAGTGAAGTTGGAATAAAATTTCTAGTTTTAAAAGCCGTCGGATTCCGTCTTTAGAAAATTTATTGTGGTTGCAATTTACTGTCAGCAAATTTTAACTCAATTTGTAGAAAAGCATATTTTATATCCTGTGTATATTGTATTTTACTATTGTGTGTATTTGGGGGATTTTGTTTAGTATCATTTCATTTACACGGTACAAGTGTAGACGGATCCAGTTTTTATTTTGTTTTATTAATGTGAACGTGTGATTCTCCGGAGTTGTCTAGTGTTATTTCATGTTTAAAGGAGTAGACGTTTCTGCAGTATATTTTATGTTTATTGTATTTTAGTGTGGATGTCCATTTTCTTATTTCATTCCGGGGTGTGATTCGGGAAGAAAGAGTAGTTTCTTTATACTTGATTTCAAAATAAATTGAAATGGATAATTGTTCTCGGTGAATTGATTACAAGAAGAGATTGTTTCATTTCTAACAAGATTTAAGAGTAAGGAAGAGAAAACTGTGAACTTCTCAGCTCGGAGCGTAATTTAGTTTCACTTTAGAAGCTGTGCTCTCATTCTGCTTCCTTTCCGTGACGGGCTGGTAGTTTTACTTTCATTTTGAAGAAAGTACAACTGAAAGAAGTTATATGTTATAGATTGTCAGAGCCGAAAAAGGCGTACGGAAGAGAAACAAACCCAGTCCGAGAGAGATAATAGACGAAAAGTGTAGAAGTAGAGAGATTCAAACGATTGCTTATATTTAATAATTTCGATTGCAGTAGTGGAACAGGGTTTAATAAAACTGAGCCGACTTTGTCTGAAACTAAGCCGTGGTTATCATAAAAGCATATGGTGCCTGTGAATTGATTGAGACGCGTATTGGATGCATTGTTTCGAGCCGTAATAAGAATATTGTAACTTTCAGGAAAACGTTACAAAATTAGTGAGATCAGCAAGAGATTTGAGATGTGCTGGTTGTTTTATGGAAATTGACATTTGAACGAGTGATAAGAAATAAATGTTATTGATGTGAACTTTATTTTCAATTTTGACAAGTACTGAAGGCCCTTACATTTTTAATTTTGGCAAAGCTTATTTGTAGTTTCTAATTCTAACAAGTATTGCATATTATTACATTTTTATTTTTGATAATTTTTTTTTTTTTTTTTTACTTTAACCAGCATTGCACATTCTTACATTTTAATTTTGATAAATTTTATTTTTAACTTTAACCAGTATGACATATTGTTACATTTTTTAACTTTGATAGATGTTGTTTTTTAATAAGTCCGAAATATCATTACATTTTTGAGATTTTAAATTTCTAATTTGACAAGTTTTATATAATGAATGTAGTTTGAATTCTGACAGAAGTTACATATTGCCAGATTGAATTTGATTTAAGTTTTGACAACATCTTGAATCCTTTTTAACCGTCATCAAGCAATAGTTGAATACTATTACATTTTCATTTCAAGAAGAAGTAACAATACTGAATTTTATTGTCTGGCAATAATATTAAAGTGAACTTTAATTTTAATAAGAAGAGGTGATTGTTGTTCGTTTGACTAAGAAAACACAGAAAATTATTTTGTGAGAATTTTTGTGTATTTACAGAAGGACTGACAGCAAATAACATTGAGAGGAAGAATAAACGAGATATTCAGGGTAAGACATATTTTAGTGGAAGATAACATGAAGACTCTTAAAGAGCAATGGGAGGCAGCCGTAGAACAGCTTTTGAGTGGGTTAGAAGAAAGAGAAAAGCTCAAAAAGACTCAGAAATTACAAGAAATGTATGAAGAATGGAAACAACTTAAGGGTTACGAAGATAGGACGAAGACAAGTTTGAAAGAGCAAGTAATTGTTTAAGAAAGTGAAGCGCACAGGAAGTTTCAGAGAGAGGACAAAAAGGAAGTGGGGCTTCTAGCTAGAAAGAAGCATGAAAAGGAAGTGAAGAGACTACGTGAAGAGTTTCATTTGTGGCATAGTATGGCAGTTAGTTGTGTGGCTTTGGTACAGTTGGATAAAGAGAGACACCAGACAGAAAAGAAAGTGGAAATAAAAAAAGAGTGACCTTAAAGAGAAGGAAGCAAACAAAATTCAAGAGGGGAGGGAAATAGCATCCATATATCCAGCACTGCCACCCACTGCTCCACCTCCATATGCCCCGCCCCATACACAGTTGCCAGTATTTGAAGTACAAAAGGGTGTGTTGGACATGGAGCAGCGGGAGGGAAATCGCTGGAAAATAAAATCAGGGAAATTAAATTTAATAACAGAAAACGAGACAGAGGAGAGAGAAATAGCAAGAGAAACAGCTGAATTGATGAGAACACATAGAGAGCAAGCGGCACAGGCAGAACAGAAGATGGCAGCTCTGGAGAAAGAACTAAGGGAACAATGGAATAGCGTAGTACAGGAAAGGACATTTCAACCCGGAGCACAAAGCACCCCAGGAGAAACATTGAGTAGCAGATTCATAACAGTGGACGAGACTGGGAGTCAGATAGAGGGCGAAGAACAGGGAACATACCCAGTTGAAATCAGAGGAGAAATGAAGGTGGGTAAGAGGATGAAAGAGGAGAGCAGATATAGCTACAGTATAAAGACACCAAAGAAAGAACAGGAAGAAGATGAACAGGAATGTAGGGAACTACATCTCATTCGTAGGGTACCTAATATCTGCCCCCTAGTGGAGACAAGTGGAAAGGTAGAATACAAACCATGGTCATTCACAGACATGGGAGCTATCCTTGCAAAGCTACCTCATATCACGAGTGGTGGGGGTAAATGGATAGGGAAGGTAATAACTTTGACACAAGGGCATACGTTGGCGATCGGAGACCTTAGAGCATTATTGGGACAGGTACTGACCGTAGGACAGATTACGGAAATTGAGCGAGAGGCAGGAACGGTAGGATTATATGATGACTATCCATACTGTCGAGTTGCATCAGATTGGGGAAAGGCACTGCGAAAGCTGTACCCAGCACCAGCAGGCACCCTTTACAATATAAAATTTTCTCCAAAAGGGGAAGAAACAGCAGCAAACAGGGGCTCATCCACATTCAGATAGAATACAGGAACAAATGTTCAGAGCTGCTATATTGGAAGGGACTCCTAAATCTGTACAGGATGAAATAAAAGCCAACCCCGACTTACCAGGTGCTTTATGTGAGGTTTGGGAACGACATTTCCTTCATCACATGTCTAGGGTGAACGAAAAAGAAAAAGAAAAGGTAGGGGAAGTAGAGGAATTGAAAAAACAGTTGCTAAAATTACAGTTGCAGGAAGCAAGATCTAAATTAAATGAAGAAAAGGGGAAAAAGAAGGATATACAAATGGTAGTTCAGGAGATGAAAGCCCCTCCAAGATATAACAAAGAACAGGAAGTTGACCCATCAAATGTTAAATGGGAAAGAACCACCCAAAGACCAATGTATTACTCCAATAGAGGTAGGGGTGGGGATTACAATAGGGGGAGGGGAAGAGTACAGTATCAGGACGGGTGTTTCCGTTGTGGTCGTCCAGGACACTTTGCTCGTGATTGTCGGCAACCTGAAAACGGAGCCCAACAGAGATCATATCGGGGCAGAGGCCATAACCCACACATGGCCCCTAACGTGGAAAAAGCACCACGACCACACTCGCAGTACCCTTTGTCCACTGGAGGGGAAAGGGAGTGGTACTGAGACAGCCCACGGAACGACCTCAGCAGGGTTAGGGCGGAACCTTTGCTGACTTTGGAGGTAAACACACATCCTGTTGAATTCCTGGTGGATACTGGGGCAACATACTCCACACTGAACTTTGAACTTCCAAAAAATCTTATTTCAGACGAAACCACTGAAGTAAGGGGGTTTTCCGGGGCTATAACTAGACTGCCATTCTCCAAAGAACTCACAGTGCAGTGCATGAAAAAACAATCACTGACTCACTCTTTTCTGCTGTCATATTCCTCACCGACAAATTTGTTGGGAAGAGACTTGCTAGTGAAACTTGGAGCTGAAATCCTATGCAGCCCGGAGGGGATAATAGTAACTATGAAAAATGGTATCACCATGAACTGTTCCATCATGTCCACAATGAGAACACATGGACAATGGTTACTTTCTGCAAACACCTCTCCACAGGGAGCTGACATTTACTGGGGGAGGGTGCTTCTGGGGGACACAGGTAACACCCTGAATGATCTATACTGTCAATGGGAACCTTGGATATTGTCATTAGCGCCATACACTCAGCTAATAGATCCACTGCATGTCACTTTGTTTTATGATAGAACACAAGAGTACTGGTACCAAGAACAATTTGATAACATCGCAGGAGAACATTGGGAAATTTGTGGGGCAGGAATAGTGATAGGCAAGGAGGGAGTGGCAGCTATAGTAGAACTTACCCCCGAACAGGAACAATGGTATAAAATGAGGGAAGAGGCATCACCCCATATATCATTATTGGTACACCCCCAACACCAAGCTAAAGATCTAGGACCAATGGTAAAGAAGGGAATACACTTAACAGATTGGAGGGAAACCCAACTTCCTGGTGTAAAATATTCACCTAGCTCAGGGTATTATTTGATCACACAGGAAACAAAAGACACTGTAGTGTTGGAACATGAATGGCTCACAAGATAGCATGGTAGGGAGAAAAGTGATCATGAAGATGCTGAAACAATGTTGAAAAGTTTGCCCGACCAGTTATGGACTCAGAGTCCCACAGATGTAGGGTTTTGTAAAAATTACCCAGAAATTTCGTTCGAGCTGACATGTGATGATCCAATTTGGAGGCCTCAATATAAGCACAAACCGAAGGCAGAGGAAGGTATCAAAGATACCATTGAAGGTTTGTTAACCGCAGGGGTTTTAGAGTATGCTGATTCCAATTGGAACACACCTATTCTGCTTGTGGAAAAACAAAACACAGGAAAATTCAGAATGGCACATGATTTGAGAACAATCAATCAAATCATTAAAACTCCAACTTTGCCTGTTCCAAACCCATACACTTCTCTGAATGAAATCACTCAAAATCAATCATGGTATACTTGCATCGATCTCGCTAATGCTTTCTTCTGTTTACCCCTTGCAGAGCACTTAAGAGATATTTTCTCCTTCACCTACAGGGGGCGACAAATAAGATATTCCCGCATTCCGCAGGGATTCATTTTATCCCCTGGGATATTTAACCAGGCACTGAAAGATATGTTACAGGGAGTGAATTTGCCGGAGGGCACGACTCTCATTCAGTATGTAGATGATTTGTTACTGGCCGCAGAAACAGCAGAGCAATGTATCCAGGCCACACATGAAGTGCTCAAAAGACTGTATGAACAAGGCTTCAAAGTGAACAAGAGCAAATTACAGGTATGTAGAAGGGAAGTTACTTTTCTAGGAAGAGTATTGTCAGCACAGGGATCAGGATTGTCCAGCCAACATCGAACCTCAATTTTGCAACATGCCAAACCAACTACAGTAAAAGATATGTTATCATTTCTTGGCAGGTTTTAGCAGGAACTATATTCCAGCATATGCAGAGTTGACACGCCCACTAAGGGAAATGGTTAGGAAGGCAGGGCCAAGGGAACTAAAAGCAAAGTTAGCATGGGACACAGAGACAGAAAAAGCATTCATAGATGTGAAGAGCAGTTTATCCATGGCAGCAGAGTTGGCAAAACCGGATTATGACAAGCAATTTTTCCTAGATGTTTCACAGGGTAAGACTACAGTTAACGGAGTGTTGTTCCAGAAAGATCAGGGTAATCGGAGAGTTCTTATGTACATCAGCATTTCGCTGGATAACATTGAGGTAAGAGAACACCCATGTACCAGATATGCAGCAGGACTGGCAAAAATTGTGGACAAAGTCGGGCACATAATACAGGGCCATTGTTTAACAGTTCTCACTGCACATTCAGTAGTAGCTTATGTTAATTCAGCATCATTTACATTTTCCACTCTGAGACAAAGACGGTTGGAAAACTGTCTCGCACAACCAAATCTGGTTTTCACACCTGAGGGCCTAAACATGGCCTCATATTGGACAGAAGGAGAACCCCATGACTGTTGTATGACCATGGAAAGGGAAGAGAAAATTAGACCAGATTTGTTGACACACATCATTCCAGAGGGAGTTATGGTGTTTTCAGATGGATGTTGTTTCAGAGATTCGAGTGGAACACTGAGGTCAGGAATAGGTATCACTGCATGAAAAGTGGAATTTTCGCCAGAATGTGGCACTGTAGATTGTTGTGAAACTCCAAGTATACGACTGCGCATGACAATTTGCAGCCAACACCGAAAACTGCCATAAGTTGTCAGAAGTTGACGTGGGTCTTGCTCTGAAGTTGTCCCCCCTTCCCCTAATTCTAGGGGAGGCTTTAACATGTAAATGAACATGCTGTGAGCTATACAAATGCAAATGAGGGTAGCAGCTGGGGGAGTTTTACTCAGGTGACATTCTGAGAGGTTTTAAACTTTGATTTTAATAAAATCTCTGGTATCAGTATAGCCAAATTACAAACTCTTAAATTGTAGCTTGAATTGATTTATTTTCAAAGTATGCTACACTGTTAACCCGGATATTGTCTTAATGATATAAACATTACTTAATATTTTGAGTTTTGGACATATACTTAAAAATATATTATACCCATAATCCTTTGTCCCTGAATATTATGATTATTTAAGCTTTTTTACAGAATTAAGAACTAATAAGAACTTTAACTACTTAAATATTTGTTAAAATGTCATAGAGGTTTTTTGCTCTAATATTATTCATGTTGTTTAGTTTTAAATGATAAATTACCATTTTTGTTAATGAAAGTCACCGTTCAGGTGATCAGTGTTTATTGACATAAACAGCACATTGTACTGTATTTTTCGCAGTTTTGTGTGTGTTTCAGTGGAGAATCAAGTTTATTCAATGACTGACTTATTCATGAGTTTTGTGTTATAATACCATTTATAACACTAAGAGAATTATAATTATAAATGAATTAAAAATAGAAAATCTTTCAACTCAGTTAACTAAGCGGAGATGTTGGACAGAGTAATTCAAAATCATCTTTAAGTTTAATGACAATCATTTATCAAAATATTTTCTTCATCATTTATCACAATACTATCAAAATATTTTTCCCTAATTTTTTTTAAACTATCCCTTTAAGTAGATTCAGTTTGTCCAGGCCAACAGTATATATGAATATCTCTGTATGTCATTAGCAATAACCAATGTTAGGTAAAAAAATAGATACACAAAACAATTTATTTCAACAATTTTAATTGTTTTAACAGAGTTTTAATCAGGCTCAATTTGTGCATTCTATGCAAACAACATGTCAAACAACAAAATGTCTGTCTGGAAGGGAATGAAGCAAGGAAACTTGTGCAATTACATCACAGCTCAAATACTGTGCATAGTGGCATGACTACAGTTATTGAATTCACATACTGGTAATCCTGCCATACTTGTCCATCATATACATCTCCTAACACACCCTTTGGCATTTCCCGCTTTCGCCTTTCATCTAATTTCTCTTCAAATCCAAGTCTTTTAACAAGTCCTCCCAGAGACTGCACAACACTCTTGTATCAGTAAGAACGTATTGGATGGACATACTCTTCACTGCTCAAATATGTAGTCTTGCTTAGCAAGGCAGAGCCACATTTCTTCCTTAATGCAGACCTCTGCTGTGGGTGATTATAGAATGGGATGTGACCACAAGTCCTGCAAACCTTTGTACCATCCCGTCTGAGCTCATAGGTTTCAGTAAGCATGTACACTGTCATACATTTTGGACAACCCACATACTGTAAGAAGTCGTCACGGAGGATACCAGTCAATTTCATCATGCCCAAAAGTTTCATTAACAAGTGTTCTGGTTTTTCACTTCTGGCCTGATCACTTCCATGCTCCTCCCCATCTTGTATGTGAGGATAGGGTTCACTCTGCTCCTCAGCAAGGATTTCCCCCTCTTCATCCACATAGTCATCCTATGAAATTTTAAAGGACATATTTAAAACACATGCAATGCACATACTCAGCACCACCATTAGACCATTAGAGATGGAAAAGCCCATCGTTAATATGGCCATTTGAGATTGAAAAGTCCATCATGAATGTGGCCATTTGAGATTGAAAAGTCCATCATAAATGTGGCCATTTGAGATTGAAAAGCCCATTGTTAATATGGTCATTTGAGATTTAAAAAGAACATAATTAATATGTTCATTTCTCATCAATAGGGCCATTTGAGTATGAAAAGATTTGAAAACTGTAGTTGAAAAAGATCATGTGCATCTCAAACAGCTAGCTTTAGTGCAATGAACCAGTTAAGTACTTTGTGGGAACTTCATCCACTTCAACTTCATTTTAGGATTTTTTAATACTTTATAAAGTGTGTTTATACTTTAGTTGCTTTCATTAGTTAACTAACAGAAATTTAAGAGTGGAAAACAATCATGTGGGTGAAAATTGTTAGGTTTTCCCATTTCAGCTCTGGATTAGCATGTATTGAACTTTATACTAGTATATCCAAATGTAATTTCATGCTTACCACACAACAGGAGATGTCCAGGAAAAGACGAATGCTTTGGTCATCTGCTGTTTCGTCTGAAAAACAACAAACAGAAGATAACGTTATGCATTATAACGCGATATTCCTATTCAATTATAATTTACTATTAAAATAACAACAACAGTGATAATCAACCACATTTAACTCCAACGTTTTTGTTTAACTTGTTGATTTTATTTTACTTTACTTGTTGATATGTTTTAGTATTGTTTAAAATGATAACATACGTAAAGCAAGCCAAGCTTATATAAAAAATATGTATTTATGCTCACCGTTGTCTGAACTGAAATTCGCTGGGTGCGTTTCTTCAAATTCTTCAATCACTTCTTTTTCTGGGTCCTCGGAGTGCATTTCACTTTCACCAATCTCTCTAACTCCAGTAAAGTTATCTTCCGGGTCTTTACACATGACGGGACATCACTCACAGCGGATTCATGACTGGGTAGCAGCAGGCTCTGTACGTTATCTGACGTAGCCCTTTTAGATTTTTTTCTCCCAAACTCCATTTTTTAAATAGCGCTTTCTGTGGTCAAAATACTGTGTATGACACACTTCAGTGTTGCAATGTTTACAGAAGCGCCGAGGTCGTTTCTTCAGTCTTGGGACTTACATCTTTCAACTGACAGCACACTGTGTTGATTTCACACAGAGCTTCCGGCACATCGCGTTTGTTGTTTATATCATACGCATGCGCACACGTCTCACAAGATTTTCCTTATATCAATAACCTCGCATGTGATTGGAGGAGCCCGACAGGCTTCTCGCCTTCGTCCAATCATGTGCGAGGTCATGGTCACGGCTCACACAGCAGTGTCGACAAGCGTAACAGACGTTTGGTTTGGTGTTTGTAACTCTCCAAGAAGAGCAGACGGGTGCACAATCCCAAGATTGCGGTAAGAATAATTTTATGTATAAGCATATTTTTTGAAGTAGCCCAAGCTGTGTGTTTTATAACTAAGAGGTGTTTTTTGTCTTGTAATTTACAGGAGGCAGTACGGCGTCTCTGAGGCACACTGCAGGCGCTATGAACCAGAGCAAAGGTAACGTTACGATTTAAAGAATATGTTTTTATTCTTGTATAAGGAAATAGATACGTTAATAGATCCGAGCTTAAACCCACACATTTTGTTTTCACAGACTAACGTCGCCTCATAACAAAGCCGTGACCTCCGATTTGCTTGGGGCTATTTCAGCAAGTCCAGATTTACTGCTGAGAATGACGACATTGTTTGTAAGTATAACTTCTAATGTTTTTCCTCATTTCTTGTTTAATTGTACCGTGACTCTTTTTATTAATACCAGTCTCATTTAATTGTTTTCCAGCTGCCCGTAAGACGTGTTATGAGTCGGTACGCCGGAGTTTCAGATACAAACAACCTGAACTCGCATCGCAGGCGGAAAATGCGAAAAGTTTAGCTCGGAGTCGATCCAGAAGAAAAATGGTAAGATTTATTATATTAGATCAGTTTTTTGTCAATGTGAGTATTTTTCAGGTCACTTATTGTCCTTATTGATTGTATTACAGTTGCTGGAAGCGAGACGAAGTGTGTTGGCTGAGGATGAGATGGACATTTGGAAGTGCGCCACCATAGATCTCATATCTGATGAGGAATACGGCATTGTTGGCGGGGTGTCTGGATGGATTGTGCGGCCACCGCCCTCTCGCAGCCTGGAACTCTCCGAGCTCTGTGCCACGCTGCAATCCAGATTAGAGGCGATACCAAAGTACCGGGCAACTCACCATACGCGTGAAAAAGTGACTTTTTTACAACGTTTTTGAGGTTTTTTTTCAACACTTTGAAAAAGATTTTTAGGGATCTTTCCCGAACATCTTAGGCACTTTTTGACGTGTTTGGAGTACAATATAAGAGACATTATGCTGCTTTGTACATAGTTGTGTGTTTATAAATAAAGCTCTTTCTTTGAATAAACAGCTGTGTGTTTATAAATAAACCTCTTTGTTTTCTCTTATATTCCTTGATGTTGTGAATAATGTAGTACATAGCACAATGACATTAATATATAAAAAATGATAACATAAATTATTTATTATTATTATTATTTATTGGGGTTTACATTTATAATGAGCCAGGGTGCCCAATAACCCCCCTCTTTAGAGTAACGGCCCGACTTGAATTTACTCACTCGGTATTGGCTGAAGCCACTACTTTTAAACAAGAAAAATCCCTTGTGATTGGCTTGAAGTCATCTGCCAACCATTCACGGGGGATTTTACTTGTTTAAAAGTTGTGGCTTCAGCCAATACTGAGTGATTACATTCAAGTGGGCCGTTACTCTAGTTTTGCTGCTATTCACATGCTAATTAGGCCAGAGACGCTCTAACTGGCCGGCAGAGATTTCGCTGCTATTCATATGCTAATTAGAGGCATCGCACCCGCGCGGGGCTCTCCACCTACGTCATGGTTCGTTTATGACGATTTGTGACACAGACAAACGCGAAGCTCGCTGCTGGTAAATTGAGGAAAGCTGCCGAAAATTCGGGAGATTTTCGGGAGCCTACAGGCGCTTACGGGGACGAAAATCCCACTTTTCATGCAGTGTATTGCAGCACTGCAAGAGGAAGAGATTGAAATATTGATAGCAGAACCTTTACAGGGACATCAGTCAGCTCAGAGAGCAGAAATTGTGGCAATGACAAAGGCGCTAGAGTGGGGAGAAGGAAAAATAATCAACCTTTTTAGTGACTCTGCCTATGCAGTGGGTGCAGTTGTAACAGAATTACCTAAGTGGAAAAGATGTGGTTTTATGGCAGCTAACAACAAACCTATTAAACATCAGGAAGACATCATAGCATTAGCAGCAGCTATTTTGAAACCCATGCAGGTGGCAATCATAAAATGTAAAGGTCATGATAACAGTAACTCAGATGCGGCACAGGGTAACCGGATAGCCGACATGGCGGCAAAGCAAGGTGCAGGGTACGTCACACAAATGGTGTTACAAGATGCAGAACAGGAAGGTACCAATAACATTTTACCTGACCCAGACATAGCAGTAGAGCAACACAAAGCATCACCTGAGGAAAAGTCTATGTGGCTTCAAAAGGGGGCGGTACGTTTGAACAACGGCTGGGTTGGACCGGACGGTAAACCAGTAATTCCACCTAGTATGATAAAACCCCTTATCACTCAAGCACACACCCCCTCACATGTTGGAATCAAACAAACCATTTCCAATCTTAACCAGTGGTGGCACCCATTCCTGGCTGCTACAGTTAAAGAATTTATCGCTAACTGCAGGGTGTGCTCCATACACAATGTACGTGCTGGAGTGAAATGTGCCGCAGGTGTCTTCCCGCCACGGGGACCTGGTGAGGAAGTGGTTATTGATTACACAGACATGGGGGAGAGAGTGGAAGGTAAACGTTATCTTTTGGTTTTCGTGGATGCGTTTTCAGGCTGGCCAGAGGCGTGGCCAATGGGGAAGGAAGATTTGGTTTCGGTGATTAAGTGTTTGATTAACCAATACATTCCGCGTCATGGTTTTCCGAGAATCATTTGCTCAGACAACGGTACACATTTTAAGAATGCGGATTTGCAGAAGGTTGAGAGTGCACTGGGATTGCGTTTCCGTTTCGGTACCGTATACCATCCTCAGTCACAGGGTAAGGTCGAACGCATGAATCTCACGCTAAAAACAAAAATTGCAAAAATCTGTACACAAATGAAAGTGAACTGGGTCACGGCGTTGCCCTTGGCACTTTTGTCTGTACGGTCGTCCATTAACCGCATGACGTCATTCACACCGTTCGAACTTTTGACAGGTCGCTCATTTCCTGGTCCGTTCAACCCAGTGCACCCTGAACCGATTGATGATCTTGATCACAGAACGTACTTTACCAAGCTGAATGTTCTTGTCTCAAGCTTTTCCAAACAGAAAACCATCTCCCCGGCCCATCCAGACGCAGAAATCACTCCATCGGCAGAGTGGGTGCTTCTCAGGGTGTTTAAGCGGAAGTGGAACGAACCTCGTTGGACTGGGCCATACAGAGTGACTGAGCGCACAACACATAGTGTCAGAGTAGCTGGTAAAGGTGACACTTGGTTCCATTGGTCTTGTTGTTCCCCTACCAACCAACCAGAAAGATCGTTGGATACGGTAAGATTGGACCTGCAGGAACTGCAGGACCAAAAGGGGGAATCCAACACAGGGGAACAACAACAGGTTGACATTTCACAACAGCAGGTTGACATTTCCCAAAAGAACACAAAACTAACACTCAAAGAACTAAAGGGGGACTTATTCAACAGTCCAGAACATGAAGCATTAGCTCACTGCATTAGCAAAGATTGTGCATTTGGGAAAGGAATAGCATTGGAATTCAGAAAAAGATATGGAATAGACAAAGTAGTTAGACAACAGAAAGTGGTGGGACAGTGTGCGGTAACACAGGAAGGGCAAAGAACAATCTTTCACCTGATAACAAATGTAGCAAATGGCTCGGAGTCAGATCGGGGCCATTTGGCATCTGGATTTCAACAGCCCTAAAATTGTGTTAATTAGATAACCCTGTCTCCTCTATCACCTATCAAGGCTGTAAAGTGGGCGACAATTAAAACAAATGCCGTCGTAAAAGGAGGTTCAAAGGAGTTCCATCAGAGCCGGTCGAATGACGACCGCCAGAGACACAGCAGGGGGCACAGACTATATGTCTGTGATGAAACCACATTTAAAGATCACAATGAGCTGTTTAAATGTATATATATTTTATATCCCTTTACTACATGATCGTGTATGTGTGATGTAACTGTGTGTTAACACTTTAGTTAGATTTTGTTCACTGTAGCATGGTTCATATCTCAGGTATGAAATTATTATTCAACGTGATCTTAAACCCATGTCTTGTCTAGTATCAAATTAATCTACTTTCTATTTCCTAATCATTGCTATGTATCATATTACCATAAGCCGCATCAATGTCATTTAATATCGATTTGAAGAGTTATGGAAACAAACTTTTATCATTATGCAATTACGCAAATGTGATGTCTGAAAGAACAAAGGCTTGTTTCCCGCGCGATCGAACACTTCGCACATTGGTCATTCACCCAAAATGGGCTGGGCGCGTGAAAGGTCAAAACGGCCTATCGTCCAAGCCATCATTGCTCAGTAGCTCAGTTCGCTCAGTCGCTCGGTTACTCAGGTAACCCGTCAGCGCAGTTTGGAAAATCGCTGAGACTCACTCAGAGTCCCTCGGATTCATCATCTTTTCTCTGAGCCCTGTCCTTTTCTTCGGGACAGTAATTTCCTGGCTTACACTTTGCACTTCGAGTTCGGACACTTTACGCGGAACAACCCGCCATACGGAACAACCAAACGGACTTACGAACACACCTGGATTCTCTCTTTCTTTCCCTGCTCGCACCCGCGCGCACCAGAAACTTTATACTACATCACTAAGAGCCAAATGCAAGTATTAACCTTGTTCTACTCGCTGATGTTTAAGCTTTACCCCTTATGAAAATTAAGGCGATCCTTAGAGATTTTCCGATGGTTTGTGCAGATGTTAAGCAATAGTGCTATTGCCAATCTTTTACTCTCTCTCTAGCTTTTCAGTCTTTTCTTTCTCATCTATGTTTTATGTTATTGTATAGGTGTATGTTTAGTTAGTCGTTGTGTGTACTTCGTTTTGTAGTCAATAAACCAGTTTTGCATTTTCACAATTGAATTGTTTCTGTGTTCAATGCTCACGAAATTAAAGTCACTATTTCTGCCTTTTGATCCAGCTACACGCTGCGAGTAGCACTGTATATCAGTAAGAAGGTTAATTTTAAAGGCCATGAAATTAACATTTCTTAGACGTTAATATACGATTATGGATATATGTCTTCGGTGGACGAACATATTAATTAATTGTTATTATTAATTCTGCTACGCCAGGTAAAACCTGATAAACTTGTATAATTAATTACAGTTAGTTAGTTCCCTTTTGAGCTAAAATCTAAGATTCCCTTGGGAATCCCCGTAGTATTACAGTCGGAGGTTTATAGTGTTTCAAATAACTTTATTCCCCTCCTCCCGCTGAATCGCTACATATTAATGGTGGAGAACGCGCGGGCAGATTTAAACATTATTTCTGAGCAAACCAGTTACAAATCAAATGTGTTTTTGCATTGTGTGAATGAAAAAGAACTATCAGCTATAACTGATTTCGTTCTTTATTTGTATGAATGAAAATGTATTTTCCTGTATCATTTTCAGGACGTAACAGACTCGCACCCCTGTTATGTATAGCTAACTGCAGTCTTTAAGGTAACCGTATTAAAAACACTTTGATACGCTGCCTGCATTACTGTCTGATTCCGCCTAATAAAGAGTAGAATTCCTTTATGTAGAGCGAAGCGGTGGTCGAGTGAGTACTCCCATCTGATAAGGCCTTTTTTGTTAAATCTCCAGGAAATGATTTGCAATTAGAGAAGCTGTCTATTGTATTTTTCCATTTTTATTCACGTACGTGGATTTTTTTAAATTGTAAGCACCGAGGGACTTCAATTTTTTTTTAAGGAGATGAAAACTTGATCAAGTATTTATAGTCACAACGTACGATAAAGCACGTTGGACTCTTTGTTTATTGCGTGTCCCGGTAACTAAGCCAAAATTAAAATAGGCAGCGCAAACACGAGCAAATTACATCCGTCGTCTTAGCAACGCAGCGGCCGCCGATGTAATTGTTGAATAGAAGCGAATCTTTGTCAGTTTAAAGCGTACTACCTAGTTCTAACACTAGGGGCCAGATTTACTAAACAGGGCAAATTAGCGCATGAGCGCAATTCCAAAAATGCGCTGATGGGAGTGGTGATATCTGCGGGTTATTTACTAAAAAAGCGCTAATTAAATAACACAGGCGCAACAGCTGATTTCCATAATGACCAACCAATCTACTAAGAGCAGCGCAAATTAGCGCATGGTTGCAAATAAGCAGAGATGATGCTCCTGCAGGTGCATGTGATATACAGGCCGATAAATAAAGGCAGAGAGACGCGTGAACTTATCTGGTAAAATGATCCTGGAAATCCTCTCCCTTCTACCATGCAGTCTCTGATTTCTGCGATGTCTCCTCCTAGCAACAACAATTGCAGCCATTTCGAGCGCAAAATGATTTAAGACATGCTTTTTTTCGGCGTTAAATAGTCGCGCAAATGCCATACATAACACATGCGCAAACATTAGTAAATCGCGTTGCGTGAATCATTTAAATAGTCTCCTCCCAAAATGTTTGCGTCTGAAAGGGAAACTCCTAGAAATGCATATGCAATCAGGTCAGTCGCAAAAAGAACTAGACCACACCTTTTCAGCGCTAATGATCCACTGCGCGTCTTTAGTAAATTCCGACATCGCTATTTACCGCCAAAATGATGGTTTACGCTGGCGCAAGCGCTTAGTAAATCTGGCCCTAGATGTCAGTCTTGAGTGTCTAACACTTCTCCTTCTCCTTTACTTTACGCATGACTTCCGCTTTCTTTGTTTGTTGGGCGAAATATCGCCATCTGGTGGGGAAAGTTCGTTTGGCCCTCTCATAAACTCTTTTGGGAAGTGTATGACAGGAGTCAAACTTGGAATTTTGACCTTACTTCAATAACTAGGTTATTCTACTACTTTGTAGTTTTATTTCCTACATATTGAAGGGCTTCGCCAGCGGTGAGTTCTACAAGAGACCGGTCCCGCTGAACTGACTTGAGTGTGTACAGTCGGGGTGCTGCGGTAGCTCCCTCCTTTTAGCACCTTAAGCAGCAAGACACAGTGCAACCTCTGCCACCGGGCACTCCAATCGCTAACCTTGCCAGCTGACACACAAAAGCCCTAGCGGCAGTGCCAGTTGGTGGGTGACACCTTTGAGTGCGGCCCGGCGGTGTGAAGGGCGTGACTGTTGAGTGGTCGAGGTGGGGAGGGCAGAAGGCCCGGCACTCTTGGCTGCTTGCTCAGGGAAGCGCCTTGTCTCTGTGTTCCACCCTGGGTTGTCTTAAATAGTCAACGAGTGTTGGTGTAAAAGAGATGCACTTTTCTTCCCTCTGTAGCCACTAGAGGCACCAGATCCCTCTCACGTTGGGTTTAGCCCAGCCACTCTAGCTAAGCCACTCCCCTAGCTCGCATGACTCTATAGTGCCCTCTCCCTGTAAGGCCCTGTCATCAAATCTAGGGTAGAGAACCTGCTAAGTTGAAACAGGAAACCCCTTTTCCACCTCCTATCCTCTCCATTTTCCCAGCCTTAGGACTTCGTCTGTTGGCTGTCTCAATTCCCATTTTCATTTTATTTTATTAGTATTATTTTCATTTTATTTGTTTTTTTTTATTTATTTGTTTCTTTCCTCTCTTTTCCATTCCTATTTCATTTCCAGCAACCTACCCTCCTCATTCTTTATTTTATTTTGTTTTATTTTATTTTAATCATTATAATTAATTAATTTTAATTATTTTGATTCACTTTATTTTGGGCTGAAAGAGCAAAACTGCACAAACCATTAGGAGAATTCATTAGTAATACGCTCAATAAACCAAATGTCCAAGGCGACCTATAGGTTTTAACAAAGCGACAAATTACTAAACTTTTTCCCTTTTTTTTCCCCCACACTGATTATCTGTGCCGCTGGAGAAAGGCCCTGATAATAAGCTCATAGCCCACACATATATATATATATATATATATATATATATATATATATATATATATATATATTATTGCCGTAGCTCGTTGAACTGTGCGGACTCGCATTGGCTCTTTGTGTTTTCTCTTCTATCAGTGTGTCAACATGTCCAGATCACCAAGCCCTGTCAACCACTGGGACCAGCTAGAGGCCTGGCTCAGCGCTGTGACATCTGAACTCCTGCCCAACCTCGCCAATAAACTGCAACACTTGGAAAGAGAGCAACTCGACGGCACCCTGAACAAGTTCATAGCCCTCGACCCAACGAGGAGCTACAGTCACAAGGATATAGCCAAGATCACAGGTGCCATCGCTCACAACCTCATCATCCAGCGTAAACTGGGCGAAAGGAACATCGCCCAACTGGAACAGGATGCAGCAGCTCTACAGCTCCAAGCGGCAGAGGCACGGAGGAATCAGGAGGACGCGCAGAATCGTCTAGATCAGCTGACACAGGGATTAGAGGATCAACACCCATCGACGGAGGAGCAACACTGGAGGCTAAAGGACGAGATTGGACAACTCCAAGAGGCCTTGTCAAAACTCCGCACAGACACAGAGCACAAGGAGCAACAGGAAAAGACAGCCAGAGAAGAGCTGTCTGGAAAGCTCCAGCAGGCTGAACATCTTCTGGTCAGAGCAAAGGTAGAACTGAAGGAACGTGATGCCAAGCTGAAGGCCTGTGAGAATCACCTGCGAGCGGCTCGAGATGAAGGTCGAGCTCTGGCTCAGCAACGAGACCAGGCGAGGGACGACCTTGACTCTGCCCAAAGAGAACTCATTTATGCGTATAAACTGCAAGCTGGGCGAGTAAGGGAAATAGCAACCTTTCCCTTTCATTCAACCAGTGAGCCTGCACCCTCCCACCAAAGCTTTTCTGTTGAAAAGGGCGGCGGGAGCCCACTGTTAAAGACATCAGCCAGCATCCCAGAACCTCTCACTACTACAGAGGGGTGGGGACAAACAAATTTCCCGAGGTCACCTGCAGACATGCCCGGCGTGGCACCCAAAGACCTCGACAAGCTTGCTAGAAATATCCCAACATTTACCCCAGACCCTGCAGGTGGCCATGATATCCACTCTTACCTGCAGGACATTGACTTTTATTTGCAAACACTGCCAAATGTAACCACCAGAGACAAACTGTATCTGCTACGGGTTACTTCCAGTCGTGAGGTGAGGAGTTTCCTTGACCGGCAGCCAGAAAACGTCAAGATGGATTACGAGCAGCTGAAAAAGGCTTTAATAAAAGAGTTTTCAGATCCAGAGTCAGAACATGGACTAGTTACAGCAATGGACCTCAAACAGAGCAGAAACGAAACTCCACAGGCCTACTACAACAGACTCAGGCGAGCTTACTTTGGCTCACGGAATGAGCCAGGAATGGAGGAGGACTTTAACTTCAGGACCCTTTTCCTGCGAAATCTTCATTTCACAGTAAGTCAACACTTAGGGGTTATGGCCTGCCCTCGCACGATGACAACCAGGCAGCTGCGGGACTTGGCCCATAAAGCTTATGGTAAACAAAGAGCGGCCTCTGAAAAGACTGTTAAAACCCCTGTCATTCTCCCTGTCTCTGAACTGTACCCTGAACTACCACTGGAGGGCGCACGACAGCGCCACAGTGAAAGACCTTTCAACAGGGGGCCAAGAGGAACCAGAGACTTTACTACCAGCCAGGAACGGTACGGCCATGAAGGGGCTCGTCCCAAGCACCAAATGGGACGCGCCGAGAGGTCATGGAGCCGGCTAAACTCATCAGACAACCAGAAGGGTGGCGGCTCGTGGGAACCTGGCCGACGACCTAGAGGTAACCGTCCTGCACCTGGCAGATCAAATACGGGTAACAGTCCAAACAGTCAACAGAGAGATCAGTCTCGATACACACAGAGCAAGGTTAAGCCTGAACTACCCCAGAAAGAGAGTGACACAGACACGTCTGAATCAGCAGAGATTCTGAGAATATTGAAGGAGTTAATCCAAAAGAGGCCCCACAAGCAGGACCACGAAGACAAACCCGACTCCTTATTCATTTCACAAACCAAAGAGTTTGGCGTACAAACAATATCTCAGACACCAACCAACCAAAGCCTGCAAGTACCAGAGAGTGCTGTGTTAACTGTCTCCTTCCCTACAGAGTCACAGGAAACCAGCCTTAACTGCCTTCCTATTAATACAACAGCCCCAGTACCAAGCCTCCTGGGAAACCTGATCGAAAGAGGAGAAGCCAAAAAGCTATATCTATCCATCACCTTGGAAAATGAGGTCAAACTAGAAGCCCTCGTCGACACCGGAGCTGACCTAACGCTGATGTCATCACAGCTTTTCACCAGACTCCAGAACAGAGCTAAGGCCCAAAATCTGACCCTTAAACCCCAAAGGTGTATGGTGAATGTGCAGTCTTACAGCCAGACTGAAGTTCAACTGCAACAGGTGATTCCCATCCACCTGACGATCGGTCCTATGAGCATCATACACCCTGTGTACATCTCACCAATGGACTCATACCCTCTCCTCATTGGCAAAGACCTGCTAGACCGCTTTGAACCCTTAATGGACTTTAAACAGTTAAAAATTTGGGCTCAAGTGCGAGAACCTTTACCCTTTAAATCAGCCAGATCATCTGAGGTAAACTGCCAGGTCACACAGGTCATGGACGATCCCCCAGCCAGCCGCGGGAACTTCGTATCAGACCTAAACTCCAAAAGTTCACTGCTCTGCACTCTGCATCCAGCCAAAGACTCAGAGCCACACCCAGGACTTGACGCACAAATTCAACAAAATTTAAAAGATGCAGATGCCATGCAGGATGATGCAGATCATCAGAAACTACAAGCCTTTAACATCGCCACCCAAGCTATGTTAAACCACCTCTCAGACCCCTCCACCTACCCTATCACAAACTCTGACCTGTCTGCTGCTCCATCCCTCAAACGTCTCAACGATATCAAGCACCTACTGCGTATACAACACGACATCCTCTGGTATGTCCCTGATGACCGCACTACACCTACGCTTGTGGTACCTCAGGGCCATAGGGGGGTCCTACTGATGTATGCACATGACACAGCATGTGCTGGACACCACCGCACAAAAGCCACGTATGAAACACTGAAACAGGTGGCATACTGGCCTGAAATGCAGCAGGATGTAGCACAATACATCAAGGGATGTCTGGTTTGCAGCCAGTTCCAACCGGCTAACCCAAACCATGGAGCACCACTGCAAAAAAGAGGTGTCAACTTCCCATTGTCAGACCTCCAGATAGACTGGGTTGGACCATTACCCAGGTCAACGAGGGGCAACAAATACTTTCTCACGGTCATCTGCCAATTCACAAAGTTGGTAGAATGCTTTCCAGCACCCAATGACACCACCCAGACCACAGCATACACCACTCACCAGTATCTGGATGAACTTCATCTGGGAACGACCTTCGCTTTTCAAACAACCAAGATCTGGTACTACAGTTTCGCCCCGCCAATTCAGACAGCTCACCAGCAGCTGTCAAAGAAATTTCTGCCACACTGGACAGGACCTCATGAGATTGTGGACAAACTCTCTCCCGTTGCATACCGGATTAAGATGGGCAGGAGTCAGAAGGAACCAATTTTCAGAGGGGTCCACCGGAACCAAGTCAAGAGACACTCAACATTGTGGCATGACAGTAGAGGGGGGACTAGCATTAACCAGGCCAAACTCCCTCCACACTGCCTCATCACTAGAACTCTGCAAACAGTGAACTCTTTGAAACAGATTTTCTCAGTACTGCAGGTGGATCATGCCTATTCTCAACTGGTCACAGCTCTGATGTCAGACATGCTGCGCGAGGTGAGCTCCTCTGTGGACAGTCTAGCCATGGGTAGAATTCCACCCTACCTGGTACCCCTAAGCCTGGTACAGACCATTTTATCCTCTGCCACTGCAGGGCCAACAAACACTCTGCAGGCGCATCTGGCCTACTCCCTAGGTAGCGCAATTCCCTTAAGCATAGCCCCTGAACAAGGCGAACTTGCTTTTCTGATAAACCTGCCAATCATCGAGTCACACAACATCTACAGACTCAAAGACATTGTCAATGTTGGCTTCTGGCAGGGAAACACCCACATCAGAATATGCACCCCCGACGTTGTGGCTTGCCATGACAGCAATGAACAGCTGTACCTTGCGCCAAACCTGCGCATGTGCAGCCTCACTAAAGACATTCATTATCTCTGCCCCAGCAAACCTTTCCTTCGGGACAACACTGACGGCATCTGTGGGCTGCGACCCATGAAGATTGACTCTCGTTGTCCTGCCTCAGCTAAACCACGAGCCGAGGTCACTAACACCCAAGCAGAAATCGTAGGTGACCGATGGCTGGTCAACACCCCAGCCAGCACGGCCACTTTGACCTACGACCAACACGACACAGCCACCCGCATCAGTCTACCAAACAAGACGATGTGGATTCAAGTTCCAAAAGATGCGATTCTTCACATCGATGAACTCGCACTCTATCACCTTCCCAGTGAGGAGTACCACACCGAACTGGAAATTTCAACCTTTTTCAGGGACCACAACTTCACTTTAGACCCTGAACTGGAGATGAGGATTGCAGAAGGGGGGACCCAACTAATTGATGTCACACCCATCGACACTGCCCTCCAGGCACTTGCTCGGATGCCAGCTATGCACAGCCTCCCTGTTGTCCGAGCCTGGACCGCCGCTGACACGGTACTGTGCCTCTCCACAGGAGTAGGATACGCCCTTACCCTTGGCCTCGCTTTCATCCTGTACCGAAGAGTCAGCGGGATGCAGGAAACAGTGAACAAGTGCACAGCTGCCCTCCCTCGAGCCTTCAAGCGGAACCGTGGGAAGCAAGACACACAAGCCGAGCAAGAGCCCAACCTCATCGAAATCACCCCTCTGCAGGCACGCAGAAGCGCTGCAGAAAATTAAGATACACCTGCCATCCAGACCAAATGACCTTTCCAACCATCGCCTATTGAACCATCGCCCACCAAAGTCTCTCAAGACCCTGGTGGCCATCTTAAACCCATGTCTTGTCTAGTATCAAATTAATCTACTTTCTATTTCCTAATCATTGCTATGTATCATATTACCATAAGCCACATCAATGTCATTTAATATCGATTTGAAGAGTTATGGAAACAAACTTTTATCATTATGCAATTACGCAAATGTGATGTCTGAAAGAACAAAGGCTTGTTTCCCGCGCGATCGAACACTTCGCACATTGGTCATTCACCTAAAATGGGCTGGGCGCGTGAAAGGTCAAAACGGCCTATCGTCCAAGCCATCATTGCTCAGTTCGCTCAGTCGCTCGGTTACTCAGGTAACCCGTCAGCGCAGTTTGGAAACTCGCTGAGACTCACTCAGAGTCCCTCGGATTCATCATCTTTTCTCTGAGCCCTGTCCTACTCTTCGGGACAGTAATTTCCTGGCTTGCACTTTGCACTTCGAGTTCGGACACTTTACGCGGAACAACCCGCCATACGGAACAACCAAACGGACTTACGAACACACCTGGATTTTCTCTCTCTCTCCCTGCTTGCACCCGCGTGCACCAGAAACTTCATACTACATCACTAAGAGCCAAATGCAAGTATTAACCTTGTTCTACTCGCTGATGTTTAAGCTTTACCCCTTATGAAAATTAAGGCGATCCTTAGAGATTTTCCGATGGTTTGTGCAGATGTTAAGCAATAGTGCTATTGCCAATCTTTTACTCTCTCTCTAGCTTTTCAGTCTTTTCTTTCTCATCTATGTTTTATGTTATTGTATAGGTGTATGTTTAGTTAGTCGTTGTGTGTACTTCGTTTTGTAGTCAATAAACCGGTTTTGCATTTTCACAATTGAATTGTTTCTGTGTTCAATGCTCACGAAATTAAAGTCACTATTTCTGCCTTTTGATCCAGCTACACGCTGCGAGTAGCACTGTATATCAGTAAGAAGGTTAATTTTAAAGGCCATGAAATTAACATTTCTTAGACGTTAATATACGATTATGGATATATGTCTTCGGTGGACGAACATATTAATTAATTGTTATTATTAATTCTGCTACGCCAGGTAAAACCTGATAAACTTGTATAATTAATTACAGTTAGTTATACATAATATTCCCTTTTGAGCTAAAATCTAAGATTCCCTTGGGAATCCCCGTAGTATTACAGTCGGAGGTTTATAGTGTTTCAAATAACTTTATTCCCCTCCTCCCGCTGAATCGCTACACAAAAGAGAAAGCCAAAGATTTGCCAACATACAACACATTGAGACAATAAAGGAACTCAAAAAACACTGTGAAGAACAAAGAGTAAAAAAGTTGGCTATACCCAGGATTGGGTGTGGTTTGGACAGACTAGAGTGGGAAAAAGTAAGGGATGTAATCAAAGAAGAGTTCCAAATCACAGACATAATCATTACTGTGTATGTAAGGGAATAATAAGTGGAAAAAGAGGAGATTGTGATTTTCAAATATTTTACATTTTGAAAGTTTTAAATATTTTACATTTTACCAGTTTATGATTTTCATTTCACCAGTTTATGATTTTTCAAATATTTTAAATTTTGGTATTTTGATATTTTTACTTATTTTACATTTCTATATTTTGAAAGTTTTAAATATTTTACATTTTACCATTTTATGATTTTCAGATATTGTAAATTTTTATACCATTTTATGATTTTCAGATATCGTAAATTTTTATACGTTGAGATTTTTCACATATTTTACATTTTACCATTTTATGATTTTTAAAATTTTTAAAATTTTCTAGTTTGAGATTTTTCAAATATTTTACATTTTTTCTATTTTTAGATTTTAAGATTTCACATTTAGATATTTTACAACTTTCAAGTATATTATAGTTTACAATTTTTTTATGATTTTTAAAATTTTTACATTTTTCTATTTTGAGATTTTTCAAATATTTTACATTTTTCTATGATTTTTAAAGGTATTACATTTGAACATTCTTATGAGTTTCAAGTATTTTACATGTTACGATTTTTGAGAATTTCAAAGATTTCATATTATTCTACATATTGTGATTTTCAAGGGTTTTACATTTTACAATATTTTATGATTTTCAAAGGACTTACATTTAATATATATCCTTTTATGAGCATCGTTGAAGATATTTGATGACATTTTGCAATTTTCATATATGCCTTCAGGAGTATTTTTGAAGACAATTGTTTTACATGTTATAGATTATTTTACGAGGGCATTTTGAAGATATCTTACAGTAATTTTTGAGTTCTTTTGATATAGAGTTGTGTTTTACAGTTTGATTTTAACGTGTGTGTTTCGAAGTTATTCTACATCCAGTTTAACTATATTTTACAGCTCTCATACATATTTTTACATCTGTTGTATGATTCTTTATTGTTGTTGGATGTTTTCACAGTTCTGTCCCATTAGTTGACAGTTTTCAGTAGAAGGACAATTAATCGATCGTCGTAGAATATTGTGAGGCCAAAAAGGATTACATAAAAATTTATTGGCGTACTTGCGGTAGCGGCGGTTTAATAAATAAAAATAATAAATAAATAAAAAACATTGGAGAGCAAAAATGAAGAAGATAGGAATATTACTGGTAACCACCTTTATAGGGATAACCAGCGGAATGTTGTCCATAGAAATAGATCCGGAAACTAAACAAACAGTCTATTTCGATTTATGTAAAGTAATCAAGTGTGGAAACGATGAGGCAGCATGGCGAAGACATGATGTGTACGGTTGTCTGTGGCCCTCAAACGAAAAGCCAAGTGCACCTTTCTGTCACTCGTGGAAATTTGACGTACATTGGTATACTCAACCAGGTTGGGTGCCGCAATCTCCGTTTTTCAGTAAAGCAACTAAATCAATTGAACGGTACAAATTTTAAGGAGCATGACATTTAGAAGAGGTGTAGGAGTAAACGGGGCAGGAATAAATCCGATAGTAATTGGGATACCCCCGTCGAAAAAATGGTTACCGATGTGGATAACAATAGGAGTAGACCTCACAGGGAAAGACCCAAAAGGGGTACTGGAGATAAAAGCAAAGAAAGTAAGAGTGGGGGAGAGCCTGGCTGAAAAAGTAGAGAAGCTCAAGGATGATAAAGAGGCGGTGGTAGCATTCATAGCCACAGATGAGTTAATAAATGAGGAAGAGCAATGGGCGATGGAGACAGGTTATCAGGAAGAGAATAAGTGGTTGGATTGGGCGAGGTATACGGCCAGACAGGTAGGTGTGACAGAGTGCTTTGTTTGTGCTGGAGCAAGACCTAGGTTAGCAACCGTACCAATACAAGATAGAAACTGGACATGCATGGTAAGTTTATTCAATAAAGAGATAGCAGGGTGTGAAGAGTATGAGAGAGAATTCCCGCAAAAGGACAGGACAATACCACCTGGGGTACAGGTACATAAGGGGAACTATACGTGTTTTAGGAATGAGGAAAACCTAGGGGTGAAAAGAGGATCGTTTGAGAAGGGATGGTGCAAAGATACAATACTGATTACAGACACAATCTGGGCAGGGGAATTGGCTAATCAAAGTAGATACAGGGCAGACATATGGTGGTTATGTGGAGACAGGAAGTTGCGGAGTAAGTTGAGAGGATCCTGGAAGGGAGAATGTACATTGGTAAGATTAATAATGCCGTTCACAATTATAAAAACCATGGAACAGGAAAATAAACACAGACGTAAGAGAGATGCGCCTGGAGGAGCATTCGACAATAGAGTATGGATAGATGGGGTAGGGGTACCAAGAAGCGTGCCGGACGAGTTTAAGGCCCGAGACCAAATCGCGGCGGGTTTCGAGTCCATCATTTTCTGGTGGTCAACGTTGAACAAAAATGTAGATTGGATTAATTACCTATACTATAACCAACAAAGATTCGTGAACTTTACAATTGACGCGGTAGAAGGGATAAAACACCAGTTGGGTAACACTTCATTGATGACTCTGCAAAATAGGATCGCGCTCGACATGCTCCTAGCGGAACACGGAGGTGTTTGTTCCCTTATAGGTTCCGGATGCTGCACGTGGATCCCTAATAACACCGCGCCCGACGGCTCCATCACTAGGGCGCTAAACGGGTTAAAATCGCTGCAAAAAGAATTGGCGGAAAACTCTGGAATCGATAACCCATTCAATAGCTGGATGACAAAATGGTTTGGGCAATACAGTGCGCTGATCACTTCATTATTAATGTCCATCGCAGTGGCCGCGGCGATACTTGTAACCTGCGGGTGTTGTTGTATTCCATGTATCAGATCTTTGTGTAACAGGTGGATCGTGAAGACGGTGGAGGGAAAGGATTCTCCACCTTATCAGATCCCACTGCTGGGAGCAGTAGGGCTAAACGAGGAAGAACCAAAGGAGGAGGAGTCAGAGGTTGATCTCCTGTAAAGGAGATCAAAAGGGGGAATGAAGGAAAATTAGAACATCCCCACATCCGCATATCCTTGAAATATGAATATTAACCTTGTTTTGAATAATCATGATTTTATTATTGCATTATTAATGATTGCATTGCCTTTAATCATAAAGATTTTAAGAATAGCTTTGAGTATTAACCTTTAGCATATAGTACTAAAGTTAGAATAGTCTAGCAGGCTTAGAGATATGATTCCATTGTATATGGGTTTTGATAGTTGACTTTTAAATGTCATGTGCAAATTTTGCAGGCTTGGAGTTTTTGCGGTATGTATGTATGTGTGTTTTTTAACTTTTGCTTTGCAGAGACACCTGGGGAGAAAAACAGGATGTCGGGGCGACAGGGTGAAATACCGGTCATAGTTATTTATAACAGGATGAACTTCTAAAACAGAAGTACAACTTTCCATCGAACGGGTCTGGTGAACCTTTAAGAAAGAAGTAAAACTTTCCATCGAACAGGCCCCCACCCAACTGCACATATATATTTTTTGGGTCAGAGGGAGAGGCAGATCAGATCAACCGCTCCTCGGGGGATTTGTTTCTGCATTGGTGTTGTGTAAAGACAGGGACAGTTTTGACCCAGAGCTCTGTAATATTTCATTTGAGATACTTATTAAAAATAATTTGATTTGAGTTACGTGTCTGATCTCCTCATTAAGAACATGCAGGACGATTAAAGTCCAACAGTAGGGAAAACATCATTCAGGTTGCACCACTACGATGGCCACTCAATATAGGATGACCACTGCTTTCTTTTCTCCCACACATGAATTTACTTGTAAAAATAACAATAGCAGATATTGTCGATTGGTGTTATTTGGAAATAAATAATAACTGAATAATGTTAAAAAAAAAATTTTTTTAGCATTTCGTATTATCAAAATATATCATATGCTAGACAGCTGTCAATTTTAAATAAAATAACGAGACATACATAACTATTCGTGTCTGCTCCCGTTTATTGTAATGAGTGTGCACATTTGGAGAAATACTTAGACATTTTACTTCTTATTTCTTTAGACTGAATAATTATTTCTTATTAATTCCAAAGTATGCGACCCGATGATCTAATCGTGGTGTATGTGCTATTCCTCGTTTGTTTGCCTGCATCCATTGCTTTACTGCTTGCTTGTTGCGTTTAAATGCACATTTGATTTCTTTACCAGCATTGGATTTAGACCATTCAATGAGAAGAGTTAACAGCGTTTATTATGATTGATAAGCCCTCAATGAAGTCTGCATACATTAAAAGCCTTATTTTGTTTTTATCGTGTGCCTTCCAAAATGTATGCGACGAAACTTAAATCACGCAAAATATTAATGGTAACTAGACGTGCTTGTTGTGTGCAGGGAGTGCATTTATTTGTAAACTTTTGCTTAATCAAAATGGTTTATTTGTATTTGCTTTTTACCTGGGTTTTATCAGGTTCGCAGTCGGGACATTTCTAATCCATAGTGTATGCAGTTATTTAGTAGAAAATGATCTGCTGTTTTTTGGTAGAATGTTGTGTGAGCTAAAGAAAGTGATGCCAACCCAGCAAATACAAAAACGTTATAAAAACGTTTTGTGTTTGCTGGGAATTCTTTTATATATTTCACAGCTATATAATTAATCATAATAACGCACTTTTTGTTTATAAACATGTTAAAATACATTAACACAGAATAATGTGGCAACAAATCAAATGTGCATTTAAATGCAACAAGCAAAAAATAAATAAATATATAAATAAAGCAAATGCATGGAAAGGAAACGAGGAATAAAACACACACCGCGATTAAAAAAAATCAGATCACATATTTTGTAATTGAAAATAAATAATAATTAATTCCAAAGAAATAAGAAGTAAAATGTGTAAGTATTCCTCAAAATGTGCTTTGGACTAAGTCCCCCGTCATCACAGCAAACGGGAGCAGACCCGAATAGGTATGTCTAGTTATTTTATTTAACATTTCCAGACGTCTGTAAATTCATGTTTGAAAGAAAATGTCATGATTTCTGTCTTACCGGCTGCCGTGTGCTCTGCTTTTCCTGTGTTTGTTGTGCTTTGTTGACAGGTCACGTTTGCGCGTCTTCACAGGTGATTCCCTTTGCTCATTGATTTATCACTTACGTCATCTCACAGCTGATCCTCGTTGATCGCCCGATCGGTTTGTTATTTAACTCCCCTCAGTTCTTTGTTCTGTGCGAGTTTGTCTTCGTACCTCGTCGCCTAGTCTTGTCTAGTTTTTGATTTATTCTAAAAGCATTTTTTGTCTGTGTAATCTGCTGCCTTCCAGCTTCCTAGTTCCTGCCTGTGATTTTTCTTCGCAGGGACTCGCCAGCATTGTGGATTATCTGAACCTTTCCTGCATTGTGACTTATCTGAACTTTCTCTGCATTTTGGATTAACCATTTAGTCACCAGCCTCCATCGATTGGACTAGGAGTTCCGGGGGTTTTCCCCACGGATTGTCCGGTTGCCTGGGCTTCCCATTAATTCCTGTTCTCTCTCTCTCTCTGTCGCAGCGCCAGCTGGGTTGCTACTTTGCGCTGTCCAGCGAGACTGTTTGAGGTCGACTACCGTGGTTCAGCACAGCCGTTTAAATTTCCACGGCGTTTCTACATCACAGACTATCACTCTGTCCAAGGGCTTCCGTGACGCGGCGCTCACAGAAGCGGTCTACAAGCCCCGCCCCGTATCGGGGTTCCCACACTATCTACCCGTGCGTGTGTTAAAGCCGGGGGGTTTTTCTTCTGTCTCTGCTGGCGGCTCATTCTCTTCTCTGACTCCCTCAACTCATTGTTCAATAAATTACCTCTGCATTGGAATCTATCTGTCTTTGTCATTCCTAACAGAAAAAAGGAAATTAATGTCTTACTTACTGTTTTTTTGTCTTGTTTTCTAGTAAATATCTGACAATTCTTAAATGGAGATACATTTACTTGGTAAGAAAAGTGGCTTAAGATATTATGTATTGTTATAGAAAATTGTTATAAAAACGTTTTGTGTTTGCTGGGAATTCTTGTATATATTTCACAGCTATATAATTAATTATAATAACGCACTTTTTGTTTATAAACATGTTAAAAAAATACATTAACACAGAATAATGTGGCAACAAATCAAATGTGCATTTAAATGCATCAAGCAAAAAATAAATAAATAAAACAAATGCATGGAAAAAAATGAGGAATAAAACAAACACCGTGATTAAAAAATCAGATTGCATACTTTGTAATAATTGAAATAAATTATAAAAATCAACAAGTTTATATTTAAAACAAGTAAAAAATATCTGCCAGCAGGGTAAGAAAAATAAACTTAATCTAGTTTAAACCTCAATTTAGGTTTATTTGTCTTACCCCACTGGCAGATATTTTTCTTGTTTTAAGCCTAAACCTATTACATTTTAGAATTTATTTCAGTAAACAAGACTTAAATTCTAAGCCACTTTGCTTATTAAGTAAATGTATCTCGATTTAAGTATTCTTTTTTACTCGAAAACATGAAGAAAATACTAAGTAAACGAACAGATTGGGATGTTCAAAACAATTAAACATTTTTTTCACTCTACCCTTATATTACAGCTGTTGAAAAACCACAGCAACGTTGACAGACCTGGAAGCCATGATATATTAGCAGTTTTTAAAATAAGTTAAATCTAGAATCCTTATTGGTTTTAGATACTTTAAAGCAATGAATGATCTTCTTTCTTTTGAATTGATTTGGTATTATGGAGTAGCTCTGTGTCTGGTTATTGAAGATGATTTGGTCTTTGCTCCTATGTTGGCTTATTTTTTTGTTATTTCCGTTACTATATATTTATATATATATATATATATATATATATATATATATATATTTTTTTTTTCCTTTGTTTTTCTGATTTGAGGTTATGAAAATGTTTTAATTTGTAATAAAGTTTTTTTTGAAAATTGTAAATTCTCTCTCTCTCTCTCTCTCTCTCTCTCTCTCATGAGCGTGGATCAGCTCCTGCATCAAGGCAAAAATGCGCATCCTGGTAAATTTCAAAAGTTAGACGACTGAGCTGCAGCGGGCAGCGTAAGATTTATGAAAACACATTTGAGAAGAAAGGCAAAGCATGTTTCACAGTTAATCCAAGACCATAATGACAATTTTGCGCTCTGTTTCTCGAAGCTCGTGGAGGCGTGGAGCAGTATACACAGTTAAGGTATGTGCGATCTACCGGCATTACCTTTACGATCGACGTATTGGATCTGCAAGCTGCAAGCAAATTAACTGAAGCTTTACTTCATGTTTCTGTTTGTTTAATCGATTGTTAGAATCTAATTCTAAGCAGGTCTAGAGGTATGAGATTTTAGTAGTCTGGAGGTCTGAGCTGAGCGGCAGAGAGTTCTGATATATATCAGGGGCTATGAAAGACACTGACACCAAATGCCGTTCAAACATAGACCAAATTTTATTAGACATCCTTCAAATTATATAGGATGCAAAAAGGAAACGTTAGTCACCTGGGTAATGTCTGACACAATCTCGTGATCAACACATTGACGAATCCGTCGAGACAACGATCGTATGACTAATTAACTCTGCAAGCATGCACTTTTGGTAGACAACCTAGACAGCTTTATGTTCGACCTGCATAAGGGGAAGTGGTAATAAAAACAGGGAAGTAGGGTCTGGAACATGTCCCTAAAATACCCTCCTTGCCCCGACCACAACCAACCTGCAGTTAACCAAAGGATATTTCGTAATATTTCCCAAACATAGCAAATGCAAGATCATTAATCACTGGGGAAAACTTTAACTGAACAGGCCAGAAAATAAACAGTGTGTTATACAATGGTCATACCAGACACAGAACATTTCTATAATATGCATTGTATATATTTAAAACCTTAAAGACAGGATGAGCTTGCCATCAAAATATATGATTAGAGAAAATCCCACCCTGTAAAGGATTATCACAGGCATGTGAACATAAATGTGAATTTAAACAGGATATATAGATATATATTGGGTTTGCTTACAAGTTAACTAGTGGGGGTGGGAAAGGTACATCTTTAGATTCTTACAATGGCCCCTTTGATACACGATAGTGGATCACATCTGATCTCACACACCCATATCAGAATAGAAATGCATTTGCTTCATGTTTGAAAATCATAATTTGCATCACAGGTTGTTTGGGTTCACCTTCTTTGGTCGAGTTATCACTAATCCATTTACTCCAGATATATTATTTATGGCATGCACAGTTAATATTACCCTCAATTTCTCACGACATATAACAGGGTTATGGGTACACATCTGGAAAGCACTGGTTTCATATACTTTAAAGAGCCACACAGATCCAAAATCGAAACTTACCTTTATTGCAGTGTGTCATGTAGCTGTCCATCAATGTAAACAACGTGTAAAGTAGTTGAACCAAAAAGTGCACGATTAATAAATTTATTGGCTTCTAAAGTAGGGAGTCGACTCTGAATTGCTGAAACGAGTCGTTATAGGGAGTGAGTCTTCTTCCTGATTTTATCCATGTCACACGAACTTATCCACGTCACATGAGATACTAATCTCCGCCTACAGCCTTGCCTGGGAGAAACAAAAACTATGACCCGCCCACAGCTAGTTTGTGTGTGAGTGTAAACATCAACTCACGCCGTATTTTCAGCTTGTGTTGTTTTCACTACCAAAGGAGACTTTTTTAAGGAGGAATACACTAAACGTATCTGGCTGTGAAGAATCAGTGGTTAAAATACATTTTTATCGGAGGGATTTAGACGTTTGGCAATGAAAGTGGTTCAGTACCCACTTTATTTGGAACAACATGCGTCTCCTAACCACAAACTGTAAGTATGATTATAGCTACATACTTGCTTAAAAGAGTGTTAAATGTCTATATTCGTTTTTATTGCCAGGATTAATGATGAATGATATCGCTGTTTAAAACACTAACTTATATACTGTCAGAGTCACGATAGCAAGCGGTTTTGCTATGACCCGGTTAGTTTACATAAATGCTTAAATCAGTGTAAAATTGTTAGTTTCAATCGTCGTTTGTATTGTTTGGATTAATGATGAATGATGTTGTGTGTTTAAACTGTTAATTTACTGTCAGAGAGTCACGTTAGCAAATGGCTAACGCATGCTCATTTACGGTTTTGTTATGACCCGGTTAGTTTACATAAATGCTTAAATGAGTGTAAAATGTCTATATTCGTTTTTATTGCTTGGATTAATGATGAATGATATCGTTGTTTAAACTCTAACTTATATGCTGTCAGAGTCACGATAGCAAGCGGTTTTGCTATGACCCGGTTAGTTTACATAAATGCTTAAATGAGTGTAAAATTGTTAGTTTCAATCGTCGTTTGTATTGTTTGGATTAATGATGAATGATGTTGTATGTTTAAACTGTTAATTTACTGTCAGAGAGTCACGTTAGCAAACGGCTAACGCATGCTCATTTACGGTTTTGTTATGACCTGGTTAGTTATGACATAAATGCTTAAATGAGTGTAAAATGTTAGTTTCAATCGTCGTTGTAATTGCTTGGATTAATGATGAATGATGTGTATTGATGTTGATAATGTCTTCTCAGTAAATCATGTTAGCACGAGGTCAATACATGTTGCACTGTTGTTGGTCTGCCACCGATATGTGGTCTGTGAGACTGATCTGTGATCTGTGCAAAGACACTGTGTCAGTTGACCAATCAGAGCAGAGTAGGCTACTGAAAGGTGGGGTTTAGGCAGACTGAGTCGTTGAACGGCTTTACACGAATCGTTTGGGAATCTCTGAGAAATGGGGTAATTTTAAATTTATATTTTGAGAAAATTTCAGTGTTTTTTGACTTTGCATGCATTTAAACCTGTTGTCCGGGACTTATAAATAGTGATAGGATGCTTAAAATTGTCATCTTACTGGCTCTTTAAGAAAATACTTTTCCTAATTGCAGAAATCAAATTGTTACAAATAGCAATTTCCTAAATAACCCTTTTTTTTCGAGAAACCATTTATTTATTTATTTTTCTATAAACTTTCAGATCACAATCATTCAAAATAAACATATACCACAGCATATGATCTACGAATCGCTTTTGCAGGGTCGGTTGTGTGATGTGTTTGTTGTCTTCCATTACTCTTTGCTCTGCTTTCACAATGTGCTCGCTGAAGATGATGAAAGCTTCGGTCACTGTACACGGTTCGAATCCTTCTGGCAGTTGAGCTTCCAGCAAGATCTCTCACTCATTGTTCTCCGTTGATCTCCGTGAATAGCAGTCGTTGTTTGGGTTCGTCTCCGGTGTCCTGATCCGTGGCAGAGTGGTGCTTCAACCTTGAGGCATGAATCCACTGTAGCTGGTTGTCAATCAGAACTCCCGTCTTTGTCACAGCCATGACTGTGTCTGGGCCAAGGTATCATACCCTCGGGCTTCAGGCTCCTATTTAGAACAACCTGTCCTGGAGCAAATATTTAATTTGGCTTTTCTGATGAGAGAGATAAAGAAACATTAGCACAGATAGAGTTCAATTTCTCAATTATGGACACCACGTAGTCTTCTTGTATCAGCTCCAGGTCACCTGGGGAAGAAACGCCTGTGCGGCCTTTGATCCACGGGTGGGGAATGGCCTACCCATTAGTATTTCATATGAAGACAATTGTTTGGTTGAAGATGGAGTCATTCTTTTTTCGGATAAGAAAGCAGGTAGCAAATCTACCCATTTCTTTCCCGTTTCTAACGCAGCTTTGGTTATCCTCTGTTTAATTTTTTTCATCCGTTCTCTCTATGACAGCTGCTAATTGTAGGTGATACGGGATATTAAAATGCCAATCAATAGACAACGCTTTAGCTAAGAGCTATGTTACTCTGGACATAAAAGGTGTCCCGTTGTCGGATTCAATTGTTTTCGGTATGCAAAAAAGACGAAGAAAAATTTCCTTTTGTCAAAAATTTTAGCTACAGTTTGCGCATCCTCTTTATGATAAAAAATATATATTTTAGATTTCCAATCGGCGACATGCGTGTGAAATCAATCTGATCATGTTAAAAAGGTGCCTTGGGGTGTGGCAACAAATCATGTTTTGTTTGTCGATGCGGGTTCACTTTTGCACATGTTAGAATGAGTTAAAAATCAAATTTGTTGGTTTTCTTTACATCTGCAATATAATAAAACAGATTTATTGATTGAGTCAACTTTTTTACAACTGGTTTGTGATAGACCATGGTAATATCTTATTAAAATTACCAGTCCCGGTTTTGGAATCTCCCTATCTTGTCTCTCATGACTCCCTTTTCATCTGGTGCACAACCATGCTTGCTCCAATGTTTGAGGTCAGCCTGCATCGGTTGACTCTGTAAAATTTTTATGTCAATATCATATATGTTAGTCACTTGCACAGCCATAGCAAGGTCTGTTTTGACATCATACTCAAATAGTGATTTATTTTGAGCTTGAGCTGCTGCTTTGGCAGCTTCATCTGCTTTTCTTGTTTCCCACAGCCTTGGTCATCATTTCCTGATCCATGACCTTTTACTTTCACCATTGCCACTACAGACGGTAGCTGTACTGCTTTTGTGAACCGTCCTATCAAATTTAAATGAATTATAGACTTACCATCTGTTGTCTTAAAATCTCAGGCTTTCCATGTTCTTATAAAATTTAGAGTAAACATATTTAGAGTTATCAATTCTGCAGCTTGTGCTGAGTTGTAATTTAGAGCAAAGGCTTCAATAACCTCACCAGTATCCGACACCACAGCATAACCATACAGGTTGACACTGTCCGATGGCTTTGCACATGAGCCATCCATATAGATCTGACCCCCCCATCTAGGGGCGAATCCTTTAAATTGGCCCTAGTGGAACAGGAAGTGGTCAATTCAACAATACAATCATGTTCAGTATTGTGATCAGTCATGTCTACCATAGGGCTGCAACAACGAATCGATTAAATCGATAAAAATCGATTACTAAAAGTGTTGGCAACGAATTTCATTATCGATTCGTTGTGTCGCGTGACGCAGAGACGTTTAATAAATTAAAAAAAAGGAAAAACTTCAGTTAAGCGCGAAGCGGAGTGAACACACTCGCACTGCGTTCCAAACCGCCTAATTCCTTACTATATAGTAGGCAAAGAGTACGAGAAGTAGTGCTTTTCGCCTACTATATAGTATGGAAGTATGCAGTTTGGGACGGAGCGTTGGTCTCTCTCGCGCACTGTTGCTTGCAGAGTTCGGCGCCTCATAGACAGGGCGGAGAAATTACAGGGCGGCGGGGAAAATATATAAAAAAACAGCAAAGGTAGAGGAAAACCACATGTCAGTGTTTTACTCCTCCCAAACGTAAGCACGTCACCTGGAAGTTATAGCCGGCAAAGAGGTAATCAAACAAAGACGACACGCTTATGCTTTATGGAGCGACGACAGCGAGTAAAAAAAGTTTCTAGAAAGAATAAAAAACTCCAATGACAAACTCCAATGATATTAAACAAAGAAATAAAACGTTGAGAGAGAGTTGTATGAACGCTTTTCCCCGTCATAGACCTGTATGTTAAATCATCGCGCGTCACTCTCCTGCTGTTCTGTACTGCGCGCTCCAACTCATGCAGAGCAAGGAGACGCGCGTGCCCGGACCAACATACAGTACATCATACAGTAAGTGCCGCCTGTTGTTGCATAAACATCCTCTTACATTTTTTAAGGCGAAGTAATGAATGGTGTATTTGCATTTTGCGCGGGAGTAGAAGACGCATCTTCTGTTTTCACAAGACGCATTTATGTGGCCAAATGTAATGGAACAGTTTTAACAAATGAGATAGCTATCCGATCAGAGAAAACACATAAAGTCAAATATAAGGTAAAAAGCTGTCACATGGGCAGTACTCTTTATAAAAGGTCCTAATATGTACCATTTAGGTACAAATATTTATCTTTGAACTGCCAATATGTACTTTTGAAGTACTAATATGCACTTTTTGGGTACAAAGGTGTTCCTTTTTGAAAGGGTACTGTCCAGTGACAACTTTTGTACTTTTATTTCTGAGAGTGTACTCGTATACTATCTTTTTGATCCCACCAAGAGAGGCTTCTTGATGGGAAATGCATCATAAAAAGTCTATATATTTGGCAAATGTAAAGCATACATGTGTATTTTTTTGTGTTAGTCCATTTTTATTTTATTTTATTATTATTGTAACAGCTCAGGTGTGTTCAATGAGCAACAAGTTTGTGCACTTTCTAAAGATTTTAGTTCTGTTTTGAATAAGGGGTTGGAAATGAATGCTTTTCTTGTTTTTTGTTTTTTATCCGATTCATCGATTAATCGAACAAATAATCGACAGATTAATCGATTATTAAAATAATCGTTAGTTGCAGCCCTAGTCTACCAACCCCAAAACTCCCAGAGTTAATAGTAGATGTGGGCTGGATGGACAAATTTTTTGTTGCCAATAATGTAACTTCATACCCAATTCAATTCAATTTTATTTATATAGCGCTTTTCACAAAAGTCAATTGTTTCAAAGCAGCTTTACATAAATAGAAGCAGTGAAAAGCACAGAAAAACAACAGATAGCACAACAAAATACATGATAGCATGAGCAGTTAAATTTGCTGCGGCTATGACTCAATATTATAAGTGCATGTATTACTAATGCTCTATCAGGACATCCGGTTTGTGACGTCACGCTGAACAGATCGTGCATCGTAGCTCCGTCGAGTTCATCATCTAAAAGCTTTTTTTTACCATCTTATTCCTATTTATATAATATAACTTATTAGTTTTACATAGGACTACTTTACCGTGACGATTATTGAGCAGTACTACCACGTGAAACTATTTATCGCTAATAAACACCGAGTGTTAGCATATAGCCCGCTAGCATCCACACGGTGGAGGCTAAAGCTAGCATTTTCCGATCTAATGGCGGATTCATCTGATATATGCTTTTCTGACCTATCCTCACCTGAGCGGGAAGCTGTGGAGGAGTTGTTTCCCGCTTTTAGCAGATCCAAGGCGAGGTACAGCGCCCACTTCACCCTACCTTCCGACGTCCACAAGCGAGCAACAAACATGCATTCCACGCGATGCAGCTTCACGGACCGTGAACGACATGAAAGCGATCGGGAAGCTGTGGATGAACCGCTGCCCGGCCTTCGCAGATTCGGCAAGCCAAACATCACCCTGGCCCCAGACGTTCGCAGGCGACCGAGGCGTGTCACAACCGAACACCCCACGCGATGCAGCTCCGGGGACCGCGTTCGGGTAAACGAAGACGCCATCGCCCAGCATGAAAGCGGTAAGACTCCGCTTGTTATTGTAACATGTACTACTTGCCACATGTATAGTTTAGCTTCTGCTGTTAGCATAGAGGGGTTTACATGCACTAAGTGTATTGAAGTATTAAGGTTAACTGAGAAGGTTGCTGAACTAGAATCGCGCATCCGAACGCTAGTTGAGGATAGCAAAACCGCTAATGTTACTGTCGCAAATAATCTATCGAGCGAAAAGACTAATGGCTCGGTTCCGACATCAGATGCTAATATAAATATTACAAATACTGTATCGAGCGCGCATAGTGTTTATCAAAATACACATGGCTCGGTTCCGTCATCAGAGTCAAGTCGGCGGTCAAACTGGGTGACTGTTAGGCGGCATAGTCATATAAGGCGTCCTTCTAAGACCCATAACGTAACGACAATTTCTAACAGATTCGATCCCCTAAGGAGTATACCAGCTGAAACACCTTTTAAAAGTGCCCTGGTCATTGGAGATTCTATACTCAGGAACACTAACATTGAGGCACCAAACACCATAGTCGACTGTATACCGGGAGCCAGAACGTCTGACATTAGATCCAAACTTAAAGTGCTGGCTAATGCTAAGCGGAAGTTTTCTAAGATTGTTATTCACGCCGGCACGAATGACACTAGGCTCCGCCAGTCGGAAATCACCAAAGATAATATTAAGGAGATGTGTGAAATTGCAAAAACAATGTCAGACAATGTAATATGCTCTGGTCCCCTCCCCGCCTACCGGGGAGATGAAACACATAGTAGATTAGTGTCTCTCAATGGATGGATGTCAAAGTGGTGCCCTCAGCATAACGTAGGGTTTATAGACAATTGGAAGCATTTCTGGGGAAGACCATTTCTCTTAACCCGAGATGGCCTTCATCCGTCATCGGAAGGAAGTGCTATACTCACTAAAAATCTGATCAATAGTCTTAATTCTGATATAGTCTGACTATCCAGGGCCCAGGTCAGGAAACAGACGGATCGGCTTAACCGTCCATCTGTTAGCTGCCGTGATATGTCAAGACCACTTATATTCCAGCACTTCGAGTCAATCTTACCGAAATATCAGCACATTTCAACTGTATCTGTTCCCCGAACAAATAAATACAGGGCACCGCTTGTTACATCTGGTACAAATCTGATTCAAATAAAATTAGAAAACAATACATTAAAGGAATAGTCTACTCATTTTCAATATTAAAATATGTTATTACCTTAACTAAGAACTGTTGAATCATCCCTCTATCATCTGTGTGTGTGCACGTAAGCGCTGGAGCGCGCTGCGACGCTACGATAGCATTTAGCTTAGCCCCATTCATTCAATGCTGCCATTTAGAGATAAAGTTAGAAGTGACCAAACACATCAACGTTTTTCCTATTTAAGACGAGTAGTTATACGAGCAAGTTTGGTGGTACAAAATAAAACGTAGCGCTTTTCTAAGCGGATTTAAAAGAGGAACTATATTTTATGGCGTAATAGCACTTTTGGGAGTACTTCGACTCGCCTGAAAAGTCCGCTCCCCTTCTCACTCTCATAATGGGAGAGGGAGGGTGTTACTGCGCCAAGTCGAAGTACTCCCAAAAGTGCTATTACGCCATAAAATATAGTTACTCTTTTAAATCCGCTTAGAAAAGCGCTATGTTTTATTTTGTACCACCAAACTTGCTCGTATAACTACTCGTCTTAAATAGGAAAAACGTTGATGTGTTTGGTCACTTCTAACTTTATCTCTAAATGGCAGCATTGAATGAATGGGGCTAAGCTAAATGCTATCGTAGCGTCGCAGCGCGCTCCAGCGGTTTTGTGCACACACACAGATGATAGAGGGATGATTCAACAGTTTTTAGTTAAGGTAATAACATATTTAAATATTGAAAATGAGTAGACTATTCCTTTAACAGATGAATCTCGAATCTTAAAATTCGGCCTTCTTAACATTAGATCGCTTACCAATAAAGAACCTATTGTCAATGAAATAATTACAGATCAAAACTTAGATGTACTCTGTTTAACAGAAACCTGGCTTAAAGCAGACGACTACATTAGTTTAAATGAATCCACCCCACAAGACTATTATTATAAACACGAACCTCGATTAAAGGGGAGAGGGGGTGGTGTAGCTACAATATACAACACAATGTTTAAAGTAAACCAAAAATCTGAGCTAAAATTTAAATCATTTGAAGTAATGTTGTTAAATATGGAAATAACTGATCGTAACCACAAACAGCTTTCTTTTGCTTTAGCGACAATCTATAGACCACCGGGCCACCATGCAGATTTCCTTAATGAAATAGCAGATTTCCTATCTGAGCTTGTAGTCACTGTAGATAAAGCTCTTATTGTTGGTGATTTTAATGTCCATGTGGACAACCCAAAAGACGCATTAGGACGTGCGTTTATAGATGTTCTAAATTCTCTCAATATTAGACAAAACGTGACAGGGCCAACGCATACTCGTAATCACACATTAGACTTAATTCTGTCACTCGGACTCAATATTAATGACGTCGAAATATCACCTCAGAGTGATGCAGTTTCTGACCATTACCTTGTGTCATACACTGTACTTCTAGATAGGATCACTCAATCTACAACATGCTACCGACTAGCCAGAACAATAATTTCCACCACTAAAGATAGCTTTATTAGCACTCTTCCAGACCTGTCCCAAATGAAACATGTAGCAGATAACTGTGACGATCTAGATATTGAAATAGAAAACCTAAACAATGTCTGTTCTAACACATTGGATGCCGTTGCTCCCATTCGAAAAAAGAGATTCAAAGAAAAACCGCCAGCTCCATGGTATGACCATCACACAGCAGCCCTTAAAAAGGCAGCTAGAAAAATGGAAAGAAATTATAGAAGCACAAAGTTAGAAGTATGGCGCGCAGCATGGAAACAGAGTGTTAAACACTACAGACAGGCTATTAAAACCGCCAGATCTACATATCTTAGCAAGCTTATAAATGAGAATCATAATAACCCTCGTTTCCTCTTTAGCACAGTTGCGAAACTGACTAGAAACAAAGAACAAACAGAAACCAATAGTAAACTTCAACACAATAGTAACGACTTCATGAACTTCTTTTCTAACAAAATTTCGGCTATTAGGGAAAACATCGTAGCTACCCAGGCAGCCACCACTCTACCCATTAGTTCACTTAACACTAGACTACCATACGAACATCTTGATTCATTTAAACCTACTACAATAGATGAGCTCTCTAAACTAGTCACATCATCCAAATCATCGTCCTGTATATTAGACCCCGTTCCCACAAAACTACTTAAAGAAGTATTCCCTGTAGTGTCAACCCCGGTTCTAAATATCTTTAACTCATCGCTAGAAATAGGATACGTTCCAACAGCTTTCAAACTAGCAGTTATTAAACCGCTGATTAAAAAACCACAGCTTGACCAAGGAGAACTTAATAACTTTAGACCAATCTCAAATCTCCCTTTTCTTTCGAAAATATTAGAAAAGGTAGTGGCAAGCCAGTTACGCACATTCTTGACAAATAATAGTACATATGAAAAGTTCCAATCAGGATTCAGGCCCCACCATAGCACAGAGACAGCGTTGCTTAGAGTTACAAATAACCTCCTATTAACATCCGATCGTGGTGAAATCTCAATTCTTATATTACTAGACCTTAGTGCAGCATTTGACACAATAGACCACAGAATCCTACTCAATAGACTAGAAAACTATGTTGGTATCAGTGGTCAGGCGCTAGCCTGGTTTAGGTCATATCTAACCAATCGTTATCACTTTGTTTATGTAAATGAGGAAGAGTCATATCACTCCCTGGTTAAATACAGTGTACCGCAGGGATCAGTTTTAGGTCCTATCCTGTTCTCGTTATACATGTTACCCCTAGGAGACATTATCAGGAAACATAACATAAGTTTTCACTGCTATGCGGATGATACCCAGCTTTACATCTCCTCGCATCCCAGCGAAACACACACGTTTTCTAAGCTAAAAGACTGCATTAGCGATGTTAGTGACTGGATGGCACATAACTTTCTTAAGCTCAACTCCAATAAGACAGAGGAACTTATTATTGAACCAAATCGCTACAAACATAATATGTCAGATTACAAATTGCACATAGATGGCTGTACTGTGGTGCCATCTTCCACGGTTAGGAACTTAGGTGTGATGTTCGACAGCAACTTATCCTTTGATAGTCATATCGCCAACGTCTGCCGCACAGCATTCTTCCATCTTAGAAATATCTCAAAAATACGCCATATACTGTCTACATCTGACACAGAGAAGCTTATTCATGCTTTTATGACCTCTAGAATAGACTATTGTAACTCGCTACTCGGGGGATGCCATTCAAATCAGGTCAACAAGCTTCAGCTAGTTCAAAACGCTTCTGCAAGGGTACTTACTCGATCTAAGAAGTATGACCACATAAGCCCAATTCTGGCATCTTTACACTGGCTAGCACTTAAATATCGCATCCAATTTAAAATATCACTAATCACCTACAAAGCTTTAAATGGCTTAGCACCCTCATATCTTAGAGAATTACTATCAGAATACAATCCATCACGCACACTACGGTCGCAAAATTCTGGCCTATTGATTATCCCTAGACTATCAAAAGTGTCTAAAAGTGGAAGATCCTTTTCCTACTTAGCCCCTAAGCTCTGGAATGATTTACCAACCGATGTCCGAGAATCAGACACAGTCGATCATTTTAAATCTAGACTTAAAACTTTTCTCTTCAACAAAGCATTCGCATAATTTGTCTAGTAAAGGTTCTTAACTCGCAATAGTTATTTTCACGGAACAAAGCACTCACGGTCATAACACAGACCAACCAAATAAATAAATAAAAACCTTTTCTGCATGAACACTTAAAATGAATTGCATTAAATAGTTTGCCACCGTTTGCCACTGAACCTGCATTAACGACGACAGTGGGGCTTCCGGCCTTAGTCAAACGGTTTGGCACGTATGGTCGGGTTGCGATTTTGGTGCTTTCGTGTGTCTTGTGAATAGTATGCCATACAGACCCGTTTGCCACTGAACCTGCATTAACGACGACAGTGGGGCCTCCTGCCTTAGTCAAACGGGTTGGTATGTATGGTCGGGTTGCGTTTTTCGCGCTTTCGTGTGTCTTGTGAATAGTATGCCATACAGACCCGTTTGCCACTGAACCTGCATTAACAACGACAGTGGGGCCTCCAGCCTTAGTCAAACGGGTTGGTATGTATGGTCGGGTTGCGTTTTTCGCGCTTTCGTGTGTCTTATGAATAGTATGCCATACAGACCCGTTTGCCACTGAACCTGCATTAACGACGACAGTGGGGCTTCCGGCCTTAGTCAAACGGGTTAACACGTATGGTCGGGTTGCGATGTTTTTGGCGTTTTCTCCTGGTCCTGTAAATGGTATACAATACAGACCCGTTTGCCACTGAACCTGCATTAACGACGACAGTGGGGCCTCCAGCCTTAGTCAAACGGGTTGGTATGTATGGTCGGGTTGCGTTTTTCGCGCTTTCGTGTGTCTTGTGAATAGTATGCCATACAGACCCGTTTGCCACTGAACCTGCATTAACGACGACAGTGGGGCCTCCAGCCTTAGTCAAACGGGTTGGCACGTATGGTCGGGTTGCGATTTTGGCGCTATCGTAAGTCTTATGAATAGTATGCCATACAGACCCGTTTGCCACTGAACCTGCATTAACGACGACAGTGGGGCTTCCGGCCTTAGTCAAACGGGTTAACACGTATGGTCGGGTTGCGACGTTTTTGGCGTTTTCTCCTGGTCCTGTAAATGGTATACAATATAGACCCGTTTGCCACTGAACCTGCATTAACGACGACAGTGGGGCTTTAGGCCTTAGTCAAACGGGTCGTCAGGTTTCATTTTCTCTTAAAGATCGGAAGGTGACCCTTATTTACCATATATACCCTCGCATTGGGCCCGCCAATTTGCTAAATCCTCAACTGTGGATAACATAATTATGCCGCAATATTTAGTCTGTCTGGAACTAAGCTGAGTTAAACCACATCACTGTGTGACACTTCAATACATATGAACGGCCGCTACGCTAATACGATTTTGTTTTTCTCTCCCTGTCTCGTCCTCGACCCGAGGACGAGACAAACAGACCCAGTCCCAGTAGATGTGAAAGTCGGCACACCTCTGATCTACTGGCTGTCCTTCAACGTTATGCCCAGCTGTTACCTGACCAACGATCACCGGCAGAACCGCTTAATCTCCGCTAAATCTCCATTTCCGTTCTCCCAAGGGTTTTTCCCTCCTAGGACTTATTTTTCCTCGGATAAAAGCCCGGGGTTTTTTTTTCTCCTAGGGGGTTTTTCACCCCGGGGAGGCAGCCTTTTTGGGCTTTACCTAGCTTCCTCTTCTATACGTTGCTTTAGTAATACGTGCAATTATAATATTGAGTCATAGCCGCAGCAAATTTAACTGCTCATGCTATCATGTATTTTGTTGTGCTATCTGTCGTTTGCTGTGCTTTCCATTGCTTCTATTTATGTAAAGCTGCTTTGAAACAATTGACTTTTGTGAAAAGCGCTATATAAATAAAATTGAATTGAATTGAATACTAAAGCAACGTCTAGAAGAGGAAGCTAATTAAAGCCCAAAAAGGCTGCCTCCCCGGGGTGAAAAACCCCCAAGGAGAACCCCCCCCCCCCCGGGCTTTTATCCGAGGAAAAATAAGTCCTAGGAGGGAAAAACCCTTGGCCTCTGCACTGTCATGTGTTGTGTTTGCATGTTATGTAAAATAGCACCTATTTGATGTGATGTGTAGAGCGTCATTGGATGTGACAACACCGTTCTCTCTGCCATCTGTACAACCAGAACATCAGCAGCCACTGCATAAAGACATTTCAGGCATACCGGTGACTACATTATCTAGTTTTCTAAACAGATATGCCACTGGCCTATAAGTGCAACCTTGTTGTTGCCAAAGGATACCCAGAGCCACACCCTTTGCCTCTCGCGCATGCAGGTGAAAAGTCTTTGCATAGTTCGGATGGCCCAGAGCTGGGGCCGTAGTAATGGCATGTTTCAGTGCCATGAAATGAGTCTCTGCTTTATCAGTCCAGCATATCAGTGATGCAGGCGATGCCTTGTGATCAATCATACTCCACAAATGTCTGTCATGGGCAGCACACTCAGGTTTCCATGAGCAACAAAAGTTTATGAACCCCAGAAAACTTTGGAGCTGTTACAGAGTTCATGGGAATTTCATCTTCCGGATCAGTTCAATCTGATCTGTGTTGGGTTTTTTTTTTCGAAGACCTGGCATTATGACGTGACCCAGGTACGAAAACTTTTGCTTGACCCACTGGAGCTTTTCTTTTGATGCTTTGAAACCAGCGGTCCCCAGAATATTGCAGACGATAATGGAGGCTTTCTCACAGTTCTTTTCAGTCAGAGCAGAGACCATGATGTCATCGTCATACTGCAGAATGCAAACCGAAAGACAGCAAGTCAATCTTTTCTATTCAATGTCTTTTTCACCGCAGCGGAGAGGACGGATGGTGATTCAGCATACCCTTCTTAGTATTTGCGCCCCCTATCCTATAAGGCTAGCAGTGGCTGTGTGTCTGGATGCACTGGAACAGAGAGACAAAAGCAGCACACAAATCAATGACAGAAATACTTATGTGTGCAAGGTATAAAATTTATGACAGTCGGCACATCTGGAACAATTGGAGATAGAGGAATTATCAGTTTATTGATTGCTCTTAATTTTTTGTGTAAGACATCATGTCTTTCCATCAGCATTCACCACCGGGTTAATCGGTGTGTTGTTTGGCGTGTAGGTATGAAGACACCCTGGTAAACAAAATTGTAAATAATAGGTTTAATGCCATCTTCCTTTTCTTTTGACAAAGGATATTGTGTAATGTACACAGGTTTTAAGTTTAACTTTGTATGGTTTCATATCAATGAAACCTGTATCTTTGTTTGACTGAGACCATAGGCATGGGTTAATCAAAGTGTCTACATCCTGTGGTATGCGGGCGGTTACTGGGTCTTGGTCGGCCTTCTCACTTCCTCCCCCCATAGGCAGAGGATCAATGTATGTCTGTAAACATGACATAAAAGAGAATACAACATGAGAATCATGAAATTTGATGTTCCATATTTAAGTTATGCATTATGTCTCGCCCGAGCAATTTAAGGCAACCATCTGGTATGATGTGAAATTTGTGAAAAAATGGCTTGACACCTGGAGCTTACCTCCAGAGGTGGTGTAATGGGACAGAACATTTCAGTTTCTGGAATACCCAAAGAGCATGCAAATTTATCAGTAGTTGGTCCCTCATATTCAGATGAAGACATTAATAATACTTCAACCCCAGTATCCAAGAGAAATATATGCATTTTACCATTAAATTTAAGTAAAGTTAACTTTCATTATCAATATCAAAGGGGAGGGTTCGCATAGATAAATGTGGACTTCTTCATTGTGTTTTGTTATCCCAGTTTGTCTGGTAATTACTGTCAGATATTTTCTGATGCACTTTGCTGTGGCTGTTGCATTGACTGTCTATGTGATGGCGCCCTTGGATTAAAATTGCGCCCCCCTTGGAACGACAGTCACATTGCATGTGGCCCCTTTGTCCACCACATACTAACACAGTATATCCCATACGGAAATGTAATATATGAACACATATGAAATGTACATTGTGGGATTTGATTTTGTTTTACTAATCATGCTGTTTATAATCTTAATTCATGTGTATTGTTACAACAATGATTTTTGTGCTGAGTACAAGAAAGTTGTCTGTGTGTGTGTGTGTGTAAAAGTTGAGAGGCTGTGGTTTCGGTTGGGGGAGAAACAGACCTGCAAACTTGTCGCTTTTCGGCGACAATCGCCGTTTTCTTGGTCAATTGGGTCATTCACGTGAATCGCATAGAACCGGAGAGTTTTTTTTTTTAGGTGTGTGGGGGGGGTCGGAAGGCTGCCCTTTATCTGAATGCCATGCGGGCTAGAATTGCCAAACATTATTGGATAATTCTTATACTTGACATTTCTCTGGACCAATCGGAATCTTAGCATGCTTTCCTCTGGGCCAATCGGAATCTTAGCACTTCCCTCAGAATCTTGAAGACAGCGCGGTCCTTTGGATGAGACACACCTGGCTACCGCGCGAGTCTGATGGACACTTTTAACGTGAAGGAACCATCTTATTTGAGGTAAGTCAACTTTTTTGGACCAAAAACGACAACTATTTGTTTGCTTGATTTAATTAGCGTTAGCTACCGCTTATATTGTATTTTTAGGAACGAGTCAACGCCGAGTAATGCACAAACGTAGACCTTGCATAAAGTTTGCCTATGCTTCGAGCAAAATGACTAATGTTAGCTAACTTAGCAGGACGATTGTTAGCTAGGCTTATCGTTACCCGGGTGTTCTGCCCGGAGTTCCGAGATATACGGCTACTACTCGAATTCTGAGCTAACGTTACCCTGAGTAACTTATTCATTATGGTGGCTGTGGTGCGCGCTTGCGCAGGCAGTCATTCGTGATGTGGGTAAATGTGACTGTTTACACAACAGCTGATGCGAGAGTAATGTTAAAGGAAAACCCACCCTTTTCCAATATTTTCCTATGTTTTTACCTCAACTTAGACTAATTAATACATACCTATCTTTTTTCAATGCATGCACTTAATCTTTCTACATCGCGTTGTGAATGTTTTAGGATTTAGCCTAGCCCCATACATTCCTGGTGGCTGTATACCTGGTAAACAGTAATTTTTAACAACATAGGGCTGTTTAGATAAAACAATCTGGCGAGCGTGTTGTCCTAGGATAATACACCAGCAGCCAATTTCTGTATAATAAAGGGCTACATTTTGCATCAAAGTCTGTCAATGAAATCTTTACATTGTATTGTTAGTTGAATTTACATTATGAACACTAGCACTTTGAGATTGTTTATTCAATGTAAGGAGCCCTACATATAAAATGCATTATTATTATAATTATTGAACAGAAATGTATTTTGATATTCACTGCATATCAGCCATACAGTATGGAGACACGTTGTTTTATCATATTAGTCCTATGTATGATAGTTTGCAAGGTTATATTTTAATGATTTTAATTTACTTTCAGGCAATGGTTCTGGGCACTTTGGTGGAGCACTCACTGCCATTCACAATGGCCCGTCATCGTCAACCTTGCGCAGACGCCGGCTGAGGACAAAGTGGCTCTGTCGCACGAAGCTTTCACGAACATCAGCAAAATATATTTTTTTCATTTCTGTCTGTCTCTTGTTGTTTTTTATTTCAGTGTCATGCTTTCCAACACCTCCGGGCGTTTCCGTGAGTTGTAAATAAAAACATTTGTAAAATATTAAATGTGTCATTCTCTTTAAGCTTCAAGGATGTTTTAACATTGATTTTTGATTAAAGTATGCTGATTTTTGTTAAGTCACGCTCAGAATCCTATTAAAATCACAAAAATATAGAGCTGGGGTAACCCTAACACCCCCCCCCCTCCGTGCGTGCGACACTGTCACCTTTTTTACTCTGAGGAGTTTGCAGGTCTGAGAAATCAGCAAACGCTGATAACAAAGCCCTGAAGGGAAAACACACAGAACAGATGGTTCCGATAAACAAGTTGTTTGCTTTATAACTATGTTATATTTAGAGAAAGTGAAAATAAGTATGTTTAACTAATGAATGCATTTAACCAATTCTTGAACAATGGAGTATTGTTGTGTTGTTGAATAATTATGTTTTACATATTTACTGCCTATACTTCATGCTGATTGCCAAAAGTGTTAAAGTTACAAAGATGTCCAAATAAGGACTGTGGAAATTGATTTTGTTCCATTTTATATTTCTTTAATTAATCATTTTATTCTATAAACATTGTGTGTCTCATATATGCACTGAGCTATTATGTAAAAATGAGGTGTTTGTGTTTGAGAGTGGAAAGTTACCAGCTTTTGTGTGTGTGTAAAAAGCTGCAAGGAGGATTAGCTAGGAATTTACGCCTGGCAATGGTCAAGATAAGAGCGAGGCCTGAGGGGGAAAAGCAAACAGGCAACCATGTTATTAACCAATGCTTTAATATTCACAGGATAAAATATGCAATGTATTTCTTACTTAATCAGTATTAATCATTGAATAATTGATGTAATAAATATAAGATGTTGTCTTTGATAAATGTGACCAGTCACGGAAAGTAGGGACACAAGTCGGATCTGGGCATTTTGAGTTATTCACAGATTCTGAAAGTGCAGTTTCTAAGCTTTCCAACGATGTGTAACACATGGAAATCTGATAAGATTTGGAGAAGTTGTGGCCATTTGAATATAGGAACTCAGAAATACTCAAACCGAGAAAATCGAGACGAAAGGGACTCTTCTTTTCAGCTGGGGGAGACAATAGGGCTCATTTACATCTCATTTAGCTAAGCCATGCTCCCTGTAAAACCCTTTTTGAGATGTTCTAGCATCATATGTAGTATTTTATGACCAAATGACAACCCGCAAAAATAAACATGACTCTTTTACCTTTGTGGGGATCACAAGTTGAATCCAGTCTGTTTCAGATTATCCAATGACCATATTTGTCCACAAATGCGTATAATCCGTGAAATATAGATTGTTTACAAAAGATTTCGCATGAATGTCTGGTAATACAATATAATATATAATCTGAAGACTATTTAAATCGTAACATGTAAGGGTATATGAGCTTTCACTCCGTTAAACACATGAACCCGCCTTCAAAGTTTGTATTTAAAATAGGGAAGTAGTATAATAGATCATCCAAACAGCGCCGTCGAAAACGTGACATCCTTTAGAGAGGTTACCAATGGCTCGCTCGTTCCTCCATCAGCCAATGACTTCATGGAAAATATTGATAGACAAAACATGTAGCCAATTATATGAAGAATACAACTATATCTGTGTAACTTCCGTGTGTTTGGACTCATGCTGCGCTGCAAGAACTGACATACAGATGACGTCAAAGTACCGCGAGAGCGAGTCGAAATTAAACTACTCCGTAAGATTTCTTGAAGAGCTCTCGCGGTACTTTGACGTCATCCGACTGCGGCGCCGCATAAAGTCAGTGACGCGGCTGACGTACGATGCGGCTGACTGTTATTTGTTCCGCCCCAGCTTCTTTTATTTTTCTTTTTCTTTGTGCGCCCGAGCTTTACAGTCTGGGGAGACGCAGGCTATAAGTTTGAAAAAAAAAAAACTTAGCAAACATGTCTGAGGAACAGGGCAGCGCGTCACTACAGTCACGTGACTTCACGCTCGAGCCGGAAGAGAAGACAATGCTGAATAAAGTCGTAATTCTGCTATTTTTGGACCAAACTGTATTTTCGATGCATCAACACAATCTTACTGACCCACTGATGTCACATGGACTACTTTGATGATGTTTTTATTAACTTTCTGGACATGGAAACCATACATAGATTTTCAATGAAGGGGAAAGCTCTCGGACTAAATCTAACGATAAAACATCTTAAACCGTGTTCCGAAGATGAACGGAGGTCTTCCGAGTTTAGAACGACATAAGGGTGAGTAATTAATTACATTATTTTCATTTTTGGGCGAACTATCCTTATTTAGTAGTCACGCTGTTCCCTTTGGGGGCGGAGGCGAAAACACAAGCTTATACAGTATGTAAATATACACACAGACAATGACGCCCCCCGCTGCACGCTAGAATCTCCGGAAAAACAAGCCTATTTTAACCGCAAAATGTACGCTTTTAAATATACAAAAACTGCTATCTCAAACATGGAGAGGCTTCTTCGTGATCTCAACTAACAGATTCTGCAATAAAACGAAAATCACAAATTTCGAAAAAAAACTTTGTTTCTCATTTTCTCGAAACTTGTGCAGCCGACTTGAGTCCCTGGTTTCCGTGACGGGTCACAAATGTGTATTAACCAATGAAATGAAGGTTGCATACAGAATAACTTAATGGGGGCATGGCAGCTCAACCTTGAAGAACAGAATCTCCTGTGCTTGTTCTTGTGTGTGTGTGTGTGTGTGTGTGTGTGTGTGTGTGTGTGTGTGTGTGTGTGTGTGTGTGTGTGTGTGTGTTTTCTTCCCTAACAGATGGTTTTTAATAAATATAGCTGCAAGCAGCGATTACCGGGGTTCAAGCTATTTGGGATCACAAGACGTTTAAGGACATGGCCATATAGATATTCTGCATTGTATATTGTACACACACACATTTACCTGAGAAAGGAGAAACAAGACTGTTAAAGAACAAGACTTAAAATTGACATGGTTACACACTCATTTGGTATGTAGTTTTTTAAAATAAAAAAAGTCTTACTGCAAATGTCATGTAAGTGCCTCCAAAATTATGTTCACGTTTCACAGCTATCATAAAGTGACATGAGTGTTAAAACTGATAACTGAGAACAATTGAAGTGGTAGTCTTTCACTAAATGTGATTTTAATATTATAACAGTAAAATCATGAAGTTAAAGGTGCAGTGTGTAAATTTTAGCGGCATCTAGTGGTGATGTCACGAAATGCAACCAATGCCTTATTACACTGCTCACCCCTCGCTTTTGAAACACATAGAGAAGCTACGGAGCCGCCACCAGACAAACATTTCATCTTCGGAGACAACTTAGTAAAAAAAATGTCCGTTAAGGGCTTCTGTAGAAAAATGGCAGAACAAAATGGTGACTTCCATGTAAGGGGACCCTAGGTGTATGTAGATAAAAAGGTCTCGTTCTAAGGTAATAAAGGATTTTAAGAATTCTAAGACAACATTTGAAGCTTTATAACTTTATTGGGTTGTTTCCCACAGGTTTAAATTGATGCATGACTAGCCATTAGTTATGTAAAAACATTTAGGTACTTTTTACAAACAAACCTTATAAAAACATTACTGGTGTACATCTTAAGACAAAACTATGGCCCTGATATATTTAAAGGTAGGCCAGTGTAAGCTATTTTCAAGTAAGACAACTAAAACTTAAGCCTAAATTTTAGTCTGGAACTACACTTAAACCAATGGTCATTAACATTAATCTCTAAGACTAGTATTCAAAGTTAGTAATACATTTTTACCTTTTTGATTGAAAATAACTGTTTTAATTATCATGTGAAAAAATATTTAAATTATATTTAAATCCAAATAGTAAGACTGATTAGCCCTAACTAACTACTAGTTATTCAGACTAGTCCTTAAAGTCTTAATTATATTTTTTATATTATATAGTTTTTTAAATAACATTACTAAAATAGTATGTATCATTTTTTATTACGAGTTGAATTTGAATCCTGAGCAGTTTTAACCTAACAGACATGTTACTATAACAACAACTCTAGGATGAGCTTCGAAGAACCAAATAATTCAACATGAAGCTAAATTGTCAACAATGAAATCCAGCTAACCGAGTAATCTACGTATGAACAACGGACCCAGCAGTGAAAGCTTTTAACAACTATAGTGTATACAGCTCTTGCTTTAGAAGTCCCACAATCAGTTATAAAAGAGGTGGATATTATTTTGTTTAATTTCATATGGAAGAACAGACCGCACTACATTAAAAAGTCAATTCTATGCAATCCAGTTGAGGAAGGAGTTTAAAATGTACTAGATTTTAATACTGCTAACTGTGTTTTTTTTAAATAAGTGGATAAAAAGTTACTGAAGTTGCAAAGGTAGTATATGGAACATCATACCAGAAATGATTTTTAAGAAATTGGGTGGTTTGGAATTTTTTTGCGATACAATTTTGATATAAACTTTTCTCCACATAGATCTGTTATTTGGAATAACAAGAATATTCTATACAAAAACAAATCCTTATTTTATAGAAATTGGTATGATAATAAAATAATATTAGTGAGGCAGTTATTTAAAGATGATGGTCACCTATTTAATAATTGTGAATTCCTCAATCACTATAAGATTCCAGTAACTGCTAAGGAATTTGCAGTTGTATTTGATGCCATACCTAGTGGACTTATTCAACTATTTCAAGGTTATACATCTTATGATTGTAACTCCTTACATAATACTCAGTTATGTATCAAAGAAGTAAATATTCCAGAAAAAAAAATTAATAACTTTTTTATAAGAACACTATGTAGAAATGAATATTTGCCTAGATGTAAACCATACTGGAACTCCTTATATAGTCAACGTGTATGGAAAGAGGTTTGTAGTTTATCACATAAATACTGTCTCATGAATAAGGTTAGAGAAATTACTTATAAATTGGTTCATTTAATTTATCCAGTGAAACAAGTAGTCTTTAGATTCTAAAGAGATATAGAATTTACTTGCATTTTTTGCAATTTGGAAGTAGAATCCATAAAATATTTTTTTATCCATGTATATTTACTTAATCTTTTTGGATTGATGTGGAATACTTGATATTTAAACTCACAAAATATTAATTCAGTTGGCGGGTAAGGATATATTTTTGTATTATAAAAGTAACTGTGTGGAGAAAGACTTGTTAATCAACTTATTGATTATATATGGAAAATTTCACATCCATAAACAAAAATGGGCAAATAATAAACCCAATAGCATTTTATTTAGAACGGAATTAAGAAATTATTTTGAAACTATTAAAAGTCTAAAAAATAAAAAAGCAAAGCAAATATATAACATTTTTTAAACCTTTTCTTTTATTGAATTATTGTAGAATATCCCCATGTTGTTGTTAATTTATTTATTATTTTTTTGATCCATTGTTATGTTGAATGTTAAATAAGCACATTATAAACCTCTTGTATGTATGCAATGTTTTTGATCTTGAAATGAATAATAAAAAAAGCTTTTAACAACTACCCAATTATTAATCCTCTACTGCCATCTAGTGGATAAAATGTCAAAGTTTGGATTTTAATGTTGGTTTAACTCTAATCTGCAGTTCAACCTTTAAACAAGTTTTAATTTAAACTATTTGATTTTAATATTATAGTAGTGAGTTTGTAAAATTAATATATATATATATAGAAATTATTCATATTTTAATTTGATAACAGAAGTGGAGATAATTAGATTTTATTTCAAGTTAATAGACACATTTGTCATTTAATACTATTGTTGTTTTTTTAAAAACAGTTTTAATACATTTTGATGATTTGATTATAAAATAAAACAAATATAAGATAGGTTATAAAAGTCAGATGATAAAACATGTAAAGTCAGTCTAGAGTAAGATTTCTACTTCTTAGTTTTCATATTTCTATTCAGAAAGAAACCACCCTGCTGAAAAAAACAATAAAACCATTACAGAAAATTGTAATTGTTTCTGTTAAAATACCAATAGGAACCATTAGCTTTTACCATTAAAACCACTACACTATAGTGTATTTTGGGCCATATTCTATTAGAAACAATACATAGAACCAACAAAACCAATACATAGAACCAATAAAACCAATACATACCATTAGAGACCAACAAAGACAAAACAAGGTTTTTTAGCAGGGCAAAGGTCAATTCCTACACAAGCATTATGTCAATACATCACCTTAATTACATAAATTTGTTTGCTTGTTTAAATATTTGAGACTATTTTTAACAAAAGTAATTGTTCTTATAGAACATATATATTCTTTGACATAGATATTGTGTGCAAACTTACAAGTATTTCAGATGACAGAGTCTCTGTCATATTATAGTAGGCCTAAAATTAGTACTAAAGTACATATTTTTATATTTAACCACTGGCTATGCCCATACATAACTGATCCAGATGTGTTGTTTATATCAAATGGAGTTAATAACAAATATGGTGTCATTAAGCAGATGTCAGTCAGATTTGCTATCAAGCACTAATTTGTGTTCACACATGTGCTGTGCTAGAGTAAGTTTTCAGTAAATCATTTACATTTAAAACAACCACTTGTATCATAACATTACAATTTCATTGCAATAATTATATAAACAATTATTAAAAACTTTATAAGACACATCATGACATGTTTATGTCATGGAAAATAGATTAGAATACTAAAGCTACTGATAACCAAATATATATTCTCTTTATGTATGATTATTAGTTATTATTTCTAATGTTGGCCTGTTCTTTAAGGATCCACATATTTACAGCAATCTTTTTCATACCTTTAGGATTTGAAGAATTCTAAGACAACATTTGAAGCTTTATAACTTTATTGGGTTGTTTTCCACAGGTTTAAATTGTAAGACTGATTAGCCCTAACTAACTACTAGTTCTTCAGACTAGTCCTTAAAACACAGTCTTAACTGAATGGCTACTTTATGTTTATTCAACCAGCCCTAGTCTTGGAAAGACATATATTGTCTGATCTTAATAAAACTATTAATATTTTGTCATAAGCTTCACATTACTAGTTAATTAGTTATATATACTTAGTCTGGTCCATTTTGAAAATGTCATATTTCAAAATGCTTGAATTGATTACCTCAAGTCTTTGAGGTAAATGACTGCAAATCATTGAATCTTATAATAATTTTTATACAGATGCAAACCCATGGACAAAAGGAACATAACAGCAGCTACAAATGAAATAACGAATACAGATTACAAATGGTGCCCACATCACTATGTGACATCACATCAAATCTAGGAATACAACGGCAAAAGTTTATCTTATGTTTCATATTGATATTTGCCCAGATAGTACAGCAAATTCACAAAATTGTTTTTCATATAAACATAGAGCAGTACTTTCAACTCAGCGAAATGCAGTGGTTTCTCGAGACCCAATGCTCGGCACATTTTGTATGATTATCTCATCTGACACAATCAGTTCAGTTCATACAAATCTCTACTAATGATTAAAGTAGATTTGTTTAAAATAGAAGACTTTTGTATATGTGCAGATCAGTGGGCCTCCAGGAATAGGACAGTTAACGTAACACCCGTTGTTCTAGATGCAAATATTTCCGGAATGATGAGCCAAAAATCCTCACAGACACTTGAGAACATAAGACACACAGGCCCATCAGTTTAGTTGTAATCGCACACCATTACGCTGGACTCGTACATGGTCAATGCTGGCTGACTGTTGGTCGGCATGTTTTCTAAGATATGTAATTATCCTAATAGACCCTTATAAGAATCTGAAAGCAGATGTTAAGTGCAAAATAACAAGTAGGTCATACAAATATTTATGTGTCGTATACATATGCCATAGTCATCGTTCTTTGTTCTTAGGTTATAGCGCCACCTAGTGGACAATCTCTGGAATTTTTTGCATGTGACCTCAGCCTAGGTCTATACATATGTGTACCAAGTTTCGTGTTGATATCTCATTCCTATCATAAATGATAACCATTGTAGTATTTGTGGCCCCGCCTCTTCTTACTTTTGACCGTGGTGTTGCTACCAGGAGTGCAAAGTTCAACTTTTTTTTTGATAATTATTGATATTCAGTGTCTAAGGAATGTTCTAGCACTTGATTGGTTCAGATCGCTCAAAAAACCTAGGACTAGTTCGCAAAAGTAGGTTTCAAAGAAAATGATGAATATCTAATAAACGATTCGACTGAGACAAGTGCTTCTTGAGGAAAAGTTATTCATTGTAAGTACCTCTATTAAATGATATGAAGATCTTGTTGATATCTGAAACACTGCATAATACAGAATCACTTAAACACCGCAAAAACGTGATAGCGCCTCCCGGAGGCCGAATTTTTTCTTACTCTGCACAGACCTTCATGGCCAAGAGACAAACAGGCCCACCGCGTTTCGTTTCGATCGGGCTCCGTTAACCCTGTCTAATAGCTGCTTTTTATTGATTGGCCGATGGCGGCCATGTATTTTTGACCTACGCGAAATTCCTTTCTCACACAGATAGTACCCTAGACCAAGAGTACCCGTGCCAAATCTCAAGTTGATCGGTCCCATATTTCTCTAGTTACAGCCCTTCAAAGTTGAGGTAGTGTTATAGCGCCAACTAGTGGTCAAGCAATGTAATTTTTTTCACGTGACCCCAGAATAGCCCGCTGTATATGTGTACCAAATTTGGTTTCGATACCTCTTTCCAATCCCAAGTTATAGCCATTTAAGTCAAAGAGGCTCCGCCCATTGGGGGCGTCTGGGCGTGGCTTGACGACGACGAACATAAAGTTCAACTTTTTTTTGATAACTTTTTATATTCACACTCCAAGGAATATTACAGCACTGGAACGGTTCCGATCGGACAAAAAACCTAGGACTAGTTCGTTTTTATTTTTTTCGACAAAATCGAAAATAGCGGAAAATTTTTAATGACGGAAATGAAATCGGAGATATACGTTTTATTCGTCTTGACGCAAGGAATCCAGGGATATAAGACACTTGACATTTGGACCAGAATTGTGGAAGTTATGAGCATCAACGCGTTTGCCATCGCTGTAGCGCCCCCCATAGGCCGATTGGGGTGACACTCTGTCAACTTCGCGCACGAATGAGACCTACCATTTGGCCAAGTCTCAAGTCTCTAGGCCTTACGGTTTGGTCTGCACGATCCGTTTTACGGCAGAAGAAAAATAATAAAAAGAATAAATATAGCTGCAAGCAGCAATTGCCGGGTTTCGAGCTTTAAGGCAACGTCAAAAACCTCACACTTCGCTTACCAGGCTGAGCAGTTAAACCCGAACACAGCCACAATGAATGTTAGACCACCTCGCTTCAGAAAATGAAAGAGATGGTCAAAAAAGGATCATACAGACTATGTATGCTTACACACAGGTGCACCTATAAGACAAACATGTAATGTCCTTAATGTGACGTTATGAGGATAAGTTGTTAAGGAGAATTAGTTTTTCAGATTTATAACGTAACATACAATTCAGAAATGGCCGTGTTTAGTTGAACTACAAGGCCATTGAGTCATGGTATGGTGCAATGGTGCAAACAGACTGCACAAGTGTACATAAGAAACAAACACAGCAGCGCAGCAGACCGCAAGGACCTACAGTGAACAGCAAACACAGCTGGAAAGATAATGCTTGACTTATTTAATGTCCTCCTGAATTGTGTTATGATAACCCCAGGCAGGGCCGCCTTAACCTAATGTGAGGCCCCGGGGCTAAGAGGTTTTGTAGGCCCCCCTTCCCCTCGATTTATAGTCTAATTTTTTTTTAAGTGTAATATCTAGGTACATCACAAAATGCATTAGTTTCTTTCGAGACATACAACAGTGAGTTTTCCCTCTTTGAGACAGAAAACACCATAATATTGTTATTAACATATCACTGAGCCCACTTGAGCATAAACACAAGACACTTTATTTAACAACCACACACAGCAACATGTGGTGATAATAAAACCAAAATGTCTGAAAGTATATATGTTTATAAGCTTTATATTTATATAGTTTTTGGAAAATACAAATTTGCAGAAAATTGCCACTCACAACTAAATGCTCACCACAGTTTTAAAAATATAATAAGTTAAAGTTAGTTTTAAAGTGAAAATGCATTAATGATAACAAAAGATAAGTCTTTATAGACAGAATCTTGTTAAATGCATTAATGATAACAAAAGATAAGTCTTTAGACAGAATCTTGTTTTTTAATCAGTTATTTATTTTGTAGGCTATTGAAGATATAGTATGCATTGTATTTAGTATTTATGCATACATAAGCATGTAAAACGACCAAGTATGAATATGCACAAGACAGACAGGGAACATACCTGTATATAAGATCTTAAGATAATGAGATTATAATGGTGCTATCAGGGGATGATCATTTGAGATGGTCTAGTCGCTCTTTACTTTCTTAGACTTGCACCTTTACCGTTGCGTCTCTTTCTCGTCTTTCTAAACCAACAGATGTATGTACTGTGAGCTAACGTCGCGTCAAACATCGCTCCAGCTGCGCACGCATCACTGATATAAAAGCGAGTAAACTTAAACTTTATAACAACTAACAGCATTATGTGCGGGAACTCCTTTCTTAATTTAGCGGCACAGTTTCTTGTGCACGTTTGGAGAGACTTCTGCATGCCAGAGACTCAGACAGCTGCACGAGCACAGAGAGAGCAAACGAGCGAGCGTGCGCGCGAAAGAGAGAGAGACCTGCACCTCAGTGCTTATTATGAAATTTCAGAAATTACTCTTACATTTGTTGGTGGATTATTTCCCGTTTCTCTGTCACACTCAGTCTAACATGCAGGAATGTCAAGTTGACAACGCGCACTTAATTACATCACGCGGAATAAAAAATATGTTACGTCTAACATTTTATTTCACGTTAAGTTACAACGGACCAATCAGCAGCCATGTAACGTGCAATTAGAGTGATTGACAGAAAACCTGACAAGTTACAAAACAATATGACCTTTTCAGCTCATCATGAACGCAAACTTGGGAGGCCCTTGAACTTGGGAGGCCCCTGGGCTTCAGCCCAGGTAAGCCCGTGCATTAAGGCGGCCTTGACCCCAGGACTAAGCACAAGGCAAAACCGGGCATGTTTGGTATCGTTGGACTCTGCAACAATTCAGGACTCCTGTGAAAAAAGTCCCATGTAAATACGGTGACTGCAGCCAAAGTTGTAGGCATGTAAAATATGCGTCCGAAACTGCAGGCTCCCTCAGGTCCTGACAGCCATCAGAATTACCGAGTACCATGTCATTACGCATACGTTTGGTGAAGATACAACCTTAAATACATTAGTTATCAGCAAGAAAACGGCTCTCATTCAGTGAAATCTCTCCGCTCTCTACTCACTTCTAAGTGAAAATAACAAATAAGCACAGGGTGGCGCTACGACAAAATTGTGCATGCAACGTCAGGTCATACCTTTGTTACATCTAGCTAGTATCATGGCTAAACACTTCAGTTTAGTGAAAAAACTGTTGTAAGACCATTGGGCTCGCTCAATGTCAAAGGTTTTGTTCAATTATGAGGCCAACTAGTGGTGCAGGCATATTATTTTTTGGGTATTGCCTCAGACTCTGCTCAGACATCAGTGTATCAAATCTGGTGAAAAAATGTCATTTCGTTGCAGAGGTATAACCATTTATGTGTAAAAACGACAAATTTTGGGGTAATTTTTCGTTTTTTGTAATTTTCGGCCATTTCTGATGAAAATTTTAACATAACGCCAATAGACTTTTTTGTTCAGAAGGTAATGCAATGTTCTTCCTATGGTCGTTTCGAGTCGATCGGAATAACCCTCGCGGAGTTATTCGCGCGTGTTTTTTAAGCGCTATTTTCCTGTGCAGAACTAACTGTAAGGCGAAACCTGGCATGCTTGGTATCGTAGGACTCGGAAACAATTCAGGATGCTAAAAAAAACAACTCCCATGAAAATCTCTTGACCACAGATAAAGTTATAGGCGTGAAAGTTGGAACCATTGCATAATCACAGTATTTAATGCCATTTTCCCCGTTATAGCGCCATCTAGTGTCCGATCGGCGAGATTTTTATATCACGACCTTAGACCAATGGCCTACACATATGATTCAAGCCCTATGATGTTATCTCAAACGCCTCTTGAGTTATGGCCGTTTAAATGTTTTAAGCTCCGCCCAGTTCGGTTTTTGGCCACTCCTTGCATGTTTGAATACAAATTTCAACTTTTTTTCGATAATTATTCATATTCACACTCCACAGAATCAATCAGCCTTGGTTAGGTTCGGATCGGGCAAAAAACCTAGGACTAGTTCGCTAAAGTATATTTGAATATTATCGTCAATAACTAACAAACCGTTTGATTGACAGCAATGCATCAAGAGGCAAAGTTTTTCATCATGAGCCGATCTATCATATGATGTCATGTTTGTGTGTGTATGTCAAACGTCACGTGATACAGGCACCGAAATACGGTATTACGCCCCCTAGTGGCCAAATTACACCACAAATCTTACAGGCCTTCAGGAGCAGTACACGAAGAAGCACAGTGCGTTTCCTTCCGATCGACCTCCGTTAACCCTGTCAAATCAGTCCTCAACATTCATTGGCTGATGACGGCCATGTTTTTGGAGAAACGCCAATGTCCTTCTAGACCCTCATGGTACATTGCACAAAGACACACCATACAAAATATTAAGTGTATCGGGCTAACGGTTGTGTAGTAATAGCCATTCCCGAGCTCAAGCCTGTTATAGCGCCACCTAGTTGCCAATATCGGCATCTTTTTTACTGTGACCCCGGACTGAGCTAGTACACATGTGTACCAAACCTCGTTAAGATATCTCAAACCGTTCACCAGTTATAGCCATTTCAGTGATGGTAGGCTACTTCCTGTATGGAGTTTTGGCGCCCCTTAGTGACCCTAAAGCGAAATTTCAAATTCTGTTCGATAATTATTTACCTACTCACTCCACAGATTTCTCCTGCATTGGAACGGTTCCGATCGGGCGAAAAACCTAGGACTAGTTCATTTTGGCTTGAAATGTATATTATGCAAATTAGCGGGAAAATTTGCATACCGGAAATGAAATCGGAGATATACATTTTTTAAGTTTGGAGCCAGGGATTACAATGATACCAAACACTTGAGTGTATGATGTCCGGTTTAGGAGTTATGAGCCCCAACACGTCGAGCATTGCTATAGCGCCACCTATGGGCCGATTTGGCTGATTCACTCTATCTGAGTAGCCTGCTAATATACAACCAGTTGACCAAGTGGCAAGTTTCTACGACTTACGGTTTGGGCTGGGCAACGCGTTTTACGGTGGAAAAATAATAAATAATTAAAGCTGCAAGCAGCATTTACCGGGTTTCGAGCATTAAAGCACGTCAGAGACGTCAGACGTCGTCGACCAGGCTGATACACCACATCGCATGCAGAAAAACGAAAGAGATGGTCAGAAACGGTTCATACAGACTATGTATGCTTACACACAGGTGCACCTATAGGACAAATATGTCACGTCCTTAATGTCAAGTCATTCAGATAATTTGTTAACGAGAATTAGTTTTTCAGATTTATACCGTAACATACAATTCAGAAATGGCCGTGTTTAGTTGAACTACAAGGCCATTGAGTCGTGGTATGGTGCAATGGTGTAAACAGACTGCAGACGTGCACATAAGGCACACACACAGCAGCGCAGCAAACCGCAAGGACCTACAGTGGACAGCAAACACAGCTGGAAAGATAATGCTTGACTTATTTAATGTCCTCCTTAATTGTGTTCTGATAACTCCAGGACTAAGCATAAGGCAAAACCTGGCATGTTTGGTATCGTTGGACTCTGCAACAATTCAGGACTCCTGTGAAAAAAGTCCCATGAAAATACGGTGACTGCAGCCAAAGATTTAGGTTTCTAAAATATGCTTCCGACCACTAGGTGTTGGTGCAACAAAACTGCAGGCTCCCTCAGGTCCTGACTGCCATCAGAATTACCAAGTACTGTGTCATTACGCATACGTTTGGCGAAGATACAACCTTAAATACATTAGCTATCAGCAAAAAAAACAGCTCTCATTCAGTGAAATTTCTCTGCTCTCTACTCACTTTTAAGTGAAAATAACAAATAACCACAGGGTGGCGCTACGACAAAATTGTGCATGCAACGTCAGGTCATGACTTTGTTACATCTAGCTAGTATCATGGCTGAACACTTTAGTTTAGTGAAAAAAAACAGTTGTAAGACCATTGGGCTCGCTCAATGTCAAAGGTTTTGTTCAATTATGAGGCCAACGAGTGGTGCAGGCATATTATTTTTTGGGTATTGCCTCAGACTCTGCTCAGCCATCAGCGTATCAAATCTGGTGAAAAAATGTCATTTCGTTGCGGAGGTATAACCATTTATGTGTAAAAAACACAAAATTTTGAAGTAATTTTTTGTTTTTTGCAATTTTCTGCCATTTCTGATAGAAATTTTAACATAACGCCAATAGACTTTTTTGTTCAGAAGGTAATGCAATGTTCTTCCTATGGTCGTTTAAAGTCGATCGGAATAATCCTCGCAGAGTTATTCGCGCATGTTTTGTAAGTGCTATTTTTGCTGTGCAGAACTAACCGTAAGGCGAAACCTGGCATGCTTGGTATCGTAGGACTCAGAAACAATTCAGGATGCTAAAAAAATAACTCACATGAAAATCTCTTGACCACAGATAAAGTTATAGGCGTGAAAGTTGGAACCATTGCATAATCACAGTATTTAGTGCTATTTTCCCCGTTATAGCGCCATCTAGTGTCCAATCGGCGAGCTTTTTATATCACGACCTTAGACCGATGGCCTACACATATGATTCAAGCCCCATGATGATATCTCAAACGCCTCTCGAGTTATGGCCGTTTAAATGTTTTAAGCTCCGCCCAGTTCGGTTTTTGGCCACTCCTTGCGTGTTTGAATACAAATTTCAACTTTTTTTCGATAATTATTCATATTCCCACTCCACAGAATCAATCAGCTTTCGTTAGGTTCAAATCGGATGAAAAACCTAGGACTAGTTCGCAAAAGTAGGTTTGAACGTTATCGCCAATAACTAACGAACCGTTTGATTGACAGCAACGCTTCAGGAGGCAAAGTTTTTCGTCATGAACCGATCTATCATATGATGTCATGTTTGTGTATGTATGTCAAACGTCACGTGATACAGGCACCGAAATACGGTATTACTCCCCCTAGTGGCCAAATGACACCATAATTCTTACAGACCTTCTGGAGCAGTACACGAACAAGCACAGTGAGTGTCGTTCCGATCGACCTTCGTTAACCCTGTCAAATCAGCCCTCACACTTCATTGGCCGATGACGGCCATGTTTTTGCAGATACGCCAATGTCCTTCTAGACCCTCATGGTACATTGCACAAAGACACACCATACCAAATATGAAGTGTATCGGGCTTACGGTTGTGTAGTGAATGCCATTTTCGACCCTCAAGCTTATTATAGCGCCACCTAGTGGCCAAAATCCGCGTATTTTTTCCTGTGACCCCGGAGTGAGCTGATACACATGTGTACCAAACCGCGTTAAGATATCTCTAACAGTTCACGAGTTATAGCCATTTTCCTGGAGATAGTCTACTTCCGGTATTGAATTTTGGCGCCCCTTAGTGACACTGAAGCGAAATTACACATTCTGTTCGATAATTATTTACCTACTCACTCCACAGATTTCTCCTGCGTTGGAACGATTCCGATCGGGCGAAAAACCTAGGACTAGTTCAGTTTGGCTTGAAATGCATATTATGCAAATTAGCGAAAAAATTTGCATACCGGAAATGAAATCGGAGATATACATTTTTTAAATTTGGAGCCAGGGATTACAATGATACCAAACACTTGAGTGTAGGATGTCCGGTTTAGGAGTTATGAGCCCCAACGCGTCGGGCATTGCTATAGCGCCACCTATGGGCCGATTTGGCTGATTCACTGTATCTGAGTAGCCTGCTAATATACAACCAGTTGACCAAGTGGCAAGTTTCTACGACTTACGGTTTGTGCTGGGCGACGCGTTTTATGGCGGAAAAATAATAATAATAATAATAATAATAATAAATATAGCTGCAAGCAGCAATTGCCGGGTTTCGAGCTTTAAGGCAACGTCAAAAACCTCACACGTCGCTTACCAGGCGGAGCAGTTACACCCGAACACAGCCACAATGAATGATAGACCACCTCGCTCCAGAAAAATGAAAGAGATGGTCAAAAAAAGATCATACAGACTATGTATGCTTACACACAGGTGCACCTACAAGACAAACATGTGATGTCCTTAATGTGACGTTATGAGGATAATTTGTTAATTAGAATTAGTTTTTCAGATTTATAATGTAACATACAATTCAGAAATGGCCGTGTTTAGTTGAACTACAAGGCCATTGAGTCGTGGTATGGTGCAATGGTGCAAACAGACTGCACACGTGTACATAAGACACAAACACAGCAGCGCAGCAGACCGCAAGGACCTACAGTGAACAGTAACCCCAGGACTAAGCATAAGGCAAAACTGGGCATGTTTGGTATCGTTGGACTCTACAACAATTCAGGACTCTTGTGAAAAAAGTCCCATGAAAATACGGTGACTGCAGCCAAAGTTGTAGGCGTGTAAAATATGCTTCCGAAACTGCAGGCTCCCTCAGGTCCTGACTGCCATCAGAATTACCAAGTACCATGTCATTACGCATACGTTTGGTGAAGATACAACCTTAAATACATTAGTTATCAGCAAAAAACGGCTATCATTTAGTGAAATCTCTCCATATAACCATTTATGTGTAAAAAACGACAAATTTTGAGGTAATTTTTCGTTTTTTGCAATTTTCGGCCATTTCTGATGGAAATTTTAACATAACGCCAATAGACTTTTTTGTTCAGAAGGTAATGCAATGTTCTTCCTATGGTCGTTTCGAGTCGATCGGAATAACCCTCGCGGAGTTATTCGTGCGTGTTTTTTAAACGCTATTTTCCTGTGCAGAACTAACTGTAAGGCGAAATCTGGCATGCTTGATATCATAGGACTCGGAAACAATTCAGGATGCTAAAAAACTAACTCCCATGAAAATCTCTTGACCACAGATAAAGTTATAGGCGTGAAAGTTGCAACCATTGCATAATCACAGTATTTAGTGCTATTTTCCCCGTTATAGCGCCATCTAGTGTCCAATCGGCGAGATGTTTATATCACGACCTTAGACCGATGGCCTACACATATGATTCAAGCCCCATGATGATATCTCAAACGCCTCTCGAGTTATGGCCGTTTAAATGTTTTAAGCTCCGCCCAGTTCGGTTTTTGGCCACTCCTTGCGTGTTTGAATACAAATTTCAACTTTTTTTCGATAATTATTCATATTCCCACTCCACAGAATCAATCAGCTTTCGTTAGGTTCAGATCGGATGAAAAACCTAGGACTAGTTCGCAAAAGTAGGTTTGAACGTTATCGCCAATAACTAACGAACCGTTTGATTGACAGCAACGCTTCAAGAGGCAAAGTTTTTCGGCATGAACCGATCTATCATATGATGTCATGTTTGTGTGTGTATGTCAAACGTCACGTGATACAGGCACCGAAATACGGTATTACGCCCCCTAGTGGCGAAATGACACCATAATTCTTACAGACCTTCTGGAGCAGTACACGAACAAGCACAGTGAGTGTCGTTCCGATCGACCTTCGTTAACCCTGTCAAATCAGCCCTCACACTTCATTGGCCGATGACGGCCATGTTTTTGCAGATACGCCAATGTCCTTCTAGACCCTCATGGTACATTGCACAAAGACACACCATACCAAATATGAAGTGTATCGGGCTTACGGTTGTGTAGTGATAGCCATTTTCGACCTCAAGCTTATTATAGCGCCACCTAGTGGCCAAAATCCGCGTATTTTTTCCTGTGACCCGGGAGTGAGCTGATACACATGTGTACCAAACCGCGTTAAGATATCTCTAACCGTTCACGAGTTATAGCCATTTTCCTGGAGATAGTCTACTTCCGGGATTGAATTTAGGCGCCCCTTAGTGACACTGAAGCGAAATTACACATTCTGTTCGATAATTATTCACCTACTCACTCCACAGATTTCTCCTGCGTTGGAACGATTCCGATCGGGCGAAAAACCTAGGACTAGTTCATTTTGGCTTGAAATGCATATTATGCAAATTAGCGAAAAAATTTGCATACCGGAAATGAAATCGGAGATATACATTTTTTAAGTTTGGAGCCAGGGATTACAATGATACCAAACACTTGAGTGTAGGATGTCCGGTTTAGGAGTTATGAGCCCCAACGCGTCGGGCATTGCTATAGCGCCACCTATGGGCCGATTTGGCTGATTCACTGTATCTGAGTAGCCTGCTAATATACAACCAGTTGACCAAGTGGCAAGTTTCTACGACTTACGGTTTGTGCTGGGCGACGCGTTTTATGGCGGAAAAATAATAATAATAATAATAATAATAATAATAATAAAACAGACAAATACAATAGGTTTTCAGCACTTCGTGCTCGAAACCCTAATTAAAGCTGCAAGCAGCGTTTACCGGGTTTCGAGCATTAAAGCACATACAACATGTCAGATGTCGTCGACCAGGCTGATACACCACATCGCATCCAGAAAAACATAAGAGATGGTCAGAAACGGTTCAGACAGACTATGTAGCTTACACACAGGTGCACCTATAGGACAAACATGTCACATCCTTAATGTTAAGTCATTCTGATAATTTGTTAACGAGAATTAGTTTTTCAGATTTATACCGTAAAATACAATTCAGAAATGGCCGTGTTTAGTTGAGTTTACAAGGCCATTGAGTCGGGTTCAAGCGATTTGGGACCTTAAGACCTTTAAGGGCATGCCTGTGTAGTTTTGCTGAATTGTACAAAATAAATTATAAAAAATAAGCTACCTCACACACCTGTTCAAAGTCATCAGCAAAAAAGGTGCTATCATTCAGTAAAATGTCTCCCTCTCTTCTCACGAAGCATTGACAAATAGAACACTGAAGGAAATGTTTGTGGTGCTTACAGTGGCAAAACTTGGGTCACAAAATGTTAAAATAGTGTAAAAAAGTCAAACGAGCTGAACCCCATATCTCTACGATGTTCTGATACAAAGATACAGCTCTTGCTAAATGGTTGCTAGAGTATTCTGATTGGTTGCTAGGGAGTGAATTGCAATCCACCAATGATTATACTCAAAGCCATGAAAGGCATAATCCACGATGACTCATGATTTTAGATATAAGGTTGCAGTATTTTTAAGTCAAAATAACAAATAACCACTAGGTGGCGCTATGAAAAACTTGTGCATGCAACGTCATGAATGTGTTACATCTAGCTAGTATCATGGCTATACACTTAAGTTTAGTGAAAAAAACTGTTGTATGACCATTGTGCTAGCTCAACGTCAAAGGTTTTGTTCAATTATGAGGCCAACTAGTGGTGCAGGCATACCATTTTTTTTGTATTGCCTCAGACTCTGCTCAGACATCAGCGTATCAAATCTGGTAAAAAAAATATCATTTCGTTGCGGAGTTATAACCATTTATGTGTAAAAAACACAAAATTTGGAGTAAATTTTTCGTTTTTTGCAATTTTCGGCCATTTCTGATGGAAATTTTAACATAATGCCAATAGAACTTTTTGTTCAGAAGGTAATACAATATTCTTCCTATGGTTGTTTCGAGTCGATCGGATGAACCCTCGCGGAGTTATTCGCGCATGTTTTTTAAGTGCTATTTTCCTGTGCAGAACCAACCGTAAAGCAAAACCTGGCATGCTTGGTATCATTGGACTCGGCAACAATTCAGGAGTCCAAGGAAAAACGTCGCATGAAAATACGTTAAACTCAGCCTAAGTTATAAGCATTATTCGATTCGTATGACCACTAGGTGGCGCTGTGACGAAACGATGCATGAAACCTCAGGCCATGACTCTCATCACAAGTACCAAGTGTCGTGTTGATACTTCATTCCTGTCCCCAGTTATAGCCAATAATGTTCTAGTGCCTGCCCACAATTCAGACGTGTGGGCGTGGCATGTTGACCGTGAGTCGAAAGTTCAATTTTTTTTTGATAATTATTGATATTCAAACTCCAAGGAACATTTTAGCACTGGAATGATTCCGATCGGGCGAAAAACCTAGGACTAGTTCGTTTTTATTTTTTTCGACAAAATCGAAAATACCGGAAAATTTTTCATGACGGAAATGAAATCGGAGATATACATTTTTTAAGTTTGGAGCCAGGGATTACAATGATACCGAACACTTGAGTGTAGGATGTCCGGTTTAGGAGTTATGAGCCCCAACGCGTCGGGCATTGCTATAGCGCCACCTATGGGCCGATTTGGCTGGTTCACTGTATCTGAGTAGCCTGCTAATATACAACCAGTTGACCAAGTGGCAAGTTTCTACGACTTACGGTTTGTGCTGGGCGACGCGTTTTATGGCGGAAAAATAATAATAATAATAATAAATATAGCTGCAAGCAGCGATTAGCGGGGTTCAAGCTATTTGGGATCACAAGAAGTTTAAGGACATGGCCATATAGATATTTTGCATTGTATATTGTACACACACACGTTTACCCGAGAAAGGAGAAACAAGACTGTTAAAGAACAAGACTTAATATTGACATGGTTACACACTCATTTTGTATGTATGTATGTAGTTTTTTTTTAATAAAAAACATAAAAATATAATTCTTACTGCAAATGTCGTGTAAGTGCCTCCAAAATTATGTTCACGTTTCACAGCTATCATAAAGTGACATGAGTGATAAAACTGACAACTCAGAACAATTGAAGTGGTAGTCTTTCACTAAATTTGATTTTAATATTATAACAGTAAAATCATGAAGTTAAAGGTGCAGTGTGTACATTTTAGTGGCATCTAGTGGTGAGGTCACGAATTGCAACCAATGGCTTAGTCCACTACTCACCCCTCGCTTTTGAAACACATAGAGAAGCTACGGTAGCCGCGACCAGACAAACATGTCATCGCCAGAGACAACTTAGTAAAAAATGTGTCCTTTTATGTAGATAAAAAGGTCTCGTTCTAAGGTAATAAACACATACCGGTTCATTATGAAAGGTCTTTATACACCCCTGATAATATAGTTTTTTATATCATTTTGCATTTCTGTCAAGAGATCCTTCTAAAATTTACACACTGCACCTTTAAATGTGAACAGATTTCTATTAATAGTAAACTTAGTTAAAGAGTAATCATCATCTGTGTTTTCTGTGAGTGCAAATGTCAGCCAGTGATTGATCCTCTTCTACCATCTAGTGGACATAACGGAAAATTGCACCTAAAAACCACAATAAGGAATTTGAGTATATTGCCTGATCTCAATAATACATTGTATGCTTTGTCATAAGCTTTAGGGGCCGTTCGTCAGAGCTGTTTTCAAAATGACTGTGTGATAGCTATACTTCTGCAAAGTTGTTTTTGTATTTGATATATATATATATATATATATATATATATATATATATTTATACAGTGTAGAGAAAATTGTACTGCACTGGCTTTACTGTTGTTGAGTGTAAGAACTGAAACAATTTAATAAAACATAACAAGATACTTTATCTGAATGGTGGATGATGTTATTAAATCGTGTCAATAACAAATATCATTTCATTTAGCAGATTCATGTTCATGTCCTTTAATCGAGTTCCATGAAGGCTTTCTGTTTTAATTAGGTAAATAAAGTGAGGTATGCAAGTTATTAAACCGTATATATTTTTATGGACAAAAGGAACATATACACAAACATGCTCTGCACATTTTGTATGTTTCTCTCATCTGAAACAGTCATTTTAGTTCATAGAGATATATTCTGTAGGTCTTACTAAATGGTTGCTTGTTTAAATCTTTTAGACTATTTTTTTTATTAACAAACGTAATTGTTCTTATAGAACATATATATTCTTTGACATAAATATTATGTGCAAACATACAAGTATTTCAGATGACAGCCTCTGTCATATTATAGTAGGCCTAAACATAACAAATCCAGATGTGTTGTTTATATCAAATGGAGTTAATAACAAATATGATGTCATTAAGCAAATGTCAGTCAGATTTGCTATTAAGCACTTATTTGTGTTCACACATGTGCTGTGCTAGAGTAAGTTTTCAGTAAATCATTTACATTTAAAACAACCAATTGTATCATTACATTACAATTTCATTGCAATAATTCTATAAACAATTATTAAAAACTTTATAAGACACATCATGACATGTTTATGTCATGGAAAATAGATTAGAATACTAAAGCTACTGATAACCAAATATATATTCTCTTTATGTATGATTATTAGTTATTATTTCTAATGTTGGCCTGTTCTTTAAGGATCCACATATTTACAGCAATCTTTTTCATACCTTTAGGATTTGAAGAATTCTAAGACAACATTTGAAGCTTTATAACTTTATTGGGTTGTTTCCCACAGGTTTAAATTGATGCATGACTAGCCATTAGTTATGTATTGACATTAAAAAGTCAATTCTAAGCAATCCAGTTGAGGAAGGAGGTTAAAATGTACTAGATTTTAAAAACTGTTTTTAAAAATAAGTGGATAAAAAGTAACTGAAGTTGGAAAGGTAGTATATGGAACATCATACTAGAAATGATTTTTAAGAAATTGGGTGGTTTGGAATTTTTTTTGCGATTCAATTTTGATATAAACAAGGTTCCCATAAAACTGTCAGGTTTCCATAAACAGGTTTGTTTATCTTGGATGCTCATATATAAACATAACTTTTCTCCACATAGATCTGTTATTTGGAATAACAAGAATATTCTATACAAAAACAAATCCTTATTTTATAGAAATTGGTATGATAATAATATAATATTAGTGAGGCAGTTATTTAAAGATGATGGTCACCTCTTTAATTATTGTGAAATTCCTCAATCACTATAAGATTCCAGTAACTGCTAAGGAATTTGCAGTTGTATTTGATGTCATACCTAGTGGACTTATTCAACTCTTTCAAGGTTATACATCTTATGATTGTAACTCCTTACATAATGCTCAGTTATGTATTAATGGAGTAAATATTCTAGAAAAAAAATTTAATAACTTATAAGAACACTATGTAGAAATGAATATTTGCCTAGATGTAAACCATACTGGAACTCCTTATATAGTCAACTTGTATGGAAAGAGGTTTGGAGTTTATTAAATATATACTGTCTGACGAATAAGGTTAAAGAAATTATGTCACGACCGGGAACATGAGATCAGGAAGTAGGACGAGATGAATAAATAACATTTAATAATAACCAAGAAACAAAATACTAGAATCAAACAACAGGCAGGTAAATAAACACAGGAACACTAAAACGTAGAACACAGGAACAGACAGGGAATCAGCGACAATCATCCGGCAAGTGAACATACAACAGGCAGGGGTATATATACAAACAGACTAACGATACACAGGTGTGATGAGGCAGGTAATTAATTAACAAGAGTCCAGGTGACGACAATCGGAACAGACACAAAACATGACACGGATTCCACCATGACAAATTACTTATAAATTGGTTCATTTAATGTATCCAGTTAAACAAGTAGTCTCCAGATTCTTAAGAGATATGGAGGTTACTTGTATTTGCAATTTGGAAGTAGAATCCATAAAACATTTATTTTATCAACGTATATTTACTCAATCTTTTTGGATTGATGTGGAATGCTTGATATTTAAACTCACAAAATAATAATTCGGTTATCTGGTAAGGATATATTTTTGTATTATAAAAGTAAATGTGTGGAGAAAGACTTGTTAATCAACTTATTGATTATATATGGAAAATTTCACATCCATAAACAAAAATGGGCAAATAATAAACCCAATAGCATTTTATTTAGAACGGAATTAAGAAATTATTTTGAAACTGTTAAAAGTCAAAAAAAGCAAAGCAAATATATAACATTTTTGAAACCTTTTGTTTTATTGAATTATTGTAGAATATCCCCATGTTATTGTTAATTTATTTTTTTTTTTTTATTTTATTTGATCCATTGTTATGTTAAATGTTAAATAAGCACATTGTAATCCTCTTGTATGTATGCAATGTTCTTGTTCTTGAAATGAATAATTAAAAAAGCTAAATAGTACTAAAGCTCTACATATTTTTTTATTTAACTCTTTCCCCGCCATTGACGAGATATCTCGTCAATTAAGAGAAAACGCTTCCCCGCCAATGACGAGATCCGTCTTTCTGCAATACCGCTATTATCCACCAGGTGGCGCCCTTCCGCAACTTTTTAAAACCGGAAGTATTGCCCTATGCCAAGCTGCTGCATGTCCGTGTCTGTTTTAAAGATCGCTCTGAATGGGATCTCTATGAAAACTCCGTCAAAAAAATGAAATTGTCTCTGCTTTTTGCTCAAAATATGTTGTTTTTGCAAAAACCTACCCATATTCAAAAGCTGATTGCAAAAGAACCACTAAAGGTAAGATGAAACGTTTTTTTCTGTTTGAAAGCAGAGGGTCTGTTCTTTCATTTGGTATATTGTATGTTTATATATTTAAAGAAGAACATTTTCTGGAAGGCAATAAACTTTGGCGAAAATCATGAAAAACGCTGGCGCTGGCTGGCAACTTTTTTTAAAAACGCTGGCGGTGAAAGAGTTAACCACTGGCTATGCCCATACATAACTGATCCAGATGTGTTGTTTATATCCAATGGAGTTAATAACAAATATGATGTCATTAAGCAAATGTCAGTCAGATTTGCTATTAAGCACTTATTTGTGTTCACACATGTGCTGTGCTTGAGTAAGTTTTCAGTAAATCATTTACATTTAAAACAACCAATTATATCATAACATTACAATTTCATTGCAATAATTCTATAAACAATTATTAAAAACTTTATAAGACACATCATGACATGTTTATGTCATGGAAAATAGATTAAAATACTAAAGCTACTGATAACCAAATATATATTCTCTTTATGTGTGATTATTAGTAATTATTTCTAATGTTGGCCTGTTCTTTGAGGATCCACATATTTACAGCAATCTTTTTCATACCTTTAGGATTTGAAGAATTCTAAGACAACATTTGAAGCTTTATAACTTTATTGGGTTGTTTCCCACAGGTTTAAATTGATGCATGACTAGCCATTAGTTATTTAAAAACATTTAGGTACTTTTTACAAACAAACCTTTTAAAAAACATTACTGGTGTACATCTTAAGACAAAACTATGGCCCTGATATATTTAAAGATAGGCCATTGTAAGCTATTTTCAAGTAAGACAACTAAAACATAAACCTAAATTTTAGTCTGTAACTACACTTAAACCAATGGTCAGTAACATTAATCTCTAAGACTAGTCTTAAAAGTTAGTCATACATTTTTGTCTTCATGACTGAACATAACTGCTTTAAGTATCATGTGAAAAAATATTTAAATTATTTAAATTATATTTAAATCCAAATAGTAAGACTGATTAGCCCTAACTAACTACTAGTTCTTCAGACTAGTCCTTAAAACACAGTTTTAACTTAATTATTCAACCAGCCCTAGTCTTGGAAAGACATATATTGTCTGATCTTAATAAAACTAATAATATTTTGTCATAAGCTTCACATTACTAGTTAATTGGTTAGATATACTTAGTCTGGCCCATTTTGAAAATGTCACATTTCAAAATGCTTGAATTGATAACCTCAAGTCTTTTAGTTTTAATGAGGTAAATGACTGCAGATCATTGAATCTTATAATAATTTTCATGCAGATGCAAACCCATGGACAAAAGAAACATAACAGCAGTTACAAATGAAATAACGAATACAGGTTAGAAATGGTTCCCACATCATAAGATGATGATGAGACATCATATCAAATCTAGGAATACAACGGCAAAAGTTTATTTTATGTTTCATATTGATATTTGCCCAGATAGTACAGCAAATTCACAAAATTGTTTTTCATATAAACATAAACATCTAGAGCAGTACTTTCAACTTACTGAAACACAGTGGTTTCTCCAGACCCAATGCTCAGCACATTTTGTATGATTCCCTCATCTGACACAAATCAGTTCAGTTCATACAAATCTCTACTGATGATTAAAGTGGATTTGTTTAAAATAGAAGACTTTTGTATATGTGCAGAGCAGTGGGCTTCCAGGAATACTTTTGAAAACCACTGATCTAGGGGACAGTTAACGTTACACCCATTGTTCTAGATGCAAATATTTCCGGAATGATGAGCCAAAAATCCTCACAGACACTTGAGAACATAAGACAAAAAAGCCCATCAGTTTAGTTGTAATCGCTGGACTCGTACATGGTTAATGCTGGCTGGCTGTTGGTCGGCATGTTTTCTAAGATATGTAATTATCCTAATAGACCCTTATAAGAATCTGAAAGCAGATGTTATGTGCAAAATAGTAGGTGAGACAAATATTTATGTGTCGTATACATATGCTATAGTCATCGTTTTTGTTCTTAGGTTATTGCGCCACCTAGTGGACAATCTCTGCTATTTTTTGCATGTGAACTCAGTCTAGGTCTATACATATGTGTACCAAGTTTCGTGTTGATATCTCATTCCTATCATAAATGATAGGCATTTAAGTATTTGTGGCACCGCCTCTTCGTACTTTTGACCGTGGTGTTGCGACGACGAGTGCAAAGTTCAACTTTTTTTTTGATAATTATTGATATTCAATGTCTAAGGAATATTCCAGCACTGGATTGGTTCAGATTGGTCAAAAAACCTAGGACTAGTTCGCAAAAGTAGGTTTAAAAGAAAATGATGAATATCTAACAAACGATTCTACTGAGACAGTTGCTTCTTGAGGGAAAGTTGTTCATTGTAAGTACCTCTATTAAATGATATGAGGATCTTGTGGATATCTAAAACACTACATAATACACAATAATTTAAACACTAAAAAAACGTGATAGCGCCCCCCGGAGGCCGAATTTTTTCTTACTCTGCACAGACCTTCATGGCCAAGAGACAAACAGGCCCACCGCGTTTCGTTTCGATCGGCCTTCGTTAACCCTGTCTAATAGCTGCTTTTTCTTGATTGGCCGATGGCGGCCATGTTTCTTGAGCCATGCAAAATTCCTTTTAGACATTAATAGTACCCTAGACCAAGAGCAACTGTGCCAAATTTCAAGTTGATCGGTCCCACACTTTTGTAGCTACAGCCCTTCAAAGGTTGAGGTGGTGTTATAACGCCAACTAGTGGTCAAGCGGCGCAATTATTTGAACGTGAGCCAAGAATAGTCCCCTGTATATATAAACCAAATTTGGTGTCGATACCTCTTTCTAGTCCCAAGTTATAGCCATTTAAGACCTAGAGGCTCCGCCCATAGGGGGCGTTTGGGCGTGGCTTTACGACGGTGAGTCGAAAGTTCAACTTTTTTTTGATAACTTTTGATATTCACGCTCCAAGGAATATTACAGCACTGGAATGGTTCCGATCGGTCGAAAAACCTAGGACTAGTTCGTTTTTATTTTTTTCGACAAAATCGAAAATAGCGAAAAAAAATTCTAGGCGCAAATAAAATCGGAGATATACGTTTTGTTCGTCTTGACGGAAGGATTCCAGTGATATAAGACACTTGATATTTGGACAAGATTTCTGGGAGTTATGAGCATAAACGTGATTTCCGTCGTTATAGCGCCACCTATAGGCCAATCGGGTTGATACTCTGTCAACCTCTCCCCAAATTGGGTCCTACCATTTGGCCAAGTTTCAAGTCTCTAGGCCTTACGGTTTGGTCTGCACATTCCGTTTTACGGCAGAATAATAATAATAAAAATCTTAACAATTACAATAGGGTTTCAGCGCTTCGCGCTTGAACCCCTAATAAAACAGACAAATACAATAGGTTTTCAGCACTTCGTGCTCGAAACCCTAATAATTAAAGCTGCAAGCAGCGTTTACCGGGTTTCGAGCATTAAAGCACATACAACATGTCAGATGTCGTCGACCAGGCTGATACACCACATCGCATCCAGAAAAACGTAAGAGATGGTCAGAAACGGTTCAGACAGACTATGTAGCTTACACACAGGTGCACCTATAGGACAAACATGTCACATCCTTAATGTTAAGTCATTCTGATAATTTGTTAACGAGAATTAGTTTTTCAGATTTATACCGTAAAATACAATTCAGAAATGGCCGTGTTTAGTTGAATTACAAGGCCATTGAGTCGGGTTCAAGCGATTTGGGACCTTAAGACCTTTAAGGGCATGCCTGTGTAGTTTTGCTGAATTGTACAAAATAAATTATAAAAAATAAGCTACCTCACACACCTGTTCAAAGTCATCAGCAAAAAAGGTGCTATCATTCAGTGAAATGTCTCCCTCTCTTCTCACGAAGCATTGACAAATAGAACACTGAAGGAAATGTTTGTGGTGCTTACAGTGGCAAAACTTGGGTCACAAAATGTTAAAATAGTGTAAAAAAGTCAAACGAGCCGAACCCCATATCTCTACGATGTTCTGATACAAAGATACAGCTCTTGCTAAATGGTTGCTAGGGTATTCTGATTGGTTGCTAGGGAGTGAATTGCAATCCACCAATGATTATACTCAAAGCCATGAAAGACATAATCCACGATGACTCATGATTTTAGATATAAGGTTGCAGTATTTTTAAGTCAAAATAACAAATAACCACTAGGTGGCGCTATGAAAAACTTGTGCATGCAACGTCATGAATGTGTTAAATCTAGCTTGTATCATGGCTATACACTTAAGTTTAGTGAAAAAAACTGTTGTATGACCATTGTGCTAGCTCAACGTCAAAGGTTTTGTTCAATTATGAGGCCAACTAGTGGTGCAGGCATACCATTTTTTTTGTATTGCCTCAGACTCTGCTCAGACATCAGCGTATCAAATCTGGTAAAAAAATATCATTTCGTTGCGGAGTTATAACCATTTATGTGTAAAAAACACAAAATTTGGAGTAAATTTTTCGTTTTTTGCAATTTTCGGCCATTTCTGATGGAAATTTTAACATAATGCCAATAGAACTTTTTGTTCAGAAGGTAATACAATATTCTTCCTATGGTTGTTTCGAGTCGATCGGATGAACCCTCGCGGAGTTATTCGCGCATGTTTTTTAAGTGCTATTTTCCTGTGCAGAACCAACCGTAAAGCAAAACCTGGCATGCTTGGTATCATTGGACTCGGCAACAATTCAGGAGTCCAAGGAAAAACGTCGCATGAAAATACGTTAAACTCAGCCTAAGTTATAAGCATTATTCGATTCGTATGACCACTAGGTGGCGCTGTGACGAAACGATGCATGAAACCTCAGGCCATGACTCTCATCACAAGTACCAAGTGTCGTGTTGATACTTCATTCCTGTCCCCAGTTATAGCCAATAATGTTCTAGTGCCTGCCCACAATTCAGACGTGTGGGCGTGGCATGTTGACCGTGAGTCGAAAGTTCAACTTTTTTTTGATAATTATTGATATTCAAACTCCAAGGAACATTTTAGCACTGGAATGATTCCGATCGGGCGAAAAACCTAGGACTAGTTCGTTTTTATTTTTTTCGACAAATTCGAAAATAGCGGAAAATTTTTCATGACGGAAATGAAATCGGAGATATACATTTTTTAAGTTTGGAGCCAGGGATTACAATGATACCAAACACTTGAGTGTATGATGTCCGGTTTAGGAGTTATGAGCCCCAACGCGTCGGGCATTGCTATAGCGCCACCTATGGGCCGATTTGGCTGATTCACTGTATCTGAGTAGCCTGCTAATATACAACCAGTTGACCAAGTGGCAAGTTTCTACGACTTACGGTTTGTGCTGGGCGACGCGTTTTATGGCGGAAAAATAATAATAATAATAATAATATTAAAGCTGCAAGCAGCGTTTACCGGGTTTCGAGCATTAAAGCACATACAACATGTCAGATGTCGTCGACCAGGCTGATACACCACATCGCATCCAGAAAACGTAAGAGATGGTCAGAAACGGTTCAGACAGACTATGTAGCTTACACACAGGTGCACCTATAGGACAAACATGTCACATCCTTAATGTTAAGTCATTCTGATAATTTGTTAACGAGAATTAGTTTTTCAGATTTATACCGTAAAATACAATTCAGAAATGGCCGTGTTTAGTTGAATTACAAGGCCATTGAGTCGGGTTCAAGCGATTTGGGACCTTAAGACCTTTAAGGGCATGCCTGTGTAGTTTTGCTGAATTGTACAAAATGAATTATAAAAAATAAGCTACCTCACACACCTGTTCAAAGTCATCAGCAAAAAAGGTGCTATCATTCAGTGAAATGTCTCCCTCTCTTCTCACGAAGCATTGACAAATAGAACACTGAAGGAAATGTTTGTGGTGCTTACAGTGGCAAAACTTGGGTCACAAAATGTTAAAATAGTGTAAAAAAGTCAAACGAGCCGAACCCCCATATCTCTACGATGTTCTGATACAAAGATACAGCTCTTGCTAAATGGTTGCTAGGGTATTCTGATTGGTTGGGAGTGAATTGCAATCCACCAATGGTTATACTCAAAGCCATGAAAGGCATAATCCACGATGACTCATGATTTTAGATATAAGGTTGCAGTATTTTTAAGTCAAAATAACAAATAACCACTAGGTGGCGCTATGAAAAACTTGTGCATGCAACGTCATGAATGTGTTACATCTAGCTAGTATCATGGCTATACACTTAAGTTTAGTGAAAAAAACTGTTGTATGACCATTGTGCTAGCTCAACGTCAAAGGTTTTGTTCAATTATAAGGCCAACTAGTGGTGCAGGCATACCATTTTTTTTGTATTGCCTCAGACTCTGCTCAGACATCAGCGTATCAAATCTGGTAAAAAAATATCATTTCGTTGCGGAGTTATAACCATTTATGTGTAAAAACACAAAATTTGGAGTAAATTTTTCGTTTTTTGCAATTTTCGGCCATTTCTGATGGAAATTTTAACATAATGCCAATAGAACTTTTTGTTCAGAAGGTAATACAATATTCTTCCTATGGTTGTTTCGAGTCGATCGGATGAACCCTCGCGGAGTTATTCGCGCATGTTTTTTAAGCGCTATTTTCCTGTGCAGAACCAACCGTAAAGCAAAACCTGGCATGCTTGGTATCGTTGGACTCGGCAACAATTCAGGACTCCAAGGAAAAACGTTGCATGAAAATACGTTAATCTCAGCCTAAGTTATAAGCATTATTCGATTCGTATGACCACTAGGTGGCGCTGTGACGAAACGATGCATGAAACCTCAGGCCATGACTCTCATCACAAGTACCAAGTGTCGTGTTGATACTTCATTCCTGTCCCCAGTTATAGCCAATAATGTTCTAGTGCCTGCCCACAATTCAGACGTTTGGGCGTGGCATGTTGACCCTGAGTCGAAAGTTCAACTTTTTTTTGATAATTATTGATATTCAAACTCCAAGGAACATTTTAGCACTGGAATGATTCCGATCGGGCGAAAAACCTAGGACTAGTTCGTTTTTATTTTTTTCGACAAAATCGAAAATAGCGGAAAATTTTTCATGACGGAAATGAAATCGGAGATATACATTTTTTAAGTTTGGAGCCAGGGATTACAATGATACCAAACACTTGAGTGTAGGATGTCCGGTTTAGGAGTTATGAGCCCCAACGCGTCGGGCATTGCTATAGCGCCACCTATGGGCCGATTTGGCTGATTCACTGTATCTGAGTAGCCTGCTAATATACAACCAGTTGACCAAGTGGCAAGTTTCTACGACTTACGGTTTGTGCTGGGCGACGCGTTTTATGGCGGAAAAATAATAATAATAATAATAATAAAACAGACAAATACAATAGGTTTTCAGCACTTCGTGCTCGAAACCCTAATAATAATAAAACAGACAAATACAATAGGTTTTTAAGCACTTCGTGCTCAAAACCCTAATAAAAATCCATACAAATACAATAGGGTTTCAGCCCTACGGGCTTGAACCCCTAATGATTAAAGTGTTTGCTTAGAAGTAGTATTGCAGTAAAAGATTTAATATGTGTTTATCTATCTAAAGAAGTTAATGTGTGCCTTATTAGGGGTTCAAGCCCGTAGGGCTGAAACCCTATTGTAATTGCTCAGATTTTTATTAGGGTTTCGAGCACGAAGTGCTGAAAACCTATTGTATTTGTCTGTTTTATTATTATTATTATTATTATTAGGGTTTCGAGCACGAAGTGCTGAAAACCTATTGTATTTGTCTGTTTTATTATTATTATTATTATTATTTTTCCGCCATAAAACGCGTCGCCCAGCACAAACCGTAAGTCGTAGAAACTTGCCACTTGGTCAACTGGTTGTATATTAGCAGGCTACTCAGATACAGTGAACCAGCCAAATCGGCCCATAGGTGGCGCTATAGCAATGCCCGACGCGTTTGGGCTCATTACTCCTAAACCGGCCATCATACACTCAAGTGTTTGATATCATTGTAATCCCTGGCTCCAAACTTAAAAAATGTATATCTCCGTTTTCATTTCCGTCATGAAAAATTTTCCTCTATTTTCGATTTTGTCGAAAAAAATAAAAACGAACTAGTCCTAGGTTTTTCGCCCGATCGGAATCATTCCAGTGCTAAAATGTTCCTTGGAGTTTGAATATCAATAATTATCAAAAAAAAGTTGAACTTTCGACTCAGGGTCAACATGCCACGCCCAAACGTCTGAATTGTGGGCAGGCACTAGAACATTATTGGCTATAACTGGGGACAGGAATGAAGTATCAACACGACACTTGGTACTTGTGATGAGAGTCATGGCCTGAGGTTTCATGCATCGTTTCGTCACAGCGCCACCTAGTGGTCATACGAATCGAATAATGCTTATAACTTAGGCTGAGATTAACGTATTTTCATGCAACGTTTTTCCTTGGAGTCCTGAATTGTTGCCGAGTCCAATGATACCAAGCATGCCAGGTTTTGCTTTACGGTTGGTTCTGCACAGGAAAATAGCGCTTAAAAAACATGCGCGAATAACTCCGCGAGGGTTCATCCGATCGACTCGAAACAACCATAGGAAGAATATTGTATTACCTTCTGAACAAAAAGTTCTATTGGCATTATGTTAAAATTTCCATCAGAAATGGCCGAAAATTGCAAAAAACGAAAAATTTACTCCAAATTTTGTGTTTTTTACACATAAATGGTTATAACTCCGCAACGAAATGATATTTTTTTACCAGATTTGATACGCTGATGTCTGAGCAGAGTCTGAGGCAATACAAAAAAAATGGTATGCCTGCACCACTAGTTGGCCTTATAATTGAACAAAACCTTTGACGTTGAGCTAGCACAATGGTCATACAACAGTTTTTTTCACTAAACTTAAGTGTATAGCCATGATACTAGCTAGATGTAACACATTCATGACGTTGCATGCACAAGTTTTTCATAGCGCCACCTAGTGGTTATTTGTTATTTTGACTTAAAAATACTGCAACCTTATATCTAAAATCATGAGTCATCGTGGATTATGCCTTTCATGGCTTTGAGTATAACCATTGGTGGATTGCAATTCACTCCCAACCAATCAGAATACCCTAGCAACCATTTAGCAAGAGCTGTATCTTTGTATCAGAACATCGTAGAGATATGGGGTTCGGCTCGTTTGACTTTTTTACACTATTTTAACATTTTGTGACCCAAGTTTTGCCACTGTAAGCACCACAAACATTTCATTCAGTGTTCTATTTGTCAATGCTTCGTGAGAAGAGAGGGAGACATTTCACTGAATGATAGCACCTTTTTTGCTGATGACTTTGAACAGGTGTGTGAGGTAGCTTATTTTTTATAATTTATTTTGTACAATTCAGCAAAACTACACAGGCATGCCCTTAACTCTTTCCCCGCCATTGACGAGATATCTCGTCAATTAAGAGAAAACGCTTCCCCGCCAATGACGAGATTTTCCGTCTTTCCGCAATACCGCTATTATCCACCAGGTGGCGCCCTTCCGCAACTTTTTAAAACCGGAAGTATTGCCCTATGGCAAGCTGCTGCATGTCCGTGTCTGTTTTAAAGATCGCTCTGAATATGATCTCTATGAAAAGTCCGTCATAAAAATGGAATTATCTCTGCTTTTTGCTCAAAATATGGTGTTTTTGCAAAAACCTACCCATATTCAAAAGCTGATTACAAAAGAACCACTAAAGGTAGGATGAAACGGTTTTTTTTGTTTGAAAGCAGAGGGTCTGTTCTTTCATTTGGTATATTGTATGTTTATATATTTAAAGAAGAACATTTTCTGGAAGGCATTAAACTTTGGTGAAAATCATGAAAAACGCTGGCGCTGGCTGGCAACTTTTTTTAAAAATGCTGGCGGTGAAAGAGTTAAAGGTCTTAAGGTCCCAAATCGCTTGAACCCGACTCAATGGCCTTGTAATTCAACTAAACACGGCCATTTCTGAATTGTATTTTACGGTATAAATCTGAAAAACTAATTCTCGTTAACAAATTATCAGATTGACTTAACATTAAGGATGTGACATGTTTGTCCTATAGGTGCACCTGTGTGTAAGCTACATAGTCTGTCTGAACCGTTTCTGACCATCTCTTACGTTTTTCTGGATGCGATGTGGTGTATCAGCCTGGTCGACGACATCTGACATGTTGTATGTGCTTTAATGCTCGAAACCCGGTAAACGCTGCTTGCAGCTTTAATTAGGGTTTCGAGCACGAAGTGCTGAAAACCTATTGTATTTGTCTGTTTTATTATTATTATTATTATTATTTTTCCGCCATAAAACGCGTCGCCCAGCACAAACCGTAAGTCGTAGAAACTTGCCACTTGGTCAACTGGTTGTATATTAGCAGGCTACTCAGATACAGTGAACCAGCCAAATCGGCCCATAGGTGGCGCTATAGCAATGCCCGACACGTTTGGGCTCATAACTCCTAAACCGGCCATCATACACTCAAGTGTTTGATATCATTGTAATCCCTGGCTCCAAACTTAAAAAATGTATATCTCCGTTTTCATTTCCGTCATGAAAAATTTTCCGCTATTTTCGATTTTGTCGAAAAAAATAAAAACGAACTAGTCCTAGGTTTTTCGCCCGATCGGAATCATTCCAGTGCTAAAATGTTCCTTGGAGTTTGAATATCAATAATTATCAAAAAAAAGTTGAACTTTCGACTCACGGTCAACATGCCACGCCCACACGTCTGAATTGTGGGCAGGCACTAGAACATTATTGGCTATAACTGGGGACAGGAATGAAGTATCAACACGACACTTGGTACTTGTGATGAGAGTCATGGCCTGAGGTTTCATGCATCGTTTCGTCACAGCGCCACCTAGTGGTCATACGAATCGAATAATGCTTATAACTTCGGCTGAGTTTAACGTATTTTCATGCGACGTTTTTCCTTGGAGTCCTGAATTGTTGCCGAGTCCAATGATACCAAGCATGCCAGGTTTTGCTTTACGGTTGGTTCTGCACAGGAAAATAGCGCTTAAAAAACATGCGCGAATAACTCCGCGAGGGTTCCTCCGATCGACTCGAAACGACCATAGGAAGAATATTGTATTACCTTCTGAACAAAAAGTTCTATTGGCATTATGTTAAAATTTCCATCAGAAATGGCCGAAAATTGCAAAAAACGAAAAATTTACTCCAAATTTTGTGTTTTTTACACATAAATGGTTATAACTCCGCAACGAAATGATATTTTTTTACCAGATTTGATACGCTGATGTCTGAGCAGAGTCTGAGGCAATACAAAAAAAATGGTATGCCTGCACCACTAGTTGGCCTCATAATTGAACAAAACCTTTGACGTTGAGCTAGCACAATGGTCATACAACAGTTTTTTTCACTAAACTTAAGTGTATAGCCATGATACTAGCTAGATGTAACACATTCATGACGTTGCATGCACAAGTTTTTCATAGCGCCACCTAGTGGTTATTTGTTATTTTGACTTAAAAATACTGCAACCTTATATCTAAAATCATGAGTCATCGTGGATTATGCCTTTCATGACTTTGAGTATAATCATTGGTGGATTGCAATTCACTCCCTAGCAACCAATCAGAATACCCTAGCAACCATTTAGCAAGAGCTGTATCTTTGTATCAGAACATCGTAGAGATATGGGGGTTCGGCTCGTTTGACTTTTTTACACTATTTTAACATTTTGTGACCCAAGTTTTGCCACTGTAAGCACCACAAACATTTCCTTCAGTGTTCTATTTGTCAATGCTTCGTGAGAAGAGAGGGAGACATTTCACTGAATGATAGCACCTTTTTTGCTGATGACTTTGAACAGGTGTGTGAGGTAGCTTATTTTTTATAATTTATTTTGTACAATTCAGCAAAACTACACAGGCATGCCCTGAAAGGTCTTAAGGTCCCAAATCGCTTGAACCCGACTCAATGGCCTTGTAATTCAACTAAACACGGCCATTTCTGAATTGTATTTTACGGTATAAATCTGAAAAACTAATTCTCGTTAACAAATTATCAGAATGACTTAACATTAAGGATGTGACATGTTTGTCCTATAGGTGCACCTGTGTGTAAGCTACATAGTCTGTCTGAACCGTTTCTGACCATCTCTTATGTTTTTCTGGATGCGATGTGGTGTATCAGCCTGGTCGACGACATCTGACATGTTGTATGTGCTTTAATGCTCGAAACCCGGTAAACGCTGCTTGCAGCTTTAATTATTATTATTATTATTATTTTTCCGCCATAAAACGCGTCGCCCAGCACAAACCGTAAGTCGTAGAAACTTGCCACTTGGTCAACTGGTTGTATATTAGCAGGCTACTCAGATACAGTGAATCAGCCAAATCGGCCCATAGGTGGCGCTATAGCAATGCCCGACGCGTTGGGGCTCATAACTCCTAAACCGGACATCCTACACTCAAGTGTTTGGTATCATTGTAATCCCTGGCTCCAAACTTAAAAATTGTATATCTCCGATTTCATTTCCGGTATGCAAATTTTTTCGCTATTTTCGATTTTGTCGAAAAAAATAAAAACGAACTAGTCCTAGGTTTTTCGCCCGATCGGAATCATTCCAGTGCTAAAATGTTCCTTGGAGTTTGAATATCAATAATTATCAAAAAAAAGTTGAACTTTCGACTCACGGTCAACATGCCACGCCCACACGTCTGAATTGTGGGCAGGCACTAGAACATTATTGGCTATAACTGGGGACAGGAATGAAGTATCAACACGACACTTGGTACTTGTGATGAGAGTCATGGCCTGAGGTTTGATGCATCGTTTCGTCACAGCGCCACCTAGTGGTCATACGAATCGAATAATGCTTATAACTTCGGCTGAGTTTAACGTATTTTCATGCGACGTTTTTCCTTGGAGTCCTGAATTGTTGCCGAGTCCAATGATACCAAGCATGCCAGGTTTTGCGTTACGGTTGGTTCTGCACAGGAAAATAGCGCTTAAAAAACATGCGCGAATAACTCCGCGAGGGTTCCTCCGATCGACTCGAAACAACCATAGGAAGAATATTGTATTACCTTCTGAACAAAAAGTTCTATTGGCATTATGTTAAAATTTCCATCAGAAATGGCCGAAAATTGCAAAAAACGAAAAATTTACTCCAAATTTTGTGTTTTTTACACATAAATGGTTATAACTCCGCAACAAAATGATATTTTTTTACCAGATTTGATACGCTGATGTCTGAGCAGAGTCTGAGGCAATACAAAAAAAATGGTATGCCTGCACCACTAGTTGGCCTCATAATTGAACAAAACCTTTGACGTTGAGCTAGCACAATGGTCATACAACAGTTTTTTCACTAAACTTAAGTGTATAGCCATGATACTAGCTAGATGTAACTAATTCATGACGTTGCATGCACAAGTTTTTCATAGCGCCACCTAGTGGTTATTTGTTATTTTGACTTAAAAATACTGCAACCTTATATCTAAAATCATGAGTCATCGTGGATTATGCCTTTCATGGCTTTGAGTATAATCATTGGTGGATTGCAATTCACTCCCAACCAATCAGAATACCCTAGCAACCATTTAGCAAGAGCTGTATCTTTGTATCAGAACATCGTAGAGATATGGGGTTCGGCTCGTTTGACTTTTTTACACTATTTTAACATTCAGTTTTGCCACTGTAAGCACCACAAACATTTCCTTCAGTGTTCTATTTGTCAATGCTTCGTGAGAAGAGAGGGAGACATTTCACTGAATGATAGCACCTTTTTTGCTGATGACTTTGAACAGGTGTGTGAGGTAGCTTATTTTTTATAATTTATTTTGTACAATTCAGCAAAACTACACAGGCATGCCCTTAAAGGTCTTAAGGTCCCAAATCGCTTGAACCCGACTCAATGGCCTTGTAATTCAACTAAACACGGCCATTTCTGAATTGTATTTTACGGTATAAATCTGAAAAACTAATTCTCGTTAACAAATTATCAGATTGACTTAACATTAAGGATGTGACATGTTTGTCCTATAGGTGCACCTGTGTGTAAGCTACATAGTCTGTCTGAACCGTTTCTGACCATCTCTTACGTTTTTCTGGATGCGATGTGGTGTATCAGCCTGGTCGACGACATCTGACATGTTGTATGTGCTTTAATGCTCGAAACCCGGTAAACGCTGCTTGCAGCTTTAATTATTATTATTATTATTATTTTTCCGCCATAAAACGCGTCGCCCAGCACAAACCGTAAGTCGTAGAAACTTGCCACTTGGTCAACTGGTTGTATATTAGCAGGCTACTCAGATACAGTGAACCAGCCAAATCGGCCCATAGGTGGCGCTATAGCAATGCCCGACGCGTTTGGGCTCATAACTCCTAAACCGGCCATCATACACTCAAGTGTTTGATATCATTGTAATCCCTGGCTCCAAACTTAAAAAATGTATATCTCCGTTTTCATTTCCGTCATGAAAAATTTTCCGCTATTTTCGATTTGTCGAAAAAAATAAAAACGAACTAGTCCTAGGTTTTTCGCCCGATCGGAATCATTCCAGTGCTAAAATGTTCCTTGGAGTTTGAATATCAATAATTATCAAAAAAAAGTTGAACTTTCGACTCACGGTCAACATGCCACGCCCACACGTCTGAATTGTGGGCAGGCACTAGAACATTATTGGCTATAACTGGGGACAGGAATGAAGTATCAACACGACACTTGGTACTTGTGATGAGAGTCATGGCCTGAGGTTTCATGCATCGTTTCGTCACAGCGCCACCTAGTGGTCATACGAATCGAATAATGCTTATAACTTCGGCTGAGTTTAACGTATTTTCATGCGACTTTTTTCCTTGGAGTCCTGAATTGTTGCCGAGTCCAACGATACCAAGCATGCCAGGTTTTGCTTTACGGTTGGTTCTGCACAGGAAAATAGCGCTTAAAAAACATGCGCGAATAACTCCGCGAGGGTTCCTCCGATCGACTCGAAACAACCATAGGAAGAATATTGTATTACCTTCTGAACAAAAAGTTCTATTGGCATTATGTTAAAATTTCCATCAGAAATGGCCGAAAATTGCAAAAAACGAAAAATTTACTCCAAATTTTGTGTTTTTTACACATAAATGGTTATAACTCCGCAACGAAATGATATTTTTTTACCAGATTTGATACGCTGATGTCTGAGCAGAGTCTGAGGCAATACAAAAAAAATGGTATGCCTGCACCACTAGTTGGCCTCATAATTGAACAAAACCTTTGACGTTGAGCTAGCACAATGGTCATACAACAGTTTTTTTCACTAAACTTAAGTGTATAGCCATGATACTAGCTAGATGTAACACATTCATGACGTTGCATGCACAAGTTTTTCATAGCGCCACCTAGTGGTTATTTGTTATTTTGACTTAAAAATACTGCAACCTTATATCTAAAATCATGAGTCATCGTGGATTATGCCTTTCATGGCTTTGAGTATAATCATTGGTGGATTGCAATTCACTCCCTAGCAACCAATCAGAATACCCTAGCAACCATTTAGCAAGAGCTGTATCTTTGTATCAGAACATCGTAGAGATATGGGGTTCGGCTCGTTTGACTTTTTTACACTATTTTAACATTTTGTGACCCGAGTTTTGCCACTGTAAGCACCACAAACATTTCCTTCAGTGTTCTATTTGTCAATGCTTCGTGAGAAGAGAGGGAGACATTTCACTGAATGATAGCACCTTTTTTGCTGATGACTTTGAACAGGTGTGTGAGGTAGCTTATTTTTTATAATTTATTTTGTACAATTCAGCAAAACTACACAGGCATGCCCTGAAAGTTCTTAAGGTCCCAAATCGCTTGAACCCGACTCAATGGCCTTGTAATTCAACTAAACACGGCCATTTCTGAATTGTATTTTACGGTATAAATCTGAAAAACTAATTCTCGTTAACAAATTATCAGAATGACTTAACATTAAGGATGTGACATGTTTGTCCTATAGGTGCACCTGTGTGTAAGCTACATAGTCTGTCTGAACCGTTTCTGACCATCTCTTACGTTTTTCTGGATGCGATGTGGTGTATCAGCCTGGTCGACGACATCTGACATGTTGTATGTGCTTTAATGCTCGAAACCCGGTAAACGCTGCTTGCAGCTTTAATTATTATTAGTTATTATTATTATTTTGCCGTAAAACGGAACGTGCAGACCAAACCGTAAGGCCTAGAGAGTTCAAACTTGGCCAAATGGTAGGACCCAATTTGGGGAGAGGTTGATAGAGTATCAACCCGATTGGCCTATAGGTGGCGCTATAGCGATAACAAACGCGTTGATGCTCATAACTTCCACAAATCTTAGCCAAATGTCAAGTGTCTTATATCAATAGAATCCTTGCGTCAAGACGAACAAAACGTATATCTCCGATTTTATTTCCGTCATGAAAATTTTTTCGCTATTTTCGATTTTGTCGAAAAAAATAAAAACGAACTCGTCCTAGGTTTTTCATCCGATCGGAACCGTTCCAGTGCCATAATATTCCTTTGAGTGTGAATATCAAAAGTTATCAAAAAAAATGTGAACTTTCGACTCACCGTCGTCAAGCCACGCCCAAACGCCCCCAATGGGCGGAGCCTCTTGGAATTAAATGGCTATAACTTAGGAATGGAAGGAGGTATTGACACCAAATTTGGTACACATATACAGGGGACTATTCTGAGGTCAGGTGCGAAAAATTGCGCCGCTTGACAACTAGCTGGCGCTATAACACCACCTCAAATTTGAAGGGCTGTAACTACAGAAATATGGGACCGATCAACTTGACATTTGGCACGTGTGCTCCTGGTCTGGGGTACTATCTATGTTTAACAGGAATTTTGCGTAACTCAAAAAACATGGCCGCCATTGGCCAATCAAGAAAAAGCAGCTATTAGACAGGGTTAACGGAGGCCGATCGAAATGAAACGTGGTGGGCCTGTTTTTCTCTTGGCCATGAAGGTCTGTACAGAGTAAGAAAAAATTCGGCCTCTGGGGGGCGCTATCACGTTTTTTCAGTGTTTAAGTGATTGTGTATTATGCAGTGTTTCAGATATCAACAAGATACTCATATCATTTAATAGAGGTACTTAAAATGAACAACTTTTCCTCAAGCAGCACTTGTCTCAGTCGAATCGTTTGTTAGATATTCATCATTTTCTTTTAAACCTACTTTTGCGAACTAGTCCTAGGTTTTTTGACCGATCTGAACCGATTCAGTGCTGGAATATTCCTTAGATACTGAATATCAATAACTATCAAAAAAAAAGTTGAACTTTGCAGTCATCGTCGCAACACTACGGTCAAAAGTACGAAGAGGCGGTGCCACAAATACTGCAATGGCTATCATTTATGATAGGAATGAGATATTAACACAAAACTTGGTACACATATGTATAGACCTAGGCCGAGGTCACATGCAAAAAATAGCAGAGATTGTCCACTAGGTGGCGCTATAACCTAAGAACAAAGAACGATGACTATCGCATATGTATACAACACATCAATATTTGTCTGACCTACTTGTTATTTTGCACATAACATCTGCTTTCAGATTCTTATAAGGGTCTTTTAGGATAATTACATATCTTAGAAAACATGCCGACCAACAGCCAGCCAGCATTAACCATGTTCGAGTCCAGCGTAATGGTGTGCGATTACCACTAAACTGATGGGCCTGTTTGTCTTATGTTCTCAAGTGTCTTTGATGATTTTTGGCTCATCATTCCGGAAATATTTGCATCTAGAACAACGGGAGTTACGTTAACTGTGCCCTAGATCAATGGTTCTCAAAATTATTCCTGGAGGCCCACTGCTCTGCACATATACGAAAGTCTTCTATTTTAAACAAATCTACTTTAATCATCAGTAGAGATTTGTATGAACTGAACTGATTGTGTCAGATAAGAGAAACATACAAAATGTGCCGAGCATTGGGTCTCGAGAAACCACTGCGGTTCACTGAGTTGAAAGTACTGCTCTAGATGTTTATGTTTATATGAAAAACAATTTTATGAATTTGCTGTACTATCTGGGCAAATATCAATATGAAACATAAAATAAACTTTTGCCGTTGTATTACTGGATTTGATGTGATGTCACATAGTGAGGTGGGCACCATTTGTAACCTGTATTCTTTATTTCATTTGTAGCTGCTGTTATGTTCCTTTTGTCCATGGGTTTGCATCTGCATGAAAATTATTATAAGATTTAATGATTTGCAGTCATTTACCTCATTAAAACTAAAAGACTTGAGGTAATCAATTCAAGCATTTTGAAATGTGACATTTTCAAAATGGGCCAGACTAAGTATATCTAACTAATTAACTAGTAATGTGAAGCTTATGACAAAATATTAACAGTTTTATTAAGATCAGACAATATATGTCTTTCCAAGACTAGGGCTGGTTGAATAAACATACAGTAGCCATTAAGTTAAGACTGTGTTTTAAGGACTAGTCTGAAGAACTAGTAGTTAGTTAGGGCTAATCAATCTTACTATTTGGATTTAAATATAATTTAAATAATTTAAATATTTTTTCACATGATACTTAAAGCAGTTATGTTCAATCATGAAGACAAAAATGTATGACTAACTTTGAATACTAGTCTTAGAGATTAATGTTACTGACCATTGTTTTAAGTGTAGTTACAGACCAAAATTAAGGCTTAAGTGTTAGTTATCTTACTTGAAAATAGCTTACACTGGCCTACCTTTAAATATATCTTGGCCATAGTTTTGTCTTAAGATGTACACCAGTAATGTTTTTTATAAGGTTTGTTTGTAAAAAGTACCTAAATGTTTTTACATAACTAATGGCTAGTCATGCATCAATTTAAACCTGTGGGAAACAACCCTATGAAGTTATAAAGCTTCAAATGTTGTCTTAGAATTCTTCAAATCCTAAAGGCCACTTCACACTGGTCAGACAGACTCCAACAGACGCGTCTGTTGGAGTCTGTCTGACCAGTGTGAAACCCCTGTTGGAAGTTGTTGGATCAAAGTAAATGACACTTTAGAATGTGGTTGTCTGTTGGTGTCTGTTGGAGTTGGTAGTTGTCTGACCAGTGTGAACTGGCCTTAAAGGTATGAACAAGATTGCTGTAAATATGTGGATCCTTAAAGAACAATAATAGGCCAACATTAGAAATAATAACTAATAATCACACATAAAGAGAATATATATTTGGTTATCAGTAGCTTTAGTATTCTAATCTATTTTCCATGACATAAACACATCATGCTGTGTCTTATAAAGTTTTTAATAATTGTTTATAGAATAATTGCAATGAAATTGTAATGTTATGATACAATTGGTTATTTTAAATGTAAATGATTTACTGAAAACTTACTCTAGCACAGCACATGTGTGAACACGAGGCAAGGCAAGGCAAAGCAAGTTTATTTGAATAGCACATTTCATACACAGAGGTCATTCAAAGTGCTTTACATAGAAATTAGAAAACAATATATAAAAGAGAAAAAAGAAAATGTAAAAATAATAGATACACAATAAAATCACAATAAAAAAAGATACATGAGAATTTAGAATAACAATTAAAGAAAATGAATGTGATTTTAATAAAAACTGTTTAAAATGTTAAAAAGAATAAAACAGGAGTAAAAGTGGCTTGAGTTAAAGGTGCAGTCAGTGTGAAGCAGCACAGTGCTCATTCAGTAAATGCAGAGTTAAACAGATGTGTTTTTAATCTAGATTTAAAAGTTAGTATTCTAATCTATTTTCTATTTACAAATAAGTGCTTAATAGCAAATCTGACTGACATTTGCTTAATGACATCATATTTGTTATTAACTCCATTTGATATAAACAACACATCTGGATCAGTTATGTATGGACATAGCCAGTTGTTAAATATAAAAAAATGTACAGCTTTAGTACTATTTTTAGGCCTACTATAATATGACAGAGGCTGTCATCTGAAATACTTGTATGTTTGCACATAATATCTATGTCAAAGAATATATATGTTCTATAAGAACAATTACTTTTGTTTAAAAAAATAGTCTAAAAGATTTAAACAAGCAACCATTTAGTAAGACCTAGATCTCTATGAATTAAAATGACTGTTACAGATGAGAGAAACATACAAAATGTGCAGAGCATGTTTGTGTATATGTTCCTTTTGACCATAAAGATATATACGGTTTAATAACTTGCATACCTCACTTTATTTACCTAATTAAAACAGAAAGCCTTCATGGTACTCGATTAAAGGACATGAACATGAATCTACTAAATGAAATGATATTTGTTATTGACACAATTTAATAACACCATCCACCATTCAGATAACGTATCTGGTTTTGTTTTATTAAATTGTTTCAGTTCTTACACTCAACAACAGTAAAGCCAGTGCAGTACAATTTTCTCTACACTGTATAATACAAATACAAAAACAACTTTGCAGAAGTATAGCTATCACACAGTCATTTTGAAAACGGCCCTGACAAACGGCCCCTAAAGCTTATGACAAAGCATACAAGTATTATTGAGATCAGGCAATATACTCAAATTCCTTATTGTGGTTTTTAGGTGCAATTTTCCGTTATGTCCACTAGATGGCTGTAGAGGATCAATCACTGGCTGACATTTGCACTCACAGAAAACACAGAAGATGATTACTCTTTAACTAAGTCTACTATTAATAGAACTCTGTACACATTTAAAGGTGCAGTGTGTAATTTTTAGAAGGATCTCTTGACGGAAATGCAAAATGATATACAAAACTATATTATCAGGGGTGTATAAAGACCTTTCATAATGAACCGGTATGTGTTTATTACCTTAGAACGAGACCTTTTTATCTACATACACTGAGGGTCCCCTTACATAGAAGTCACCATTTTTCTACAGAAGCCCTTAACGGACACATTTTTTTACTAAGTTGTCTCCGACGATGACATGTTTGTCTGGTGGCGGCTACTGTAGCATAGAGATGTGTTTCAAAAGCGAGGGGTGAGCAGTGGACTAAGCCATTGGTTGCAATTCGTGACCTCACCACTAGGTGCCGCTAAAATGTACACACTGCACCTTTAACTTCATGATTTTACTGTTATAATATTAAAATCACATTTAGTGAAAGACTACCACTTCAATTGTTCTGAGTTATCAGTTTTAACACTCATGTCATTTTATGATAGCTGTGAAACGTGAACATAATTTTGGAGGCACTTACACGACATTTGCAGTAAGAATTATATATTTTTGGTTTTTTATAAAAAAAAAACTACATACCAAATGAGTGTATAACCATGTCAATATTAAGTCTTGTTCTTTAACAGTCTTGTTTCTCCTTTCTCAGGTAAACGTGTGTGTGTACAATATACAATGCAGAATATCTATATGGCCATGTCCTTAAACGTCTTGTGATCTAAATGGCTTGAACCCCGATAATCGCTGCTAGCAGCTATATTTCATATAACCAATTTTACGAATAATGAAATGATGTCATGATATTGAAATGTGTTTTACATAATAATCACTTTCATCTTACAGCTTATGTTTTTTATGAATAAATGAATGTTTTATTAATGATTTGTTTTTAAGAAAGCATTATAATATGCTATGTGAAGTCAACCATATGTGAAGTGGAGGAGTACTAGGGAGGAAGTGAGGACTGCATGGCTCTCAGGGATGAGCGGATAACAGTTTGTTTTTTCTTTGTCTGTGTGTGTCTATCTTCGCCTGCAGGCTGAAACTGGGTGTGGTAAGGGAGTCAGATTCACGAGGAAGAGCAGCCTTTGTGGGTGGAGATTCTAAGAAGAAGATCGACGTCACATACTCTATAAATAATTGTTTCCCCAAATGCTGGGGGTTAGTCGCTTGCCGATTGTGGCCTTGAGACTACCCAGCGCGCTATAAAACTTTTTCATATCTGATCAATAAATAGTTTAATTTTAATACTGTGCCTTTCCTCTAATTATGAACATGCAATGGACGCTTTAAAGTCCAACAACATATATTAAATATATCCACATAGAAAGTAAAAACATGTATGTACATATATGCCTGCACATATATGAAACCTATTAGAAAATGGAACAATTTCATATATTGACATATACATTTTGTCCATATAAATATATATGTCGATGTATGTAAAACATACATTTGACATATATGTCACATATATAATTAATAATACATATGACATATTTGATTGTATGAATATACAATATATATATATAAATTACACATATAGGCATAGCATATTGTCGATATACATGAGACATATATGTATTGCATATATGTTTTTATATAGCCTTATTATGTATTTTACATATTAAAATGAAATGTATGCAAAATATATTTTTAATTTATATATATTAAATATATAAATGGCATTTATAAAAAACATGGTGCCAACATATATGTTATGCATATATGAGAAATGCATGTTTTCAAAATAGCTGTCTCATATGTTCTTATATTAGGTATATGAACTACAACCCCAAAACAGAAAAAGTTGGGACACAGTAGAAATTGTGCATAAAAAAGGAATGGAATAATTTACAAATCTCATAAACTTATATTTTATTCACAGTAGTATATAGATAACATATCAAATGTTGAAAGTGAGATATTTTGAAATGTCATGCCAAATATTGGCTCATTTATGATTTGATGAGAGCTACACATTCCAAAAAAAGTTGGGACAGGTAGCAATAAGAAGCCATAAAAGTTAAATGTACATACAAGGAACAGCTGGAGGAGGACCAATGTTTAGGAATAGGAATGTTGTCCCATTATTGTCTAATACAGGCTTCTAGTTGCTCAACTGTCTTAGGTCTTCTTTGTCGCATCTTCCTCTTGATGATGTGCCGAATGTTTTCTGTGGGTGAAAGATCTGGACTGCAGGCTGGCCATTTCAGTACTCAGATCCTTCTTCTATGCAGCCATGATGTTGTAATTGATGCAGTATGTGGTCTGGCATTGTAATGTTGGAAAATGCAAGGTCTTTCCTGAAAGAGACGACGTCTGAATGGGATCATATGTATCTAGAACTTGGATAAACCTTTCAGCATTGATGGTGCCTTTCCAGATGTGTAAGCTGCCCATGCCACACGCACTCATGCAACCCCAAACCATCAGAGATGCAGGTTTCTGAAATGAGCGCTAATAACAACTTGGGTTGTCATTGTCCTCTTTAGTCCGGATGAAATGGCATCCCAGTTTTTCAAAAAGAACTTCAAATTTTGATTAGTTGGACCACAGAACAGTTTTCCACTTTGCCACAGTCCATTTTAAATGAGCCTTGCCCAGGGAAAACGCCTGTGCTTCTGGATCATGTTTAGATATGGCTTCTTTTTTGACCTACAGAGTTTTAGCTGGCAACAGCGAATGACACGGTGGATTGTGTTCACTGACAATGTTTTCTGGAAGTATTCCTGAGTCCATGTTGTGATTTCCATTACAGTAGCATTCTTGTATGTGATGCAGTGCTGTCAAAGAGCCCGAAGATCACGGGCATCCGGTATGGTTTTCCGGTCTTGACCCTTACGCACAGAGATTGTTCCAGATTCTCTGAATCTTTGGATGATATTATGCACTGTAGATGATGATAACTTCAATCTCATTGCAATTTTTCTCTGAGAAACTCAGAAAACTATTTTTCGCTGCAGCATTGGGGGAATTGGTGATTCTCTGCCCATCTTGACTTCTGAGAGACACTGCCACTCTGAGAGGCTCTTTTTATACCCAATCATGTTGCCAATTGACCTAATAAGTTGCAAATTGTTCTTTCAACTGTTCCTTATATGTACATTTAAATTTTCTGGCCTCTTATTGCTACCTGTCCCAACTTTTTTTGGAATCTGTAGCTCTCATGAAATCCAAAATGAGCCAATATTTGGCATTACATTTCAAAATATCTTACTTTCAACATTTGATATGTTATCTATATTCTACTGTGAATAAAATATAAGTTTATGATATTTGTAAATTAGTCCATTCCTTTTTTACTCACAATTTGTACTGTGTCCCAACTTTTTCTGTTTTGGGGTTGTACAAAACATACATTTTTTATAGGTTATATGCATTTACCTATATAACTTGAAGTCCAATGCACATAGTATGCTTTAAGCCTTAAAAGTTAGATTGTGCAATGAGCATAAAGGAAGTACAGTTAAAAAATTTAGACTTTATTAAAACCATTTTTATTTAAATAAAAAACACAACATGAAACAAGCCTTAACAGGCAATTTGTAAAAGATAATAATAAAACAGTTAGAACAGCAAAACATAAAACAAGCCTAAGCCTAAAAAAAACTGCAATTCGCAAAAGTTAATAAAACAGTTAGAACAGCAAAACATAAAACAAGCCTAAGCCTAAAAAAACCTACAATTCGCAAAAGTTAATAAGAGTTACAACAAAAATTGAAACAAACAAACGTTTAGCTATAAAAATAAACTGTTTAAAACTGTTAAAACAACAAAACAAGAAACAAGCCTACTTTAAGCTATATTTTTTATTAAAACAGTTAAAACAACTAAATTAAACCCATCACAAGGTGATCCTTTTGCTAGCGGGTAATGCTAAAATCTTTTACATTTTTTTTTTGTTTCTAGAGTCTTTTTGGATGCCCGCAGCTCAGTGACCTTTTGATTAATAGCCACCCCGATTTGGCCTCTGGTGGTTCCAGGAAATTTCTGGATTACTGTATCTGTAAAAAATATAAATAATTGGATTTAACATTAAACTATGACAAATAAATTAGTCAAATTTAAAATTAATATACACACTCATCATTGCATCAATTTTGATTCTGTCCAGTGCCTCCTTTGTTTCCCCAGCGCTGCCTTTTTTGGAAGTGCCACCTAAAAAATAGCAACATAATAGAGATTAGAACGAAATCAAAACTCTGATACCATTTAATTACGCAATACATTTCAGTACACATTCTATGAAGCCCATGCTTATAATGAATTATAGCCCCCTTTATAATTTTATAGGTAAAGTGAAAGCATACAATACAAATGTTAGGAAATCATGAAGATGTGATTCATTAACTTTAAAAGGTTTACTTGCTAATTTAACTACAGAGCAATAATGTCTATAATAAAGTAATGAATCAATCTCAATCATGAATAAAATACAAAAATTCTATTATTAATAAGAACAATTGCAATTTAAATACTAGCACAAAAATTAATTTCGACCCATCCCTGCCTGCTCCTGCAAGGTTTTGTTTTTGGACAACCTGTGGAGTGTAACCAGTGCATCTCAATTTATTTATAAAGCATGTTAAGATGCAGAGGCGTAAAGCACTTGAGTAAATGTACTTCGTTACTGTACTTAAGTACTTTTTGGGCTACTTTGTACTTGTACTGAGTATCAAAAATATAAGCAACTTTTACTCTCTACTCAACTACATTTTTGATTGGGTATTTGTACTCTTTACTCCACTACATTTGAACTGACACTTACCGTTACTCGCTACATTGTTTATTCGTCAACAAATATAAACAAGACAAAAGTGTCAGAGGGGGATGATGGATAGAATCTGTGGTCGCAAGGTTAGATGCACACACACAACTGAGGGACTTCATGTGGCGCTACCAGGGCAATCGTTTGAAATCACAGTACTGCGAGAGCGAATCAAATGCATATGGAGAAGTCTGGTCTCGCAATACTTTGATGTCAAACGCTGAACGGCTTGCATTGAGTCACCATAGTGCAAAGGCAGAGGTAAAAATCTACTCTGCGGTACATCAGCTACATAAACTGTAGAGAAAAGTTTGCGTCTAGTCTCAGAGAAAAGATAAAGAGCAGACATATGGATGCATATCACTTTTGATTCTGTCAAGGGACCCTTTGTTAAACTTGTGATGCTGCAATAAAAACAAACGTGAAGCGCTATTGCAGGAGGGTCATCCCGCAACTCAAAGGCAAGCACAAATGTTTTATATACTGATGTTTATTAGCTAACCTGAGCTGTTACATAACTTGATATGACTTAATATATAAGCCAAAATAAGCCAGCGATGTCCTGTACTGATTGCCTGAGTAACTTAAGTACATTATAAGCTGGATAAGAAGTGTACAAGGTCACTGTCCTCACATTTACCATATCATGAAGAGGAAAAAACCATATATAAGTTGCACTGGACTATAAGTCGCATTTATTTAGAAAATTATTATTCTTTTGGGGGACATTTGGTTTGTTAAGTCTTTCTCCATTGTCTTTAAGTCAATGTTTCAGTTAACAGTTTTTTTCAGGGGTAGGCTACACTGAAAAAAAAATGATTCATTGAATTTAATAAATTTTTTTAAGGTAAGTGGTTGCAATCAATTTATTTAAGCTACATTTAAACAAAAGTTTTATATTTTATTTTAATTTACTAATCTTTTTTGCTTAAATGTAGCTTAAATAAATTGATTGCAACCACTTACCTTAAAAAAAAAAGATTAAATTCAATGAATCTTTCAAATGAACAATCTTTTTAAATATAACTTTTTTAGGATAGCCCTATATAATATCACAACAGTAAGGCTATATATTTGTCAGCATGGCACATTCAAGTACACAATAACACTAGACTAACATTAAATGGGACTAAAGTTGACTAAAGCTAGACCAAAACTAAATCAATTTAGATTACTAAAACTAAATTAAATTTTAGTCAAAAGACTATGATTATGTTTAACCTGTGTTTTTTTCTGCCATGTCGAAATATTGAGGTGTTTGATTTCTTTTGTATATTAGGAAGTAAAACCTCATAATTAAACGTTCTTGTTTTTCACTGACCTACAATGTCTCTGTGTGTTGAGGACTAGTGCATCTTTGAGCCAACATTCAGTACGAGTAAAAATACTTAAGTACTTGGGTTACTTTAAGACTTTTACTCAAGTCGTATTTAATTGGTGACTTGTAACTTGTAGTTGAGTAATTTTTTAAGAAAGGTATATGTACTTTTACTCAAGTATGGCTTTCAGCTACTCTTTACACCTCTGTTAAAATGTGAATGTAAATGAAGGTGTATATATACAAATTACTATAAAAGGGCAGGTTTATTTTTTATTTTGACCCCTTACCAGTTTCGGCGCCAGAGAATACAGAATGAGCGGGCCTCCTGTTTTACTGTGGGGGCACCTGGTTCATCTTATTATTTTATTATTATTATTACTACATGGCACTGTAAAATGCTTGGTACTGATTGGCCAGTCGCAACATTCAAAGGTATTTTATTCCTCGAACAACCGCCTGAAACACAGCCTTACCCGGGTACTGCGAGCGAGTCACGTTAACAGAGACAGTTACGAATTAATACAGAATAAATATGCATAATTAATCACGTATATGAGATTGTATTTACAATGATTAAACCGAACGTTCGTCTTTTGACTTTTGACTTGTTTTAACGCGTCTGGAAACGTTTTCCCAGAAGGTTTGTATTTCTTTAAAATAAGCTAATAAAAGACATCAAATCAAAATGTTATGTCTATATATTTAATCATATAGCAACTAGCCGTGAAATTAGCGGGATTGTTACAGCCAGCCAAGTTGTTAAATAAATCCCTCACTATAGTAAAACCATAACTTATAAAGACGTTAAAGTGCAAGACTGGATAACTCACGCAAATCATAAAGACCAGTACATAACCAAATAACAGCAAAAGAAAACAATGTTACTGACATATCTAACACCAGAATGAACTATGCGTTTTACCTTCAGAAGAGCTGCAGGCGACGAGAGGACTTTTTTCAACTTTTTAAGAAGGTCCTTTTATTTGTCGCGAAATTTCTTCGTCTTGCTCAAATGCCAAGACTTACAAGTATACATTATTTAGACAGAAAATGAGTTCTCACGCATGGCGATTGAGCCCCCGAACCTGACAGTGGCTGCGTGTATGTAACTGGCTGACTATGTTAGCATTGCATTGTGGGTTAGTATTTTAATTATTATTTTTTATTAATTATACTCCGAATTTTAATCAGTATTCATTGTATAACCAAATGTATTTGCAGCACATTTTTTTAATTATTAAGTTCATTGTTATTTTGAGAAGTAAGGGGGCACAGTGACTCAAGTGGCCGGGCCATGCCCCCTAGGGCCCGCTCGTGGCGCCGACACTGCCCCTTACCCAAAGAGATCAGATATGAAGTTCGATCTACATAATTACCAAAAACAATAACTATACAGACACATGCACACACTATGACCGATGACATACCTCTGAGATTGCTTTTTAGAAGTGTATCTATATCAAACACTCCAATTAGAAGCATCCGTGCCATGGTCGTTGGGGTGTTTGCATGGTTAGCTGACCACAACACATTTTTCGGCACACAGACTCCTGAGTCTGGGTAAATTTCAAGCTGTGGGGGAGGACAAACATACATTAATATTTAAAGTTATATTAATAAATAAAACAATTTTCTAACAAAAAGTTTTTAATGGTGCCTGATACAATTTAGCTTTGCACAACATACACAACTTCTAGTCTACTAGTACTATTAATTATAATAAGGTTTTAATTATTTAACATTTTTCAAGAACCGAAGAACAAGACACCACAGATAATACAGAAACACAATAAAGTCTGACTAACATATGGCAAATAATGACCAAGTAACAAACTAAGGTAGATGGGGAAAGGTGTGTTTTAAGTTGTGTCTCTGAGGCAGCTTATGTCAAAGCTCAGGGGCCATGACGCTGCGGCTCTAATACCAACAATAGAAACTATCCTGAACTTAAAACTCCAATTCATAACTTAGTTTGGTTAAAACACAAATTATTGACCATGTACAAAAAAACTGCATACTCACAGATTCCTGTATGGTAGAAGGTGATGCCAGTTGTTGGAATGGGCTCTGCTCCTTCACTTCAAGCCATTTTTATAACTTGCACATTGTGCTGAGAAGTTTTGGCATTTCTATAGAACAAAACCGTTAAAAGAATTAGAGTGAACCTTTAAATTAGTTAAATATTTAGATTTTTTTAAATAACTTATGACTGATAACACTTGTTTTCAAGTTGTCTAACTCAATTTTGAGGGCTTCATTTTCTGCCTTTAATTCTGCTATCATGTCAGGAGAAGGTGAGGTAAGTGATGTAGGTGACGATGATGTAGATGACGATGAGGCAGGTGAAGATGGAGCTGACATTGGTGCACGTGTAGATTTAGGTGAGGTATTTTGAAGGTGGAGCAGACAACAATGAGGCAGGTGAAGGTGGAGCTGACAGTGGTGCATGTTGAGCTTTAGCTGAGGTATTTGAAAGTGGAGCAGACAACGATGAGGCAGGTGAAGGTGGAGCTGACAGTCGTGCATGAGATTAAGGTGAGGCACGTGAAGGTGGAGCAGACAACCATGACACAGGTGAACGTGGAGCTGACAGTGTTGCACGTGGAACTTTAGGTGAGGTAAGTGATGTAGATGACGATGAGGCAGGTGAAGGTGGAGCTGACAGTGTTGCACATGGAGCTTTAGGTGAGGTAAATGAAGGTGGACCAGACAACCATGAGGCAGGTGAAGGTGGAGCTGACAGTTGTGCACGTGGAGCTTTAGATGAGGTATGTGATGGTGGAGCAGACAATGAAGAGGAAGGTGTAGGTGAAGCTGACAGTGGTGCACGTGGAGCTTTAGGAAGTGGTGGTATGGAAGAAGGTGAGGTATGCGAAGGTGGAGCAGACAACGATGAGGGAGGTGGACATGAGGTAGGTGAAGGTGGAGTAACTGAAGTAGCAGAACTAAATCCATGGTGTAATTTTATTTTCTCCAAAAGCTCCCTGTCCATATTTTCCCCATTACTTTGCATCTTTATAAAACATGACAAAAGATGAAATAAGACAAAACATTACTATCAAATGAAATGATGATGAAAAAAATGAAATGATATTATGCTTTCCATGAAATTATCTGCCTCTGTTTCTTGATGTGATCAGCTCACAACCAGTAACTGCCTGCATGTAAAAATCACCCAAGATGTTTCTACACAACAGAAATGAGTTACATCACTTCTTCGGCCTCTTTTTCAAATTACCAGTGGCAGTTAGAGTATTTCTTATTTGGCAATTTCAAGCTGTTTATTAATCACCTTTATTTGGGGAACTACAGAGTGAACCAGACAGCATACTGTATAGAGAATCAGATCACAACAGTTTTGATTAACAGTTTGAGCCATGTTTGTTAAACGATAAGACAAACATGAAGAAAATACAAACAGTAAACCAACACAGTAAGCACAGAAATAATACCAGGGTGGGTATTGTTGGACTTTAAGGCGTCCATTGCATGTTCATAATTTAGAGGAAAGGCACAAGATACAAATATCTAAGTTCAAATATTTATTGATCAGATATGAAAAAGTTTTACAGCGCGCTGGATTGTTTCAAGGCCACAAGCGGCAAGCAACGAATGCACAGCATTTGGGAAAACATTTATTTAAAGAGAATATGACGTCGTCATTCTTCTTAGAATCTCCACCCACAAAGGCTGCTTTTTTGACTCCCTCACCACACCCAATTTCAGCCTGCCGGGGAAGACAGACACACACAGACAAAGAAAAAACAAACTGTTCTCCGCTCATCCCTGGGAGCCCTGCAGTTCCTCCCTAGTACTCCTCCACTTCACATATGGTTGACTTCACATGGCATGTTATAATGCTTTCTTAAAAACAAATCATTAATAAAACATTCATTTATTCATAAAAAACATAAGCTGTAAGATAAAAGTGATTATTATGTAAAACACATTTCAATATCATGACATCATTTCATTATTCGTAAAATTGGTTCTCTTTCATCATCTCGTGTTCGAGATCCACCTATGGGAAGGGCATCCGTACCTGACCTCTACAGAAGCATCCAATTGCACCAAGTCTGGCTAGACAGACAGAAGCGCGCAACCAATGCCAGGTAAGGCCACACCCTCTTACCTGCTGGCATATAAGGCCAATGCGCGCTGCTCATCCTCAGTTGACATTCGCTTCTAGTGATGCAAAGTCCGATTCATTTTCGCCGGTTCCTGACGTCATCAAGAAATTACATTACTACGCATTTATTGTATCAATAAAACATTCAAATACAGTCGTTTGTGTCAACACATTAAAACATTTAAATAAAAAGTTGTTTTTGTGAAGGCATAGCTGATTTATTGCCTTGCATTCACAAGTTAGGGTAACACTTTATAATAACTGCACACTATGAAGCATTAGTAAAGCATTAGTTAAGCATTACTAAATAGTCAACTCTTCATTTATTAAACATTAATAGACATTAGTAAGTAGTTTATAAATGCTTTATTCTTGATTTATAAGCATATATATAATGTGTTTAATAATTGTCTTTTCATTCTTTATTAATGATTAATTCATCATTTCTAAAATAAGTTTTACATTATTTACAAACCAGTTATTAAGGAATTTTCAGTGGTTCTTAAGATCATTTAGGAAGTGTAAGTAAATGATTAATAAACTATTTAAACATTCATTTATACATTTTATTATTTATACATATAGTAATAAGTTAGTCAGTGTGTTAATAAATGCTTCATTAACACATATTCCTACTGTAATTCATGATTAATTCAGCTAGTTATAAAACATTTAGAAGTGGTCAGTTAACTATTTTTGTGAGCTCATCTAAAGTGAGGACTATTTATGCTTTGTAAAGCTTTTATAAAGGAGATTTTTTTAAAGTGCTACAGGAGTGCTAATGCAACATAAAAAAAAAAATACCATATAAAATACAACAAATAAAATAAATATAATAAAATATTTTACCGTGTAAAAACTTCCTCAGTATTAACATTACAGAACGTTTCAAACACTTCAAAACAGCAGTGCAGATTGTGGACATGTTTCAGTCCATTACACAACTTTTTTGTGAAAACTTGAATACAGATCCTAGATCAGTTCACTTTCCTTTTAGAGGCAGCAGCTTACCGGAAGCCTTAAAGGCTTTGATAGTATCTTCTATAGCTGGATCCTCATGAATCACAGCAGCACATTGTGTGGCAAAAATACTGAGTTTAAGTTCACTGCTGTGGGTTTTAAGGAGTTCCTTAAATTTGGAGGGAGCAGCGATGTACAATTCAGCAATCGGTGCATTGACTACGATGGTGTTCCGGTCCACCCCAACCTGCTTGAATGCAGCCGACATGGTCCCTCCTCTGCTGAAGTGTCGAAGAACTCTTTCATATCGGGCCACAACCTGCTTTGGTGTTTGAGCTGTAATTCAGAAAAAATAGAATTAGTGTTAGTATTTGGTTTTATTATTCTTGCACACCCTTTGACACTGCACATTGTTTCTATCTATAGTATGACACATTCCACAAACTTCAGAATAAAGAGAGCCGACCACTTCAGTTTCACCCAGATAATTAGAGCATTCCAATGTTAAATGAAGCCATTAAATAAGTCACATATGGACTTCAGTTATTTATTATACAGTTGTGTACTTTTTTTGTTTTTTATTTGATATAATCTGATTTGTTGGTTTGTTTACATAGTACTTTAGCTAATAAAAGGCAGAAGCTGCTGTAGTTGTAAAGTCTAGTAATTGGTAGCTTATATAGTTATGATTTAATGCAATAAATTCATCTCATTTGGAGAGTCAGCTGACATTGGCTTAACTTAGCACCCTCCCTATACATTACATTATTACTACGCTCGCTAGTATGGTTTAATATTAGCCTCTGTATTCTGCTGCTTATGTTGTCCATACATTTTTCTGTGTTTTCTCCTGCATCTGTTAATGTAAAGCTGCTTTAAAAAAAATAAACAATTGTGAAAAGCACTATATAAATAAAATTGAATTGAATTTATGCTGCCTTCAAGTGCTATCAGAAATTTGACAATTCCCACTTCTAAAGTTGTGATTACGACCTCATCGCATTCAGCTTTCGAAATGGTTGGGTGTTCATGATGTGCATTTTTTACCTAGAAAACTTGTATTTACAATAGCTCCAAGAGCATGTGAAGGCAGCATAAGTTACCCTGTCATTTTGTTTTAAATCTTTTTCAAGGATTAAACTAAACACTAAATAAGTATTTAAGCTGATGTAATCCCAGATGCATTTTCTATGGGACACACACACACACACACACACACACACACACACACACACACACACGGTGACATCATGCAGGAAGAACCAAGAGAAACAAGTGGAAAGGGTAAAAATATCATTCTAACCTCTCTGACGTGTCTTTGTTTCTATTTTCTTCGACTTCTTCCCATACTTTTTCCCTTTCCCCTTTCTTTTCACCCTTTTCTTCTTCCTGTCCCCCTCTGATGAGGATATAGAGGAGTCAGACATAGAATCAGAGGAAGATTCTGAGCTGTCACGACAGGAATCTGAAGACAGGGGAATTGTATTCTTTGAAACGGTGTCCCCTCTTTTAAGAGCTGTTAAAATGGACACAAATATGTACATAAGTCTGACAGCTTGCATCACGTGGTACATAAGAACACAAAGCTTGACTCAAATAATAACACAAACTCAATTTTACTATTATTTAAATACATGTTGTGTGTTGTGAGCCTTACCTGAGGCCAGCTGCTCTTTTAGATAGTCTCTCTCCTTGGTCAGCTCATCAATCTTGTCTTTTTGCCAATCTATTTTCAGTTTACACATCTCCAGCTCATGAGATTTTCTTTTGTCTGCCAGATGTGCAGTTGGGGCCGTGGGTACACCTATTTAAAAGTAACTATACATTATTGAATGAACTGTGAAAGTTATGTTTACTTTCTTGTTGTCTATCAAACTCGTCACATCCCTGAACATTACACAAAGAGAGTCAAAAAATGTCTTTAAAGCGTAACTAAACGCCTGGTCAGAGCCTGACTCCACCCACTGGCAATATTTGAAAAATGCAGGAAAAGTGTGCAGATCCCAAGGAGATAGAGGGGACGAACTAAGTGTGTGGTGAGATCGTAACAAGGGCGTGGTGATCTTGAACCTGCTTGCGTTACGAATCATTTTTTGGACCCACCATCCGATAGGAAAATTCAACTGCAGTAGCCACCGTTTAACCTGAAGAGGGCAGCACTCAAACGTTTTTACACCATATATTGTAGTATTAAAACACTTCATATCCAAATGTCAAAAAAATCAATGAACAGCACTAATAAAGCCCCATTCGTACAGATTATTAACTACAAAAAGTTGGTTTAGGGTTTAGTTACGCTTTTAAAAAATCATCTACTGACAGCCAGGCATCTGCCTAGAATGCGTCGCAGCAACCCAACCCCCCCCCCCCCCCGTGTCGCTGGCATCAGGACTTCGATTAGCTTGCTATCCATCATTAATAAGGTGTGCCAGTAAACAGAGTAACATACTTACCACTACTGCCACCGACGGAAGTCTCATCCAATGCATCCATCTCCACGCTGGCGTTCCGTTTGGCCCGGGTCCGCTTGCATTTTCTACTTTTTTCGGAGTTCTCCATGTCATAAACAAACTGCTGCTGCACATGCACATTTCCTTGTCCCCTGTTGATGATGTTCGAGAGCGCGAGTTTTCATTTGTCCCACATTGATTACGTTTGAAAGCGGGAGCGCGATTTCTCCCTCCTATTTGATCACAAACTAGCTGTCACTATATCACTGGGATCGAAAGTAATAAATTAATAAATTTTAAATAAAAAATTAAATTAAATAAAAATGAGCAGATTAAGCCGGCTAAAGAAGCTTATTAATGAGCACAGCTCTACAAAGAAATCCCTGAAGATGATTAATTGGCTTCAGAAAAGGAAACTGCTAAAAACAAAAATTAAATGCAGAATTTGTCATCGGGACATGAAAATGAAGAAAAGGACGAACAGTAGAGACCAATATGCTTGGTAAGACACACACGCACGAACGCACACGCACGCACACACACACACGCTATATATATATATATATATATATATATATATATATATATATATATATATATATATATATATATATATATATATATATATATATATATATATATATATATATATATATATATATACACATACAAACATACATATGTTTGTGTGTGTGCGTGTGTGTGTACACACATACATACATACATACATACATATATAAAATGTGCATCACATTGAAAGATTTTTTTACAATAGGATTTGTCGACAAGCAGGAGCACATGAGGGAAGGGCAAAACAAATTTCGGTCAGGCACAAATCAATATTCAGTGGATCAAAGGTCTCCTTCAATAGGTGGATGCAATTCCTGTACAGGTAGGAATACAACTGTAATATAAATATTTATATAATTAACTCACATTGTCACTGTTCTCTTTGTAATTTGCATAAAATAATGCATGTGTCATTTATTTTACATAAAGGCATTCATAACCATAACATGTTCTATTTGTTTTTACAGGTTTTCTCAGGGTCTGCGGTTACGGCAGATAGACATGATGGATGACAGCATTGCAGGCAGTTCAGCAACTCTTAGTAAAATGGCAAAGAAAATAAGGGAAGTCTGTGTCACAGCAGTTGAAAGGATGCGAAGGCGTACAGGTCAGCTGATTGGTGGAAGAAGGGAGTTTGTTGTGATCGACGAAAGCCATTTTCGGCACAAAAGAAAGGTATGTTATAGCAATAGCAACTTTAAATAAATGTGAAATATAGGTCCCAAAGTTATTATGTTATTATTATGTATCTGTTTACCTCTGTGTTTGTTGTGTTTTTCTCTATTAGTATGGTAGAGGAAGAATGGCTGGTGGGTGGAAAAGAAAGAAGTGGGTCTTTGGTATGTTAGGTGTGAGACATCATCAGCAGAAAAAATCCAGAAAACCTATTTTACGTCTTCTGGAGAGAAGATCTCGAAATGATCTAGTCCCTTTGATTGTGCATCATGTGAGGCCTGGGTCTTCAATTCTGAGTGACGAGTGGCGTGCCTATAACATCCTCCCTGCATTAGGGTACAACCATCACACTGTCAACCACAGCAGGTGGTATGTAGATCCCCACACTGGTGCCCATACCCAACATATTGAGAGGGCCTGGAGATCTTACAAGGAGCAGATCTGGAGGCTTAGGGGAAATCGGACTGAGAGTTTGCTTTCCGACCACCTTGCAGTGATAGAGTGGAACTAGATGGTAAAGTTTGAAGACAAACTTTATGTTGGCTTGAGAAAGCGTAGCCTGAACGTTTAAAACGGTTTGACATAAGTTTAGTTTAGTAGGCTATCTGGCTGTTAGTATGTTTAAGTATGAAGGTAGCATGATTTACCATGAAGCTAGCATGATGTTAGCATGATTAGCATGAAGCTAGCATGATGCTAGCATGATTAGCATGAAGCTAGCTTGTTGCTAGCATGATTAGCATGAAGCTAGCATGATGCTAGCATGATTAGCATGAAGTTAGCATGATTAGCATGAAGCTAGCATGATGCTAGCATGATTAGCATGAAGCTAGCATGATGTTAGCATGATTAGCATGAAGTTAGCATGATGCTAGCATGATTTGCATGAAGCTAGCATGATGCTAGCATGATTAGCATGAAGCTAGCATGATGCTAGCATGATTAGCATGAAGCTAGCTTGATGTTAGCATGATTAGCATGAAGCTAGCATGCTGCTAGCATGATTAGCATGAAGCTAGCATGATGCTAGCATGATTAGCATGAAGCTAGCATGATGCTAGCATGATTAACATGAAGCTAGCATGATGCTAGCATGATTAGCATGAAGCTAGCATGATGCTAGCATGATTAGCATGAAGCTAGCATGATGTTAGCATGATTAGCATGAAGCTAGCATGAAGTTAGCATGATTAGCATGAAGCTAGCATGAAGTTAGCATGATTAGCAGGAAGCTAGCATGATGTTAGCATGATTAGCATGAAGCTATTATGAAGCTAGCATGATTAGCAGGAAGCTAGCATGATGTTAGCATGATTAGCATGAAGCTAGCATGAAGCTAGCATGATTAGCAGGAAGCTAGCATGAAGCTAACATTTATTGCGTTGCTAGGGTACTAAGTTTGGTTGCTAGGGAGAAAATTGGCATCCCATAATGATCACCCTTCAAGCCACAAGTAAAACGGTCCAACCCCCGTGTCTCTACAATGTTCTGATGCGGAGATATAAGGCTTTGTTTATTCCGTTACTAGGGTACTAAGTTTGGTTGCTAGGGAGAAAATTGGCATCCCATAATGATCACACTTCAAGCCACAAGTAAAACGGTCCAACCCCCGTGTCTCTACAATGTTCTGATGCAGCGATATGAGGCTTTGTTATTCCGTTGCTAGGGTACTAAGTTTGGTTGCTAGGGAGAAAATTGGCATCCCATAATGATCACACTTCAAGCCACAAGTAAAACGGTCCAACCCCTGTGTCTCTACGATGTTCAGATCCAGAGATATAAGGCTTTGTTTATTATGTTGCTAGGGTCTTCATATTTTGTTGCTAGGGGCGTGGCTTAATACCTCAATAAGAATCCTAAGAGACTGATTGGATGCCTGAGTAAAATGAGCCCACCCCTATGTCTCTTTGACACTCTGGTGCAAAGATATCCATCTGGGCTTTTTATAATGGTAGTCTATGGGAGATGTTGCTAGGGTACCCAAAATTGTTGCTAGGGGCGTGGCTTAATAGCTCTGGGGTGATCCTAAGAGCCCACCCCCATGTCTCTAAGACACTCTAAAGTGAAGATATACCATCTGGGACGCTTTTATTCCCTTTTATGGGCATGTTTCCTGCCCCATTATAAGTCAATGGGAAATTTTGGGGGCCTCTTACACCCCAGCAGTACAGCTTACACCCCATTGTGAGGTATGCTCTTACACAGCCTGTCAGCCTCCTTAAATGTGGTAAGCCAAAAGTTTCTACAAGTTTCTCACTCGCAGCTATGACCCGTCAAAGTTTGTCTCAATGTTAAGTCAATGGAAATTTTGGGGTGTTTCAGCGCCCCGTTTAGGAATTCGGAAGGTCCCATCAGTTAGAAAAGATATAGCAACTCGAGTCAGATCAGACCGAAGGTCTGTCCAAAGTTTGATGGCTGTAGCTTGAAAGCTCTAGGACGAGTTAGAGTTAGAAATTTTAGTCTCGGAAAAAGAATAATAATAATAATAAGTTTAAGTGCAACAACAGTATGTTGGCTTTCTCAAGCCAACATAATGAATGGCTGGCAAAGAAACACTATGATGGTGCATTTGGCAGACTGATTCATGACATTTCAAGAATGTACAAGTAGCATTATTTAGTCACTGTAACAAGCATAAGAGTACTTTATATAAGAATTTATATAAAACGTAATTGTCAAATATTTGTTTTTCTATCTCTGTTATTTTGTTGCTTTTTTATATTTACTTTCTTTGTTGTTCATTTTGTTGTTTTTTTCTTTTTATGATATTGCAGAGGTTTATTTTTCATTTTATATGAAGTGTACAATTGTACAGTTTAAGTTTTGCATCTTGAAATAAATATTTCTATGTTGTGTATTACTTTGTGTTGTGATTGTTTCCTTTTTCTGTTTAAAAGATAACTGAGCCTTTAAATCTCCTTTATAAAAGCTTTACAAAGCATAAATAGTCCTCACTTTAGATGAGCTCACAAAAATAGTTAACTGACCACTTCTAAATGTTTTATAACTAGCTGAATTAATCATGAATTACAGTAGGAATATGTGTTAATGAAGCATTTATTAACACACTAACTAACTTATTACTATATGTATAAATAATAAAATGTATAAATGAATGTTTAAATAGTTTATTAATCATTTACTTACACTTCCTAAATGATCTTAAGAACCACTGAAAATTCCTTAATAACTGGTTTGTAAATAATGTAAAACTTATTTTAGAAATGATGAATTAATCATTAATAAAGAATGAAAAGACAATTATTAAACACATTATATATATGCTTATAAATCAAGAATAAAGCATTTATAAACTACTTACTAATGTCTATTAATGTTTAATAAATGAAGAGTTGACTATTTAGTAATGCTTAACTAATGCTTTACTAATGCTTCATAGTGTGCAGTTATTATAAAGTGTTACCCAAGTTAGTAATGTTTGTGGTCACAGTTTAAATCGCGGATCATAAATAATAAATAAATAGTAAATGCCAGATATAATTGACCAGTTTTGACAAGCCTGATGCACAATTGCGGATTTGTGTAATAATAAATAAACTTGTGTGTTAAACTCATTGGTCTCAACTACAATGATTTGCATGCAAAATAAATCGTATCAAAACTAAAGCTTTCTAATAAAAGAAAAATATCAAGAAACTAATAAAACAAAAAACTTCGCGTATCAGGCTCGTTCAAATCCTCGGTGATTCACACGCAGTGTCAGCAACTCATCCGTCAGAATCGCCGGCAATCCTCGCCTCGGCAATCATCGACAAACTTCGTCCGGGTCTTTACGAGTCCGACGTGCTATTTCGGCTGTGCGTCCTGCGTCATCAACCCGGAACCTATGCCCAAAACTAAAGTTCGATTCAGTTCGATTTGCGAACCGGCTCGACCGGTTACTTCCTGAGAACCGGCTCAAAAGAACGATTCGTTCAAGAACCTAACATCACTATTCGCTTCTCGCGATCTCTACACGGATACAGTTCGGCTGGTTTTTCACTGTTCACTGTGTGTCTTCAGGAGGAATTATCGCCAGATCAGCCTCCGCCTGACGTGTCAGTTGTTATTCCAGCCAGGTTACCCATACAGAAATGTAATATATGTCAATATATGTAAATTACATATATAATATCAGTGCCCATGTATGTCTGCTGCATATATGAAAGTATATGCAAAATTCATATATGTAAAATATATAGACATATATGAAAAATATATTTCAAAATATAGCAAAAAAGGCCGTTTTCATGTAAGTGCCATATATTTTCCCATATATGGACATACATGTGAAATATACGTAAGACACATATATGTATACATGCATATATGTACTTATTTCCATTGTACATACTTTCACTTATATTAGGGATACAAATATGCTTCTTATATGATGCCACCATGTACTTTCACTTATATTAGGGATACAAATATGCTTCTTATATGATGCCACCATGTACTTTCACTTATATTAGGGATACAAATATGCTTCTAATATGATGACACCATGTACTTTCACTTATATTAGTGGCACAACTATGTTTTTTTATACAGCCTGCACATATATTTGTACTCATTCTACAGAACACACAATTCCAAGTCTTTTCAAATACAACCTTTACTGCATTTTTTTCAGCACAGACTTGACAAGTACAAACAAGTACAAACTTTTCAAGTAAAAACTTTAACTTCATTTAACATCAACTTCATACTTTTTTTTCTTTTTAAAGCCTTTTCAAAGCGCTCACTTTTTTCCCTCAGTATTACATTTTCAAACTTCTAGACACATTTAAAACATTCCCAAACTCACTCGCTGGGGAAAAACACACTCATTTTTAGTAAACATTTTTCCTGGAAATTGCCAGTCTTAGCTCTGCCATCTTCCCATTCAGGTTCTGTTCCAATCTTGCCAGCCGAAACGAGTGCTTTGACATAACTGCATCTGAGAAGGTACATTTTAAAGAAAAAGTTTTAGGTATAAAGCAGACAAAACACTGGTGGATAAACTTATCACAAAGATAAAAAAAACCTTTATTGCAGTTTCTTGTAGTGCAAGTCCGTAAAATTAAGTGACAAATAGGGGTGGGAATCGCTTGGACCCTCATGAATCGATTCAGAATCGATTCTTAGGGTCCCGATTCGATTCAGAATCGATTCTTGACGTACTAATTTGCATATATGTGACGTCATTACGTCGCATTTGCTTTCAAAGCCAGGTTAATGTTTGCGCTTTTGCTAGTCTCTGAACTGTCATATACTGTACTTTAATGCAACTAGGGATAAATAATGTCATTCTTATATACATACATGTCCTGTTTCTGTTGTAAGACATTAAAACCAGTAAAAATATTAAATTAGAGTGACATATTAATTCTTTATATTACCCGCATTAACTTCCACGAACGTTAAGCGTCTAATCATCATCATTATACACAGTGATTGGCAGTATTACTGTATTTATATAATGCAGCGCACCCAGCGACTGAATAACAAACTATGTGCATATTTTTTCAGAAGTATATTCATGTTATATCTAAACAGTCTGCGGATGGTTTAGGGCAGGGGTGTCCAATACGTCGATCGCAAAGGCAATGCCGGTAGATCGCACAACTGCTGCTCCACGCGCAAAATTGTCATTATGGTCTTTTGGAGTAATTGTGAAACATGCAGGTCTTTTTGAGTTGCTGCGCCTTTCTTCTCAAATGTGTTTTGCCATGCCACTGCAGCTCAGTCGTCTTTAACTTCCAAAATTCACATGGATGCGCATTCTTGCCTCACACACTTGCTGATTCACACGCACGGTGTGTGTGAGCGAGCAAACGAGAGGGAGAGAGAGAGGCAGCGTAGCGCTGATTTGTATGCTTCTGTTTGTTTCACTAAACCGCATCTCCGCTATTTTAAGGAGTACTCGACGTGTACTCAAGGATTTTTTTTTAAAACTCCTCAAAAAGAATAGAGTAATGGTGACAGCCCTAAATTCAATGTAGAGATATATGCAGTATAGTCCTACAAGCATTTAAAGTGTTCTTTCTCTTCTGCTCTTGTAAGCTCCGCTATGCGCTCTTGCAGGGCGCGCTCTCTTAAGTTGTCCGTGTGCATCACCGCTTTGAGTTCCGCCTTTTGGTTCTGATAACGTGGCGTTATTTTGTAAACTAACATTTAAGAATCGATTCTTGACATTTGTGAATCGATTCAGAATCGGCCCACGTCCGAATCGCGATTCATCTAAGAATCGATTTTTTTGCCCACCCCTAGTGACAAAGTACGTGAATAGGCAAGTAAGGCCACACTTAGTGCAAGCATGGCGGCCAGTTTTGCACCTATTTAATTTGCAGGCGAGATAGGGTCATAGTGCCAAACACCACCCTCCACCACCTCTCATCGAAACTATATTTTTTACGCAGATTGTGAATTTGAACACATACATTGAAAATTCTGTAGCCCCATGAATGATTGTCCATTTGTTGGCAGATATCTCCACGGGTGTGGTTCGAAAGCAGGCACTAAGCCGAAAGAGGTGGTGGTAGCACAGCAGTTAAGGAACCTGGGTAATTTTTTGGATAGTTCTTCGGAATGATTTTAAATTTTTTTAAAAATATATAAGAGAATTTAAGCCGTAAATATTACAAAATTGCATCTAAAATAGTTACTTTTTAAAGGCTTACAATGAAAATGAAAACACCAAATCAATCAAGTGCTCTGAATTAAATTGGACCAACACGAACCAGATAGATAGAATTATAGTTTGTATATAAAATTACATATATTATTGTTTATAGTGTTATAGCAGAATAAAAAGCTTGTGTTAAAGGGACATTCCACTTTTTTTAAAAAATATGCTAATTTTTCAGCTCCCCTGAGTTAAACATTTGATTCTTACCGAGAAAATATACTCTCAAACAGGCGTAATAATCAGTGACTTTGCTGATGTAACATGGCTGCAGCAGGCGTAGTGATATTACACACTGCCCGAAAATAGTCCCCTTGGTTACTTTCAATGGCAGGGGACTATTTTCGGGCAGTGCGTAATATCACTACGCCTGCTGCAGCTATGTTACATCAGCAAAGTCACTGATTATTACGCCAGAATGAGAGTATAGGTCTAACCATATCTGCCTAGAAAATAGCATCTTTTAATTTCCGTCGGTCTTAGTACACAATGTAATTACAGAAGAGTCTTAAGTTTTAAATAGGAAAAATATTGAAACTCTTTGGTTATTTTTAAGCACGATGATAATGGTCTGATCAGATTCAATGGATTGGATTGAATCAAATATTTAACTCTAGGGGAGCTGGAAAATGAGCATATTTTCATAAAAAGTGGAATGTCCCTTTAATACATTTTCGTTATGAAATTAGCATGTATGAAGAATTTCATAATCTTTTTTACAACGCAATGTAAACAAAGGCTTTGAACAGGTTCAAGGAAAGAAAACCAGAAACTTTTGATGTTTTGCAAAGAACAGAAACAAAACCAGAAACTTTCCAAAAATATATGTTCTGGAACAAAACCATTAATTGAAAATAATGGTAACCGGTCAATAACGTTATTTTTTTCAGTTCTTTGACAAGATTTCTGTGCAATTGGACTCTGTGAAGTTCACTTCCGGTCGTCGTTGACTCAGAGAAATGAGAAGCTTGCCACCAGCAGGTAGCCTACTCAAGCCCAAGTCTCTAATGCTCAATCATAAGAGGTTAATATTGTAGGCTACCAAGTATCTCAAGATGTTTGTTTGTTTTTTTTTAATACTAATTAGTGGTGTAACGGATCGCAGTTGGTCAGTGATCTGTACAGATCACGACCCACAGTTCGGCTCGCATGCGGTTTGCGGATTAATATGCAAATTTAAATAGGGTGAAAGTTGATCATTTGCACGTGTTTCAAAGGCTTGCAAATGTTAACACTTAAGTGATTTTAAACAATTTAACCACAAAAGGCGCTAAAATAAACAATTTTCTGTACACACAGACGCACATGGATTTGAATGTGTCCAGCCCAACTCCAATTAGGGCTGTCACTTTTTATTCGATATTCGAATATGCATTCGAACAAGATGTGAAATATCCGTATTCGAACTATAAATAAACCATCCGGTTTTTAAAATACCATGTGTAGCGCATTTTTTTACGTAACACCTCGTAATAGGAAGGAGGCTGAGAGTGAGACCAACGACGGCAACTGTGCACAAGAAAGGGAATCAAATTGGACCAACATGAACCTAATGTGCATGTTAAGATAGAATTATAGTTTGTATATAAAATGACATATTATTGTTTATATTAAATATTATAGCAGAATAAAAAGCTTGTGCTAATACGTTCACATTATGAAATTAGCATGTATGAAGATACTTTCATCATTTTTACAATGCAATGTAAACTTTATATTAAACAACAACAGCATTTGTCTTGTAAACGGATTTGAAATGATCATGTGCTGACTGTCACGCGTCACATAGACAACAGAGTCAAGTGAGATCTGCTTAACTTAGCGGTAAGTTAAATTTTTTTCTCAAATATCAAAGGGTTTGTGCACTCTATCATTAAAACCGGTCAAGCAAACAGCACGCGCAGGGTTAATGTACTTGTCAATGACGGCTCACAAACGCGTGGGATAGGCTATGTATGTGTGCTTGTTGTCAAAGATATTACTTCTCACAAACACGCTCAAGCGCGGGATATGTTTGCTTGTCAATGACGCGCATTAAATCCGCTGAGTTTTCCGCCGAAATCTGCGGGCGCGAATTCCGTTTGGGCTTCCTGCTGCTGTTTAAGTTATTGTCTGTACCTGTTCTGAATAGTTTTTTCATATAAGTTGTTATTTATAAGTTGATTACCTGCCGTTTCAAAAGTAAAAAAAGTAATTCAGACAGTCCTGTTTATGACTGTCACTGTTAATAAATTTGTGATTGAATCTCCATTATGGTGTTTTTTTTTTTTGATGAGCGCGGGGGGCACCTAGATATTCGCATATATTCGGATCCATTGCATGACATTCGATATCCGTTCGAATTTGATTTTACTCAAAAGTTACAGCCCTAACTCCAATCAAACATGATTATCCCTATGCCCTTCAAAGATCAGAACTCTTGATGTATAAAATACATTTGGCGAATAAAGCACTGAAAAACATCGTAATTTTCACTTTATGTGGAGCGACTGTTTATGCAGCATCTTCTTCCTGAAGCGCCGTTTGGAATTCGTCCTCCGTCTGTGTGTGTGTGTGTGTGCGTGTGTTTAAGTGCACTCATTCAACAAATGTAGGCATGTCAGTTATGCCGCTTACATAATTTAGCCTTTTTAATGTTCGATGACACGATAGAGCCTTAACTTATTAGTCTACATAATTTTTCTTAAGTTTAATGTCCTAATGATCAGCCTACTTATTTTTATGTCCCACAGTTGACATGGACGTTATTAACCGGTTCGGGAACTTTATTTTTTGTTCTAACCGGTTCAGGAACGTCAACTTTAGGGTTGAACCAAAAACCGGAAACGTTAAAATACTGTTTCTGTTTGGAACGAACCAATTGGGGGAAAAAATTCAGGTTCAAAGCCCTGATGTAAACTTTTTATATTAAACAACAACAGCATTTGTCTTGTAACTGATTTAAAATGATCACGTGCTTACTGTCGCATGTCACATAGACGACAGAGTGAAGTAAGATCTGCTTAACTCAGCGTTAAGTTTTATTTCTCAAATATCAATGGTTTGTGCTCTCTATCATTTAAAACAGTCAAGCAAACAGCACGAGCAGGGTTAATGTATATGCACACGCGCATACATAGGCTATGTATGTGTGCTTGTTGTCAGTGACGATTACTTTTCAGAAACACGCTCAAGCGCGGGATATGTGTGCTTGATTTTTCTCAAAAGTGACAGCCCTAATAAGATCCTTTATAAAGATAATACATTACTCGTATACAGACAGGAGCCATCTTAGAAAACAGTCTCGATTAGTCGAGCAACGAATGTCGTGCTATATACATTTGACACCCCTATAATCCCTCCCTCAATGGAAAAGCTAACCAAGCCAAAGTAAAGTGAGCTGACTCGACCTTACCTGTAGGGTACTATGCAATGGAAAAGCGCCATTAGGGTGCAAAACCCCTTTAACCATAAAACAGGGTTAAAATGACGTGCTGTCTCTGATATATTATATATAACTACAATATAAAAACGTAAGATTTACATTACCATAACATCTTCACTCTGAAGAGTCGCTCAGCTTCTTCTAACTCAGTCAAGTCTTTTAGAGAGTGATAGAGGTAATGTGAGATTAGTAGCTACTGAATACACTACAGTTTATACATTTAGTACATTACTTAATTACTTGTCATTTACCTTTTATTATGTACCGTGACTGGATAATCCATCCATTCGCTGACCTTTAATAAAAAAATACAAAGATAAACTTAATAATTTACACCTGTCACCGGTATCAACTGGCAGAAATTCACTCTTACCATACAGCATATGTGAAAGAACTCAGAAAATCACTCTGATGGGCCTACAAAAAGAGAAATAATAAAAGGGAAAAACACTGCGATTAGGCAAGGTTTAAGCCAAACATTAGTTGTAATTTTGGTGAGGTAGTATTGACTTCAGCCATGTCAAGCTATAAGTGCTTGCCTGCTTGCAATGTCTGCTTAAACACAAACATAACCCTCTCACTAAAATAAAAGTATAACTCTTACATAAAGATAAATATAAGGAATGTCAAAATGCATTAGATATGAACCTTTTAAATATATTATCTAAAACACACCACCTGTTGCCAGAAAGCTGTATTTATGTAACAGTTACATTAACAATGTCTGTGAAAATGTCTGTACACGTTATTTTTCTAGAATTATTTCTCAAGTGACTGTTTTAAACAAATTGTATTTTGTAAATTATGAGTTAACTGCATAAATAAGTGCCTTATTAATCACTGTTCCTTTAAGAACATGCTTCATAAGGTTAACCAGAATAATATAAACTGAAAGATTCTGAACAGTTTTGTGCATTGTGCAATAACATTAAATTAAGACATATTTACAAAAACACCCAAGAAATATAGCTGTAGACAGCGATACGGGGCCAAGCAACAATGGTCCTGCAACACGCAACGAAGCTGAAAGGACATGCAATTGAAGAATGCAATGTAGCAGATATGTATGGGAACTATCAGCACACAGGACTCAGATATGAGAATGAACATAATGAAAAATAAAAATTTTGAAGTATAATATTTATGTGCATGTTGAAAGAAGGACCGATTAGTCCAATGCTGACCTAGAAAACAATTGAACCACTAAAGCATCATACATGTTACACATGAGACTTAAACCAAAAGAGCACAAACGAAATAATACCTGTTAAAATACAAATAATGAATTGAAGCTTTTGACTCTAAAGTAAGAGACTTCAATTGCTGCCCTAGCCAGGATTTGAACCCATGATCTCCAGGTGTCATGCCTGTCACTCATCTGGTTGAGCTACAGGGGAGACGTACATACAGACAGCTGCCTAAGTTAGATTGCTGAAGTGACAATGTGTATGTTAAAGTGTGGAGAGATTTTTCTCAAGAAGAGAATATTTTTTAAAACCCCTGTAGGTAGTCAAACCTGTTCGAACATTTGACTCTACATGACACAAATTTGTCAACCATTTTGATTGCCGCCGTATGGTGGATTTGAACCCGCAACCTCTGGATTTCATGCCCATCACACATTTGGTTGAGCTACTGGGAAGGCATAGATTACCACATCAAATATTCTCCATAGAAGTTTAGTTGACTAATGGTTTAAAAGTTATTCCTGTTGACAAATGTATTACTTTTGAACAAAGATAAATATCAAAATTATGTTTGGTCATTTCTATGTGGCTCGGTCCAAAGATAATCTGAGCCAAATTGTGTAACAATTCAACAAACACTGCAAAAGTAGTAGCAAAAAAACTGAATACTGTACTTTTCAAAATGGCCGCTACTGCATATTTGAACTGGTGATGATGCTTGGCCACCAAATTACTGCAAGCCGTGCAGAACATGGAAAACAGACTGGTTGAGAATAATAGGTGAGAATAAACACAAAACAAATATTAATAGAAAAACATAACACATGCATCAGACGGGATTCGAACCCTCAACCTCTGAGTTTTGATGCATGCGTTTAGTAGACTGCGCTACACAGGCAGTGTAGCTAGCCAAGGTTTTCAGAGCTGCAAACATTCAAATGGCCCAATCAAGGAAGGTGCAGACATGACATTGCAGAGCAGAAATAACAAAATTACAATTTATATGAGAATCAGATAGTTTAAGTGAAAACAGTTAAAGTTTAAGTCAAGAAAAACATGTTGTATAGGAATGCACAACATGTTATAATACATTCATAATAATTTTAATGAGACAATGTCACAGGGACAGTCAACTTTGGACAGGTATTTCTCGGGAATGGCAGAGAATATCAAAAATGTGTTTGGTCATTTCTGTGCGGATTGTTTCAAAGTTTATGTGAGCAGAGCCTGGCATAAAATAGACTTAATTTGCAAAAGTAGTAGCGAAAAAACTACTTCACATATGCTATGAAATAAGACATGAACAGAATGTTGAAAACTGACAAATGAGATATCGTTGCAATCGACATAAACCAGTGAATAAAAATTCACAAAGAAAATGAATATCAGACAAAGTTTTCAGAAGTTATAGGCTGTTTTATATAGTTTATGAACCCTAGGTGGCGCTGTCTTCAGATTTCCCAGGTACCTTCAGGACATCATACCAATGCTTCCTACCGATTTTTGTGCCGATACATTATATAGAATAATAGTTATCCCAATTTAAAACAAAATTCAAAATAGTGTACAGGCGGTTTGGTAATTTCTGGCATAATATATATCGACAGATTTGTCATGAGCCAAGGAATCCATAGACACCAAGATCATAATTTTCTATCAAACATTTCAATAGTTATGGGCAAAAATAGCCATTTTTCATATCTCATGACCCATAGGTGGCGCTGTCCTCAAATTTGGCATGGTACCCCAGTTCATGGTCCTTATGAAGGGTACCAAGTTTCATTTCAATTGATCAAAGCATGACCGAGATAATGACTCAGAACGAATTTTGGGTCGACATCGATAAATGTACGCATTTATAACTTTTGAACAAAGATAAAAATCAAAATTCTGTTCGGTCATTTCTCTGCGGCTCCGCCCAAAGAAAATTTGAGCCAAATTGTGTAACAATTCAAGAAACACTGCAAAAGTAGTAGCAAAAAAACTGAATACTGTACTTTTCAAAATGGCTGCTACTGCATTTTTGAAATGGTGGTGGCGATTGGCAACCAAATTATGACAAGCAGTGCAGAACATGGAAAACAGACTGGTTAAGAATAATAGGTGAGAATTAACTCAAAACAAAATCTTATTAGTAAAACATAATACATGCATCAGGTGGGATTCGAACCCTCAACCTCTGAGTTTTGATGCATGCGTTTAGTAGACTGCGCTACACAGGCAGTGTAGCTAGCCCAGGTTTTCAGAGCTGCAAACATTCAAATGGCACAATCAAGGAAGATGCAGACATGACATTGCAGAGCAGAAATAACAAAATTACAATTTATATGAGAATCAGATAGTTTAAGTGAGAACAGTTAAAGTTTAAGTCAAGAAAAACATGTTGTATAGGAATGCACAACATGTTATAATACGGTCATAATAATTTAATATGACAAAGAGACAATGTCACAGGGACAGTCAACTTTGGAGAGGTATTTCTCGGGAATGGCAGAGAATATAAAAAATGTGTTTGGTCATTTCTATGCGGATTGCTCTAAAGTTTATGTGAGCAGAGCCCGGCATAAAATAGACTTAATTTGCAAAAGTAGTAGCGAAAAAACTACTTCACATATGCTATGTAATAAAATATTAACAGAATGTTGGAAACTGACAAATGAGATATCGTTGCAATCGACAGAAACCAGTGAATAAAAATTCACAAAGAAAATGAATATCGGACAAAGTTTTTAGAAGTTATAGGCTGTTTTATATAGTTTATAAACCCTAGGTGGCGCTGTTTTCAGATTTCCCAGGTACCTTCAGGACATCATACCGATGCTCCCTACCGATTTTTGTGCCGATACATTATATTGAATAATAGTTATCACAATATATGACAAAATTCAAAATGGTGGACAGGCGGTTTGGTAATTTCTGGCATAATATATATCGACAGATTTGTCATGAGCCAAGGAATCCATAGACACCAAGAGCATAATTTTCTATCAAACATTTCAAAAGTTATGGGCAAAAATAGCCATTTTTCATATCTCATGACCCATAGGTGGCGCTGTCCTCAAATTTGACATGGTACCCCAGTTCATGGTCCTTATGAAGGGTACCAAGTTTTATTTCAATTGATCAAAGAATGACCGAGATAATGACTCAGAACGAATTTTGGGTCGACATCGATAAATGTACGCATTTATAACTTTTGAACAAAGATAAAAATCAAAATTCTGTTCGGTCATTTCTCTGAACCTCGGTCCAAAGAGTATCTGTGCCAAATTGCGTAACAATGCAATGAACGCTGCAAAAGTAGTAGCGAAAAAACAAAATACTGTACTTTTCAAAATGGCCACTACTGTAATGGGTGGAGTCTTAATGTAAGGTGTTCATTGTAATGAGCGTGAGGAGAGCAATCAGATGTACTAAGTAGTATTTCTGTTGATCAAATTATTCTAGAGTTATAACCATTTGAATATTGAATTTTTGAAGTGTTGGTGGCGCTATAGAGTTAATGCTAGAGACCCCATATTTGGTCACATAACTATTTAGGACCACCACTACAAGTGTGGCAAATTTTTTTCATTTTCCTATGTACGGTTCATAGGGCTGCCATAGACTCCCATTGGGGAAGAAGAAATATAATAATAATAATAAATATAGCTGCAAGCAGCAACACGGGGTCAAGCACCTTCGGCGCAATGAGCACCCAAAGCACAGCAAAAACGGCACGACCCAGCAAATGCGCAAAGCGCAGAAAGCGCGCAATACAGAGCCCGAACCCGAAGCAAAGCAAATGCAGAGCAGAACCACTGCAGTGCGGAGCAACAACAGTAAAGATGGCAAAAATATAATATCAGACAAAGTATTCAGAAGTTATAAGCAGTTCCATAAGAACTGTTATAGTTTATAACCCCTAGGTGGCGCTGTACTCTGACTTCCCAGGTACCTTCAGGACATCATGTCAAAGCTCCTTACTAATTTTTGCACGGATATGTCCAATATTTCCAAAAATATAACAAATTTTGTGAAATTTCAAAATGGCGGACAGGCGGTTCGGTCAAACCCGGCATAATACACATCGACAGATGCGGCATGAGGTAAGCAATCCATAGACATCAAGATCATAATTTGCTGGCAAACAGTTCAGAAGTTATGGGCAAAAATAGCCTATTTTATTATCTCATGACCCATAGGTGGCGCTGTCACCAAATTTGGCATGGACCCCAAGTTCATGGTCCACATGAAGTGTACCAAATTTCATTTGAATTGATCAAAGAATGACTGAGCTACAGCTTCAGAACCATTTTTGCGTCAACCTCGTTAAGTTTGCGCATTTATTACTTTTGAACAAAGATAAATATCAAAATTCTGTTCAGTCATTTCTATGCGGCTTACTCCAAAGATTATCTGTGCCAAATCTCATAAGAATTGAACAACATTTGAAGGAGGAGTAGCGAAAAAATGGAATACTGTACATTTCAAAATGGCCGCTACTGTTATGGGTGGAGTTTTACTGTAAGGTATTAAAAGCAACAAGCATGAGGAGAGCAATCACGTGTACTAAGTAGAATTTTCATAGATCAAGCGGATCAGAAGTTATAACCATTTGAACATTGAATTTTTGCACTGCTGGTGGCGCTATAGAGTTAGAGCTAGAGACCCCATTTTTGGTCACTTGACTTTTCAGGACCACCTCTACAACTGTGCCAAATTTTATCATTTTCCTGTGTATGGTTCATAGGGCTGCCATAGACACCAATGGCTAAGAAGAAGAAGCAGAATAATAATAAATATAGCTGCAAGCAGCGATTCGGGGCCAAGCACCTTCAGCGCAATGAGCACCCAAAGCACAGCAAGCAACATAGAAGGTATCAATGACCCAATGCGCATTGAACACCCAAGGTGAATCAAGAACACAAGTACCCAAAGCGTAGCAATCACCGATCAGAACCACCGCAGTGCAGAGCAGCAACAGAAAACATGACGAAAATAGAACATATGTGAACTACAGACAGGTCGAGAAGAATAGGTGAGAAAGAACAAAACTTTAATAGAACAAATTAAAACTTGCCCCAGGCGGGATTTGAACCCAGAACTCAGAATCTCTTTGCATGTGACTAACACGATACGCCATTTAGTTGACACAGTTCATGAGGCAGCAGAATAGAGTGTACAGAGATGAAAGCATTGACAAATGCCAATCACCACAGAAGCAGAAATGACACAGCAGAGCAGATATAACAGAAATATAATGTATATAAGAATCAACAAGCTCAAGTGAGGTTGATGACAAGAAGAACATTCTGTACAGAAACGCTATGAAATGTAATATACGTAATTAACTATGACAAATAGACAACATCACAGGCACGGTCAACTTTGGAGCAATATTTCTAAGAAAGAGAACAGAATATAAAAAATCTGTTCGGTCATTTCTGTGCGGATTGCTCCAAACATTATACGAGCAGAACCTGGCATAAAATAAACAAAATTTGTAAAAGGAGTAGCGAAAAGATCATTTACCATATGCCTTACAATAACACATGAAAAGAATGTTGGAAAATGACAAACGAGGTATCGTTGCGATCGGCATAAACCAGTGAAACTAATTCCACAAAGAATATATATATCAGACAAACAGTGCAGAAGTTATGGGCAAAAATAGCCTACTTTCATATCTCATGACCCATAGGTGGCGCTGTCATCACATTTTGCATGGACCACCAGTTCATGGTCCATATGAAGCGTACCAAATTTCATTTCAATTGATCAAAGATTGACCGAGCTACAGCTTCAGAACCATTTTTGTGTCAACCTCGTTAAGTTTGTGCCTTTATTACTTTTGAACAAAGATAAATATCAAAATTCTGTTCGGTCATTTCTGTGCGGCTAACTCCAAAGATCACCTGTGTCAAATTTCATAACAATTGAACCAAATTTGAAGGAGGAGTAGCGAAAAAACGAAATACTGTACATTTCAAAATGGCCACTACTGTAATGGGTGGAGTTTTACTGTAAGGCATTAAAAACAACAAGCATGAGGAGAGCAATCACGTGTACTAAGTAGAATTTTCATAGATCAAGCGGATCAGCAGTTATAACCATTTGAACATTGAATTTTTGCACTGCTGGTGGCGCTATAGAGTTAGTGCTAGAGACCCCATTTTTGGGCACATGACTATTTATGACCACCACTACAACTGTGCCAAATTTCATCATTTTCCTATGTACGGTTCATAGGGCTGCCATAGACTCCCATTGGGGAAGAAGAAAAATTTACTAACAGAAACAATGACCAATATAGCTGCAAGCAGCGATACGGGGTCAAGCACCTTCGGCGCAATGAGCACCCAAAGCACAGCAAAAACGGCACGACGCAGCATATGCGCAAAGCGCAGAAAGCGCGCAATACAGAGCCCGAACCCGAAGCAAAGCAAATGCAGAGCAGAACCACTGCAGTGCGGAGCAACAACAGTAAAGATGGCAAAAATATAATATCAGACAAAGTATTCAGAAGTTATAAGCAGTTCCATAAGAACTGTTATAGTTTATAACCCCTAGGTGGCGCTGTACTCTGACTTCCCAGGTACCTTCAGGACATCATGTCGAAGCTCCTTATTAATTTTTGCGCGGATATGTCCAATATTTCAAAAAATATAACAAATTATGTGAAATTTCAAAATGGCGGACAGGCGGTTCGGTCAAACCCGGCATAATACACATCGACAGATGCGGCATGAGGTAAGCAATCCATAGACATCAAGATCATAATTTTCTGACAAACAGTTCAGAAGTTATGGGCAAAAATAGCCTATTTTATTATCTCATGACCCATAGGTGGCGCTGTCACCAAATTTGGCATGGACCCCAAGTTCATGGTCCACATGAAGTCTACCAAATTTCATTTCAATTGATCAAAGAATGACTGAGCTACAGCTTCAGAACCATTTTTGCGTCAACCTCGTTAAGTTTGCGCATTTATTACTTTTGAACAAAGATAAATATCAAAATTCTGTTCAGTCATTTCTATGCGGCTTACTCCAAAGATCATCTGTGCCAAATCTCATAAGAATTGAACAACATTTGAAGGAGGAGTAGCGAAAAAATGGAATACTGTACATTTCAAAATGGCCGCTACTGTAATGGGTGGAGTTTTACTGTAAGGTATTAAAATCAACAAGCATGAGGAGAGCAATCACGTGTACTAAGTAGAATTTTCATAGATCAAGCGGATCAGAAGTTATAACCCTTTGAACATTGAATTTTTGAACTGCTGGTGGCGCTATAGAGTTAGTACTAGAGACCCCATTTTTGGTCACATGACTTTTTAAGACCACCACTACAACTGTGCCAAATTTCATCATTTTCCTATGTACGGTTCATAGGGCTGCCATAGACGCCTATGGCTAAGAAGAAGAAGAAGAAGCAGAATAATAATAATAATAATAATACTAACAATTACAATAGGTGTCTCAGCACCTTCGGTGCTTGACCCCTAAATATAGCTGCTAGCAGCGATACGGGGCCAAGCACCATCAGCGCAATCAGCACCCGAAGCACAGCAAGAAACATACAACGTATCAATCACCCAGGGCGCATCGAGCACCCAGTTTGCATCAAGAACACAAGGCCCCACAAAGAACCCAAAGCGTAGCAATGACAGAGCAGAACCACCGCAGTGCAGAGAAGCAACAGAAAACATGGCAAAAAGAGAACAGATGTGAACTACAGACAGGTCAAGAAGAATAGGTGGGAAAGAACAAAACTTTAATAGAAGAAATTAACACCTGCCTCAGGTTGGATCCGAACCCATGATCTCAGGATCTCTTTGCATACGACTTAACAGATGCGCCACTAAGTAGACACAGCTCAAGGGCCAGCAGAAAAGAGCTTACATGCCATACAAAGAATTCAGAAGTTATAAGCAGTTCTATAAGAAGTGTTATAGTTTATACCACTAGGTGGCGCTGTTCTCTGATTTCCTCAGGACATCATGCCGAAGCTCCCTACCGATTTTTGCGCCGATATATCCGATACTTCAAAAGTTATAGCAATTTATCACAAATTTCAAAATGGCGGACAGACAGTTCGGTCAATCCCTGCACAATACACATCGACAGATGCGGCATGAGGTAAGCAATCCTTAGACATCAAGATCATAATTTTCTGACAAACAGTTCAGAAGTTATGGGCAAAAAAAGCCTATTTTCATATCTCATGACCCATAGGTGGCGCTGTCACCAAATTTGGCATGAACCCCAAGTTCATGGTCCACATGAAGTGTAGCAAATTTCATTTCAATTGATCAAAGATTGACCGAGCTACAGCTTCAGAACCATTTTTGCGTCAACCTCGTTAAGTTTGCGCATTTATTACTTTTGAACAAAGATAAATATCAAAATTCTGTTCAGTCATTTCTGTGCGGCTCACTCCAAAGATCACCTGTGCCAAAATTCATAACAATTGAACCAAAATTGAAGGAGGAGTAGCGAATAAACTGAATACTGTACATTTCAAAATGGCCGCTACTGTAATGGGTGGAGTTTTACTGTAAGGTATTAAAAACAACAAGCATGAGGAGAGCAATCACGTGTATGAAGTAGAATTTTCATAGATCAAGCGGATCAGCAGTTATAACCATTTGAACATTGAATTTTTGCACTGCTGGTGGCGCTATAGAGTTAGTGGTAGAGACCCCATTTTTGGTCACTTGACTTTTCAGGACCACCTCTACAACTGTGCCAAATTTCATCATTTTCCTATGTACGGTTCATAGGGCTGCCATAGACACCAATGGCTAAGAAGAAGAAGAAGAAGCAGAATAATAATAATACTAACAATTCCAATAGGTGTCTCAGCACCTTCGGTGCTTGACCCCTAATAAATATAGCTGCAAGCAGCAATTGCGGGGTCAAGCACCTTCAGCGCAATGAGCACCCAAAGCACAGCAAAAACCACACGACGCAGCAAATGCGCAAAGCGCAGAAAGCGCGCAATACAGAGCCCGAACCCGAAGCAAAGCAAATGCAGAGCAGAACCACTGCAGTGCGGAGCAACAACAGTAAAGATGGCAAAAATATAACACGTGTGGAAAACCAGACAGGTCGAGAAGAACGTGTTAAAGGGAACACAAAAGGAAATCTCAATAAGTGAAAGTAAGAGCTGGGATTCGAACCCATGACCTCAGGTTCCCAAAGCAACGCACTAACCGCATGCGCCACTGAGTAAACGATTAAACCACTGAGTTGGTGTGTCCAAGCTATAGAATAGAGATTTAGAGCTGTAAACATTGATATCCAGCAATTACCAAACGTGCAGAAATAACAACAGAGAGCACAAATAACTGAAATACAATGTATTGTATGAAAATCACAAAACTTAAGTGAGAAAAAAGTTAAGACAAAATATCACTGCACATGGGGTTTGAACCCTTGACCTCAGAATCTCATGGCATGTGGTTAACCAGATGCGCAACTCAGCTAACACAGCTCAAAGGGCAGCAAAAAACAGCTTAGGTGCTTCAAGGATTGACGTGTGCCAATCAACACAGATGCAGAACTGACAGTGCAGAGCAGAACTATCAGAAATACAATGTATATGGGAATCAAAAAGCTCAAATGAGATTGAAGACAAGAACATCATTCTGTATAGTAATGCTATACAATGTAATATACAGTCACATTAATTTACTATGACAAATAGACAACGTCACAGGCACGGTCAACTTTGGAGTGGTATTTCTAAGAAAGAGAACAGAATATCAAAAATCTGTTCGGTCATTTCTGTGCGGATTGCTCCAAACATTATACGAGCAGTACCTGGCATAAAATAAACAACATTTGTAAAAGGAGTAGCGAAAAAATAATCTACCATATGCTTTACAATAACACATGAACAGAATGTTGGAAAATGACAAACGAGGCATCGTTGCAATCGGCATAAACCAGTGAATACAATTTCACAAAGAAATTAATATCAGACAAAGTATTCAGAAGTTATAAGCAGTTCCATGAGACCTGTTATAGTTTATAACCCCTAGGTGGCGCTGTACTCTGACTTCCCAGGTACCTTCAGGACATCATGTCAAAGCTCCTTACTAATTTTTGCGCGGATATGTCCAATAGTTCAAAAAATATAACAAATTATGTGAAATTTCAAAATGGCGGACAGGCGGTTCGGTCAAACCCGGCATAATACACATCGACAGATGCGGCATGAGGTAAGCAATCCATAGACATCAAGATCATAATTTTCTGACAAACAGTTCAGAAGTTATGGGCAAAAATAGCCTATTTTATTATCTCATGACCCATAGGTGGCGCTGTCACCAAATTTGGCATGGACCCCAAGTTCATGGTCCACATGAAGTGTACCAAATTTCATTTCAATTGATCAAAGAATGACTGAGCTACAGCTTCAGAACCATTTTTGCGTCAACCTCGTTAAGTTTGCGCATTTATTACTTTTGAACAAAGATAAATATCAAAATTCTGTTCAGTCATTTCTATGCGGCTTACTCCAAAGATCATCTGTGCCAAATCTCATAAGAATTGAACAACATTTGAAGGAGGAGTAGCGAAAAAATGGAATACTGTACATTTCAAAATGGCCGCTACTGTAATGGGTGGAGTTTTACTGTAAGGTATTAAAATCAACAAGCATGAGGAGAGCAATCACGTGTACTAAGTAGAATTTTCATAGATCAAGCGGATCAGAAGTTATAACCCTTTGAACATTGAATTTTTGAACTGCTGGTGGCGCTATAGAGTTAGTACTAGAGACCCCATTTTTGGTCACATGACTTTTTAAGACCACCACTACAACTGTGCCAAATTTCATCATTTTCCTATGTACGGTTCATAGGGCTGCCATAGACGCCTATGGCTAAGAAGAAGAAGAAGAAGCAGAATAATAATAATAATAATAATACTAACAATTACAATAGGTGTCTCAGCACCTTCGGTGCTTGACCCCTAATAATAATAAATATAGCTGCAAGCAGCAACACGGGGTCAAGCACCTTCGGCGCAATGCACACAAAGCACAGCAAGCACACAAAGCACAGCAAGCTCACAATGCACTGCAAGCACACAAAGCACAGCAACCACACAAAGCACGGCAAGCACAGCAAGCACACAAAGCACAGCAAGCACACAAAGCACAGCAAGCACACAAAGCATAGCAAGCTCACAAATCACAGCAAGCACACAAAGCACATCAAGCTCACAAAGCACATCAAGCTCACAAAGCACAACCAGCACACAAAGCACAGCAAACTCCCAAAGCACAGCAAGCACAAAAAGCACAGCAAGAACCACCACAATGCAGAGCAACCACAGCAAACATGGAAAAATAGAACACATGTGAACTACAGACAGGTTGAGAAGAATCGATGAGAAAGAACAAAACATTAATAGAAAAACCTAACACATGACTGAGGTGGGGTTCGAACCCAAGAACTCAGAATCTCAATGCATGTTGTTTCCTAGATGCGCCACTCAGTTGACACAGCTCATAGGGCAGCAGAAAAGAGATTAGAGAGCTACAAGGATTAACAAATATCAAATTAGTTTATAAACCCTAGGTGGCGCTGTACTCTGACTTCTCAGGTACCTTCAGGATATCATGTCAAAGCTCCTTACCAATTTTTGTGCGGATATGTCCAATAGTTCACAAAATATAACAATTTATGTCAAATTTCTAAATGGCGGACAGGCGGTTCAGTCAAACCTGGCATAATACACATTGGCAGATGTGGCATGAGGCAAGGAATCCATAGACACCAAGTTCATAATTTTCTGACAAACAGTTCAGTAGTTATAGGCAAAAAGAGCCTTTTTTATATCTCATGACCCATAGGTGGCGCTGTCACCAAATTTGGTATGGACCCCAAGTTCATGGTCCACATGAAGTGTACCAAATTTCATTTCAATTGATCAAAGAATGACCGAGCTACAGCTTCAGAACCAATTTTGCGTCAATCTCGTTAAGTTCACGCATTTATTACTTTTGAACAAAGAAAAATATAAAAATTCTGTTCAGTCATTTCTATGCGGCTCACTCCAAAGATCACCTGTGCCAAATCTCATAAGAATTGAACAAAATTTGAAGGAGGAGTAGCGAAAAAACGAAATACTGTATATTTCAAAATGGCCGCTACTGTAATGGGTGGAGTCTTACTGTAAAGTATCAAATTCAATAAGCGAGATGAGAGCAATCACGTGTACTAAGTAGAATTTTCATAGATCTAATGGATCACGAATTATAACCATTTGAATATTGAATTTTTGAGATGATGGTGGCGCTATAGAGTTAATGCTAGAGACCCCATTTTTGGCCACATGACTATTTATGACCACCACTACAACTGTGCCAATTTTCATCATTTTCCTACATACGGTTCATAGGGCTGCCATAGACTCCCATTGGGGAAGAAGAAAAATTTACTAACAGAAACAATGACCAATATAGCTGCAAGCAGCAATTGCGGGGTCAAGCACCTTCAGCGCAATGAGCACCCAAAGCACAGCAAAAACCACAAGACGCAGCAAATGCACAAAGCGCAGAAAGCGTGCAATACAGAGCCCGAACCCGAAGCAAAGCAAATGCAGAGCAGAACCACTGCAGTGCGGAGCAACAACAGTAAAGATGGCAAAAATATAACACGTGTGGAAAATCAGACAGGTCGAGAAGAACGTGTTAAAGGGAACACAAAAGGAAATCTCAATAAGTGAAAGTAAGAGCTGGGATTCGAACCCATGGCCTCAGGTTCATAAAGCACGGCATTAACCGCATGCACCACTAAGTAAACGATTAAACCACTGAGTTGGTGTGTCCAAGCTATAGAATAGAGATTTAGAGCTGTAAACATTGACATCCAGCAATTACCAAACGTGCAGAAATGACAACAGAGAGCACAAATAACTGAAATACAATGTATAGTATGAAAATCACAAAACTTAAGTGAGAAAAAAGTTAAGACAAAATATCACAACACATGGGATTCAAACCCATGACCTCAGAATCTCATGGCATGTGGTTAACCAGATGCGCAACTCAGTTAACACAGCTCAAAGGGCAGCAAAAAAAAACTTAGGTGCTGCAAGGAATGACATATGCCAATCAACACAGATGCAGAACTGACAGTGCAGAGCAGAACTAACAGAAATACAATGTATATGAGAATCAAAAAGCTCAAGTGAGATTGAATACAAGAAGATCATTCTGTATAGTAATGCTATACAATGTAATATACAGTCACATTAATTTACTATGACAAATAGACAACGTCACAGGCACGGTCAACTTTGGAGTGGTATTTCTAAGAAAGAGAACAGAATATCAAAAATCTGTTCAGTCATTTCTGTGCGGATTGCTCCAAACATTATACGAGCAGTACCTGGCATAAAATAAACAAAATTTGTAAAAAGAGTAGCGAAAAAATCATCTAATATATGCTTTACAATAACACATGAACAGAATGTTGGAAAATGACAAACGAGGTATCGTTGCAATCGGCATAAACCAGTGAATACAATTTCACAAAGAAATTAATATCAGACAAAGTATTCAGAAGTTATAAGCAGTTCCATAAGAACTGTTATAGTTTATAACCCCTAGGTGGCGCTGTACTCTGACTTCCAAGGTACCTTCAAGACATCATGCTGAATCTCCCTACTGATTTTTGCACGGATATGTCCAATAGTTCAAAAGATATAACAATTGATGACAAATTTCAAAATGTCGGACAGATGTGTGTGGTCAAACCCGGCATAATACACATCGACAGATGCAGCATGAGGTAAGCAATCCATAGACATCAAGATCATAATTTTCTGACAAACAGTTCAGAAGTTATGGGCAAAAATAGCCTATTTTCATATCTCATGACCCATAGGTGGCGCTGTCACCAAATTTGGCATGAACCCCAAGTTCATGGTCCACATGAAGTGTACCAAATTTCATTTCAATTGATCAAAGAATGACCGAGCTACAGCTTCAGAACCAATTTTGCGTCAATCTCGTTAAGTTCACACATTTATTACTTTTGAACAAAGAAAAATATAAAAATTCTGTTCAGTCATTTCTATGCGGCTCACTCCAAAGATCACCTGTGCCAAATCTCATAAGATTTGAACCAAATTTGAAGGAGGAGTAGCGAAAAATCGAAATACTGTACATTTCAAAATGGACGCTACTGTAATGGGTGGAGTCTTACTGTAAAATATCAAATTTAATAAGCGAGATGAGAGCAATCACATGTACTAAATAGAATTTTCATAGATCTAATGGATCACGAGTTATAACCATTTGAATATTGAATTTTTGAGATGATGGTGGTGCTATAGAGTTACTGCTAGAGACCCCATTTTTGGCCAAATGACTATTTATGATCACCACTACAACTGTGCCAAATTTTATCATTTTCCTACATACGGTTCATAGGGCTGCCATAGACTCCCATTGGGGAAGAAGAAAAATTTAATAACAGAAACAAATATAGCTGCAAGCAGCGATTCGGGGCCAAGCACCTTTAGCGCAATGAGCACCCAAAGCACAGCAAGCAACATAGAAGGTATCAATCACCCAATGCTCACTGACCACCCAAGGTGCATCAAGAACACAAAGCGCAGCAAGTACCCAAAGCGTTGCAATGACAGAGCAGAACCACCGCAGTGCAGAGCAGCAACAGAAAACATGGCAAAAATAGAACATATGTGAACTACAGACAGGTCAAGAAGAATAGGTGGGAAAGAACAAAACTTTAATAGAAGAAATCAACACCTGCCTCAGGTGGGATTCGAACCCATGAATTCAGGATCTCTATGCATACGACTTAGTGGATGCGCCACTCAGCAGACACAGCTCAAGGGGCAGCAGGAAAGAGATTACAGAAATGCAAGCATTGACATATGCCAATCACCAAAGATGTAGAAATGACACCGCAGAGCAGAAATCACAGAAATACAATGTATATGAGAATCAAAAAGCTCAAGTGAGATTGAAGACAAGAAGAACATTCCGTAGAGTAACGCTATAAAATGTAATATAAAGTAATTAACTATGACAAATAGACAACATCACAGGGACGATCAACTTTACAGAGGTTTTTCTCAAAAAAATTCCTAGGTGCAAGAAAAATCTGTTCAGTCATTTCTGTGCGGATTGCTCCAAACATTATACGAGCAGAACCTGGCATAAAATAAACAAAATTTGTAAAAGGAGTAGCGAAAAAATCATTTACCATATGCCTTACAATAACACATGAACAGAATGATGGAAAATGACAAACGAGGTATCGTTGCAATCGGCATAAACCAGTGAATACAATTTCACAAAGAAAATTAATATCCGACAAAGTATTCAGAAGTTATGAGCAGTTCTATAAGAACTGTTATAGTTTATAACCCCTAGGTGGCGCTGTATTCTGACTTCCCAGATACAATCAGGACATCATGCCAAAGCTTCCTACCGATTTTTGCGCCAATATATCCAATACTTCAAAAGCACACAAAGCACAGCAAGCTCACAAAGCACAGCAAGCACACAAAGCACAGTAAGCTCACAAAGCACAGCAAGCTCACAAAGCACAGCAAGCACACAAAGCACAGCAAGCACACAAAGCACAGCAAGCACCATAAATTGCATCAAAAACGCAAGGCTCAGGAATCATAGAGCAGAACCACCACAATGCAGAGCAACAACAGCAAACATGGAAAAATAGAACACATGTGAACTACAGACAGGTTTAGAAGAATTGATGAGGAAGAACAAAATACCTGACTCAGGTGGGATTCGAACCCAGGATCTCAGAATCTCAATGCATACGATTAACTAGGTGCGCCACTCAGTTGACACGGTTCATTGGGCAGCAGAAAGAGATAACAGTATAATATCAATAAGAATTGTAATAGTTTATAACCCCTAGGTGGCGCTGTACTCTGACTTCCCAGGTAACTTCAGGACATCATGTCAAAGCTCCTTACCAATTTTTGTGCGGATATGTCAAATAGTTCAAAAAATATAACAATTTATGTTAAATTTCAAAATGGCAGACAGGTGGTTCGGTCAAACCCGGCATAATACACATTGACAGATGCGGCATGAGGTAAGCAATCCATAGACATCAAGATCATAATTTTCTGACAAGCAGTTCAGAAGTTATGGGCAAAAATAGCCTATTTTATTATCTCATGACCCATAGGTGGCGCTGTCACCAAATTTGGCATGGACCCCAAGATCATGGTCCACATGAAGTGTACCAAATTTCATTTCAATTGATCAAAGAATGACTGAGCTACAGCTTCAGAACCATTTTTGCGTCAACCTCGTTAAGTTTGCGCATTTATTACTTTTGAACAAAGATAAATATCAAAATTCTGTTCGGTCATTTCTATGCGGCTCACTCCAAAGATCATCTGTGCCAAATTTCATAAGAATTGAACCACATTTGAAGGAGGAGTAGCGAAAAAACGAAATACTGTACATTTCAAAATGGCCGCTACTGTAATGGGTGGAGTCTTACTGTAAAGTATCAAATTCAATAAGCGGGATGAGAGCAATCACGTGTACTAATCAGAATTTTCATAGATCAAATGGTTCACCAATTATAACAGTTTGAACATTGAATTTTTGGACTACTGGTGGCGCTATAGAGTTACTGCTAAAGACCCCATTTTTGGTCACATGACTACATCTACATCTGTGCCAAATTTCATCATTTTCCTATGTACGGTTCATAGGGCTGCCATAGACTCCCATTGGGGAAAAATAATAATAATAATAATAATAATAATAATACTAACAATTACAATAGGTGTCTCAGCACCTTCGGTGCTTGACCCCTAAATATAGCTGCAAGCAGCGATTCGGGGCCAAGCACCTTTAGCGCAATGAGCACCCAAAGCACAGCAAGCAACATAGAAGGTATCAATAACCCAATGCTCACTGACCACCCAAGGTGCATCAAGAACACAAAGCGCAGCAAGTACCCAAAGCGTTGCAATGACAGAGCAGAACCACCGCAGTGCAGAGCAGCAACAGAAAACATGGCAAAAATAGAACATATGTGAACTACAGACAGGTCAAGAAGAATAGGTGGGAAAGAACAAAACTTTAATAGAAGAAATTAACACCTGCCTCAGGTGGGATTCGAACCCATGAACTCAGGATCTCTATGCATACGACTTAGTGGATGCGCCACTCAGCAGACACAGCTCAAGGGGCAGCAGGAAAGAGATTACAGAAATGCAAGCATTGACATATGCCAATCACCAAAGATGTAGAAATGACACCGCAGAGCAGAAATCACAGAAATACAATGTATATGAGAATCAAAAAGCTCAAGTGAGATTGAAGACAAGAAGAACATTCCGTAGAGTAACGCTATAAAATGTAATATAAAGTAATTAACTATGACAAATAGACAACATCACAGGGACGATCAACTTTACAGAGGTTTTTCTCAAAAAATTCCTAGGTGCAAGAAAAATCTGTTCAGTCATTTCTGTGCGGATTGCTCCAAACATTATACGAGCAGAACCTGGCATAAAATAAACAAAATTTGTAAAAGGAGTAGCGAAAAAATCATTTACCATATGCCTTACAATAACACATGAACAGAATGATGGAAAATGACAAACGAGGTATCGTTGCAATCGGCATAAACCAGTGAATACAATTTCACAAAGAAAATTAATATCCGACAAAGTATTCAGAAGTTATGAGCAGTTCTATAAGAACTGTTATAGTTTATAACCCCTAGGTGGCGCTGTATTCTGACTTCCCAGATACAATCAGGACATCATGCCAAAGCTTACTACCGATTTTTGCGCCAATATATCCAATACTTCAAAAGTTATAACAATTTATGACAAATTTCAAAATGGCGGACAGGCGGTTCGGTCAAACCCGGCATAATACACATCGACAGATGCGGCATGAGGTAAGGAATCCGTAGATACCAATATCATAATTTTCTGACAAACGATTCAGAAGTTATGCGCAAAAATAGCCTTTTTTACTATCTCATGACCCATAGGTGGCGCTGTCACCAAATTTGGCATGGACCCCCAGTTCATGGTCGACATGAAGCGTACCAAATTTCATCTCGATTGATCAAAGAATGACCGAGATACAGCTTCAGAACCAATTTTGCGTCAATCTCGTTAAGTTCACGCATGAATTACTTTTAAATAAAGAAAAATATCAAAATTCTGTTCAGTCATTTCTATGCGGCTCACTCCAAAGATCACATGTGCCAAATCTCATAAGAATTGAACCAAATTTGAAGGAGGAGTAGCGAAAAAACGAAATACTGTACATTTCAAAATGGCCGCTACTGTAATGGGTGGAGTCTTACTGTAAAGTATCAAATTCAATAAGTGGGATGAGAGCAATCACGTGTACTAAGTAGAATTTTCATAGATCAAATGGTTCACCAATTATAACAGTTTGAACATTGAATTTTTGCACTGCTGGTGGCGCTATAGAGTTACTGCTAGAGACCCCATTTTTGGTCACATGACTTTTTAGGACCACCACTACAACTGTGCCAAATTTCATCACTCTACTACTTACGGTTCATAGGGCTGCCATAGACTCCCATTGGACAAGAGTAAGAATAATAATAATAAATATAGCTGCAAGCAGCGATTCGGGGCCAAGCACCTTTAGCGCAATGAGCACCCAAAGCACAGCAAGCAACATAGAAGGTATCAATCACCCAATGCTCACTGACCACCCAAGGTGCATCAAGAACACAAAACGCAGCAAGTACCCAAAGCGTTGCAATGACAGAGCAGAACCACCGCAGTGCAGAGCAGCAACAGAAAACATGGCAAAAATAGAACATATGTGAACTACAGACAGGTCAAGAAGAATAGGTGGGAAAGAACAAAACTTTAATAGAAGAAATTAACACCTGCCTCAGATGGGATTCGAACCCATGAACTCAGGATCTCTATGCATACGACTTAGTGGATGCGCCACTCAACAGACACAGCTCAAGGGGCAGCAGGAAAGAGATTACAGAAATGCAAGCATTGACATATGCCAATCACCAAAGATGTAGAAATGACACCGCAGAACAGAAATCACAGAAATACAATGTATATGAGAATCAAAAAGCTCAAGTGAGATTGAAGACAAGAAGAACATTCCGTAGAGTAACGCTATAAAATGTAATATAAAGTAATTAACTATGACAAATAGACAACATCACAGGGACGATCAACTTTACAGAGGTTTTTCTCAAAAAATTCCTAGGTGCAAGAAAAATCTGTTCAGTCATTTCTGTGCGGATTGCTCCAAACATTATACGAGCAGAACCTGGCATAAAATAAACAAAATTTGTAAAAGGAGTAGCGAAAAAATCATTTACCATATGCCTTACAATAACACATGAACAGAATGATGGAAAATGACAAACGAGGTATCGTTGCAATCGGCATAAACCAGTGAATACAATTTCACAAAGAAAATTAATATCCGACAAAGTATTCAGAAGTTATGAGCAGTTCTATAAGAACTGTTATAGTTTATAACCCCTAGGTGGCGCTGTATTCTGACTTCCCAGATACAATCAGGACATCATGCCAAAGCTTCCTACCGATTTTTGCGCCAATATATCCAATACTTCAAAATTTATAACAATTTATGACAATTTTCAAAATGGCGGACAGGCGGTTCGGTCAAACCCGGCATAATACACATCGACAGATGCGGCATGAGGTAAGGAATCCGTAGACACCAAGATCATAATTTTCTGACAAACGATTCAGAAGTTATGCGCAAAAATAGCCTTTTTTACTATCTCATGACCCATAGGTGGCGCTGCCACCAAATTTGGCATGGACCCCCATTTCATGGTCGACATGAAGTGTACCAAATTTCATTTCAATTGATCAAAGATTGACCGAGCTACAGCTTCAGAACCATTTTTGCGTCAACCTCGTTAAGTTTGCGCATTTATTACTATTGAACAAAGATAAATATCAAAATTCTGTTCAGTCATTTCTATGCGGCTCACTCCAAAGATCACATGTGCCAAATCTCATAAGAATTGAACCAAATTTGAAGGAGGAGTAGCGAAAAAAAGAAATACTGTACATTTCAAAATGGCCGCTACTGTAATGGGTGGAGTCTTACTGTAAAGTATCAAATTCAATAAGTGGGATGAGAGCAATCACGTGTACTAAGTAGAATTTTCATAGATCAAATGGTTCACCAATTATAACAGTTTGAACATTGAATTTTTGCACTGCTGGTGGCGCTATAGAGTTACTGCTAGAGACCCCATTTTTGGTCACATGACTTTTTAGGACCACCACTACAACTGTGCCAAATTTCATCACTCTACTACTTACGGTTCATAGGGCTGCCATAGACTCCCATTGGACAAGAGTAAGAATAATAATAATAATAATACTAACAATTGCAATAGGTGTCTCAGCACCTTCGGTGCTTGACCCCTAAATATAGCTGCAAGCAGCGATTCGGGGCCAAGCACCTTTAGCGCAATGAGCACCCAAAGCACAGCAAGCAACATAGAAGGTATCAATCACCCAATGCTCACTGACCACCCAAGGTGCATCAAGAACACAAAGCGCAGCAAGTACCCAAAGCGTTGCAATGACAGAGCAGAACCACCGCAGTGCAGAGCAGCAACAGAAAACATGGCAAAAATAGAACATATGGGAACTACAGACAGGTCAAGAAGAATAGGTGGGAAAGAACAAAACTTTAATAGAAGAAATTAACACCTGCCTCAGGTGGGATTCGAACCCATGAACTCAGGATCTCTATGCATACAACTTAGTGGATGCGCCACTCAGCAGACACAGCTCAAGGGGCAGCAGGAAAGAGATTACAGAAATGCAAGCATTGACATATGCCAATCACCAAAGATGTAGAAATGACACCGCAGAGCAGAAATCACAGAAATACAATGTATATGAGAATCAAAAAGCTCAAGTGAGATTGAAGACAAGAAGAACATTCCGTAGAGTAACGCTATAAAATGTAATATAAAGTAATTAACTATGACAAATAGACAACATCACAGGGACGATCAACTTTACAGAGGTTTTTCTCAAAAAAATTCCTAGGTGCAAGAAAAATCTGTTCAGTCATTTCTGTGCGGATTGCTCCAAACATTATACGAGCAGAACCTGGCATAAAATAAACAAAATTTGTAAAAGGAGTAGCGAAAAAATCATTTACCATAAGCCTTACAATAACACATGAACAGAATGATGGAAAATGACAAACGAGGTATCGTTGCAATCGGCATAAACCAGTGAATACAATTTCACAAAGAAAATGTATATCAGACAAAGTATTCAGAAGTTATAAGCAGTTCAATAAGAACTGTTATAGTTTATAACCCCTAGGTGGCGCTGTACTCTGACTTCCCAGGTACCTTCAGGACATCATGTCAAAGCTCCTTACCATTTTTTGCGCGGATATGTCCAATAGTTCAAAAAATATAACAATTTATGTGAAATTTCAAAATGGCGGACAGGCGGTTCGGTCAAACCCGGCATAATTCACATCAACAGATGCGGCATGAGGTAAGCTATCCATAGACATTAAGATCATAATTTTCTGACAAACAGTTCAGAAGTTATGGGCAAAAATAGCCTTTTTTCCTATCTCATGACCCATAGGTGGCGCTGTCACCAAATTTGGCATGGACCCCCATTTCATGGTCGACATGAAGCGTACCAAATTTCATCTCGATTGATCAAAGAATGACCGAGATACAGCTTCAGAACCAATTTTGCGTCAATCTCGTTAAGTTCACGCATTAAATACTTTTAAATAAAGAAAAATATCAAAATTCTGTTCAGTCATTTCTATGCGGCTCACTCCAAAGATCACATGTGCCAAATCTCATAAGAATTGAACCAAATTTGAAGGAGGAGTAGCGAAAAAACAAAATACTGTACATTTCAAAATGGCCGCTACTGTAATGGGTGGAGTCTTACTGTAAGGTATTAAAAACAATAAGCATGAGGAGAGCAATCACGTGTACTAAGTAGAATTTTCATAGAGCAAATGGATCATGAGTTATAACCATTTGAACATTGAATTTTTGAGATGATGGTGGCGCTATAGAGTTACTGCTAGAGACCCCATTTTTGGCCAAATGACTATTTATGACCACCACTACAACTGTGCCAAATTTCATCATTTTCCTACATACGGTTCATAGGGCTGCCATAGACACCAATGGCTAAGAAGAAGAAAAAAGTACAATTCCAATAGGTGTCTCAGCACCTTCGGTGCTTGACCCCTAATAATACTAACAATTACAATAGGTGTCTCAGCACCTTCGGTGCTTGACCCCTAAATATAGCTGCAAGCAGCAATTGCGGGGTCAAGCACCTTCAGCGCAATGAGCACCCAAAGCACAGCAAAAACCACACGACGCAGCAAATGCGCAAAGCGCAGAAAGCGCGCAATACAGAGCCCGAACCCGAAGCAAAGCAAATGCAGAGCAGAACCACTGCAGTGCGGAGCAACAACAGTAAAGATGGCAAAAATATAACACGTGTGGAAAACCAGACAGGTCGAGAAGAACGTGTTAAAGGGAACACAAAAGGAAATCTCAATAAGTGAAAGTAAGAGCTGGGATTCGAACCCATGACCTCAGGTTCCCAAAGCAACGCACTAACCGCATGCGCCACTGAGTAAACGATTAAACCACTGAGTTGGTGTGTCCAAGCTATAGAATAGAGATTTAGAGCTGTAAACATTGATATCCAGCAATTACCAAACGTGAAGAAATAACAACAGAGAGCACAAATAACTGAAATACAATGTATTGTATGAAAATCACAAAACTTAAGTGAGAAAAAAGTTAAGACAAAATATCACTGCACATGGGGTTTGAACCCATGACCTCAGAATCTCATGGCATGTGGTTAACCAGATGCGCAACTCAGCTAACACAGCTCAAAGGGCAGCAAAAAACAGCTTAGGTGCTTCAAGGATTGACGTGTGCCAATCAACACAGATGCAGAACTGACAGTGCAGAGCAGAACTATCAGAAATACAATGTATATGGGAATCAAAAAGCTCAAATGAGATTGAAGACAAGAACATCATTCTGTATAGTAATGCTATACAATGTAATATACAGTCACATTAATTTACTATGACAAATAGACAACGTCACAGGCACGGTCAACTTTGGAGTGGTATTTCTAAGAAAGAGAACAGAATATCAAAAATCTGTTCGGTCATTTCTGTGCGGATTGCTCCAAACATTATACGAGCAGTACCTGGCATAAAATAAACAACATTTGTAAAAGGAGTAGCGAAAAAATAATCTACCATATGCTTTACAATAACACATGAACAGAATGTTGGAAAATGACAAACGAGGCATCGTTGCAATCGGCATAAACCAGTGAATACAATTTCACAAAGAAATTAATATCAGACAAAGTATTCAGAAGTTATAAGCAGTTCCATGAGAACTGTTATAGTTTATAACCCCTAGGTGGCGCTGTACTCTGACTTCCCAGGTACCTTCAGGACATCATGTCGAAGCTCCTTACTAATTTTTGCGCGGATATGTCCAATAGTTCAAAAAATATAACAAATTATGTGAAATTTCAAAATGGCGGACAGGCGGTTCGGTCAAACCCGGCATAATACACATCGACAGATGCGGCATGAGGTAAGCAATCCATAGACATCAAGATCATAATTTTCTGACAAACAGTTCAGAAGTTATGGGCAAAAATAGCCTATTTTATTATCTCATGACCCATAGGTGGCGCTGTCACCAAATTTGGCATGGACCCCAAGTTCATGGTCCACATGAAGTGTACCAAATTTCATTTCAATTGATCAAAGAATGACTGAGCTACAGCTTCAGAACCATTTTTGCGTCAACCTCGTTAAGTTTGCGCATTTATTACTTTTGAACAAAGATAAATATCAAAATTCTGTTCAGTCATTTCTATGCGGCTTACTCCAAAGATCATCTGTGCCAAATCTCATAAGAATTGAACAACATTTGAAGGAGGAGTAGCGAAAAAATGGAATACTGTACATTTCAAAATGGCCGCTACTGTAATGGGTGGAGTTTTACTGTAAGGTATTAAAATCAACAAGCATGAGGAGAGCAATCACGTGTACTAAGTAGAATTTTCATAGATCAAGCGGATCAGAAGTTATAACCCTTTGAACATTGAATTTTTGAACTGCTGGTGGCGCTATAGAGTTAGTACTAGAGACCCCATTTTTGGTCACATGACTTTTTAAGACCACCACTACAACTGTGCCAAATTTCATCATTTTCCTATGTACGGTTCATAGGGCTGCCATAGACGCCTATGGCTAAGAAGAAGAAGAAGCAGAATAATAATAATAATAATAATACTAACAATTACAATAGGTGTCTCAGCACCTTCGGTGCTTGACCCCTAATAATAATACTAACAATTACAATAGGTGTCTCAGCACCTTCGGTGCTTGACCCCTAAATATAGCTGCAAGCAGCGATACGGGGTCAAGCACCTTCAGCGCAATGAGCACCCAAAGCACAGCAAAAACGGCACGACGCAGCAAATGCGCAAAGCGCAGAAAGCGCGCAATACAGAGCCCGAACCCGAAGCAAAGCAAATGCAGAGCAGAACCACTGCAGTGCGGAGCAACAACAGTAAAGATGGCAAAAATATAATATCAGACAAAGTATTCAGAAGTTATAAGCAGTTCCATAAGAACTGTTATAGTTTATAACCCCTAGGTGGCGCTGTACTCTGACTTCCCAGGTACCTTCAGGACATCATGTCGAAGCTCCTTACTAATTTTTGCGCGGATATGTCAAATATTTCCAAAAATATAACAAATTATGTGAAATTTCAAAATGGCGGACAGACGGTTCGGTCAAACCCGGCATAATACACATCGACAGATGCGGCATGAGGTAAGCAATCCATAGACATCAAGATCATAATTTTCTGACAAACAGTTCAGAAGTTATGGGCAAAAATAGCCTATTTTATTATCTCATGACCCATAGGTGGCGCTGTCACCAAATTTGGCATGGACCCCAAGTTCATGGTCCACATGAAGTGTACCAAATTTCATTTCAATTGATCAAAGAATGACTGAGCTACAGCTTCAGAACCATTTTTGCGTCAACCTCGTTAAGTTTGCGCATTTATTACTTTTGAACAAAGATAAATATCAAAATTCTGTTCAGTCATTTCTATGCGGCTTACTCCAAAGATCATCTGTGCCAAATCTCATAAGAATTGAACAACATTTGAAGGAGGAGTAGCGAAAAAATGGAATACTGTACATTTCAAAATGGCCGCTACTGTAATGGGTGGAGTTTTACTGTAAGGTATTAAAAGCAACAAGCATGAGGAGAGCAATCACGTGTACTAAGTAGAATTTTCATAGATCAAGCGGATCAGAAGTTATAACCCTTTGAACATTGAATTTTTGCACTGCTGGTGGCGCTATAGAGTTAGTACTAGAGACCCCATTTTTGGTCACATGACTTTTTAAGACCACCACTACAACTGTGCCAAATTTCATCATTTTCCTATGTACGGTTCATAGGGCTGCCATAGACGCCTATGGCTAAGAAGAAGAAGAAGCAGAATAATAATAATAAATATAGCTGCAAGCAGCGATTCGGGGCCAAGCACCTTTAGCGCAATGAGCACCCAAAGCACAGCAAGCAACATAGAAGGTATCAATAACCCAATGCTCACTGACCACCCAAGAGGCATCAAGAACACAAAGCGCAGCAAGTACCCAAAGCGTTGCAATGACAGAGCAGAACCACCGCAGTGCAGAGCAGCAACAGAAAACATGGCAAAAATAGAACATATGTGAACTACAGACAGGTCAAGAAGAAAAGGTGGGAAAGAACAAAACGTTAATAGAAGAAACTAACACCTGCCTCAGGCTGGATTCAAACCCATGAACTCAGGATCTCTATGCATACGACTTAGACAGATGTGCCACTCAGTAGACACAGCTCAAGGAGCAGCAGAAAAGAGCTTACATGCCATACAAAGAATTCAGAAGTTATAAGCAGTTCTATAAGAACTGTTATAGTTTATAACCCCTAGGTGGCGCTATTCTCTGATTTCCTCAGGACATCATGCCGAGGCTCCCTACCGATTTTTGCCCCGATATATCCGATACTTCAAAAGTTATAGCAAATTATCACAAATTTCAAAATGGCGGACAGGCGATTCGGTCAAAGCCGGCATAATACATATCGACAGATGCGGCATGAGCCAAGGAATCCGTAGACACCACGATCATAATTTTCTGACAAACAGTTCAGAAGTTATGGGCAAAAATAGCCTATTTTATTATCTCATGACCCATAGGTGGCGCTGTCACCAAATTTGGCATGGACCCCAAGTTCATGGTCCACATGAAGTGTACCAAATTTCATTTCAATTGATCAAAGAATGACTGAGCTACAGCTTCAGAACCATTTTTGCGTCAACCTCGTTAAGTTTGCGCATTTATTACTTTTGAACAAAGATAAATATCAAAATTCTGTTCAGTCATTTCTATGCGGCTTACTCCAAAGATCATCTGTGCCAAATCTCATAAGAATTTAACAACATTTGAAGGAGGAGTAGCGAAAAAATTGAATACTGTACATTTCAAAATGGCCGCTACTGTAATGGGTGGAGTTTTACTGTAAGGTATTAAAAGCAACAAGCATGAGGAGAGCAATCACGTGTACTAAGTAGAATTTTCATAGATCAAGCGGATCAGAAGTTATAACCCTTTGAACATTGAATTTTTGCACTGCTGGTGGCGCTATAGAGTTAGTGCTAGAGACCCCATTTTTGGTCACATGACTTTTTAAGACCACCACTACAACTGTGCCAAATTTCATCATTTTCCTATGTACGGTTCATAGGGCTGCCATAGACGCCTATGGCTAAGAAGAAGAAGAAGAAGCAGAATAATAATAATACTAACAATTCCAATAGGTGTCACAGCACCTTCGGTGCTTGACCCCTAAATATAGCTGCAAGCAGCAACACGGGGTCAAGCACCTTCGGCGCAATGCACACAAAGCACAGCAAGCACACAAAGCACAGCAAGCTCACAATGCACTGCAAGCACACAAAGCACAGCAACCACACAAAGCACGGCAAGCACAGCAAGCACACAAATCACAACAGGCACACAAAGCACAGCAAGCTCACAAAGCACAGCAAGCACACAAAGCACAGCAAGCACACAAAGCACAGCAAGCACACAAAGCATAGCAAGCTCACAAATCACAGCAAGCACACAAAGCACATCAAGCTCACAAAGCACATCAAGCTCACAAAGCACAACCAGCACACAAAGCACAGCAAACTCCCAAAGCACAGCAAGCACAAAAAGCACAGCAAGAACCACCACAATGCAGAGCAACCACAGCAAACATGGAAAAATAGAACACATGTGAACTACAGACAGGTTGAGAAGAATTGATGAGAAAGAACAAAACATTAATAGAAAAACCTAACACATGACTGAGGTGGGGTTCGAACCCAAGAACTCAGAATCTCAATGCATGTTGTTTCCTAGATGCGCCACTCAGTTGACACAGCTCATACGGCAGCAGAAAAGAGATTAGAGAGCTACAAGGATTAACAAATATCAAATTAGTTTATAAACCCTAGGTGGCGCTGTACTCTGACTTCTCAGGTACCTTCAGGATATCATGTCAAAGCTCCTTACCAATTTTTGTGCGGATATGTCCAATAGTTCACAAAATATAACAATTTATGTCAAATTTCTAAATGGCGGACAGGCGGTTCAGTCAAACCTGGCATAATACACATTGGCAGATGTGGCATGAGGCAAGGAATCCATAGACACCAAGTTCATAATTTTCTGACAAACAGTTCAGTAGTTATAGGCAAAAAGAGCCTTTTTTATATCTCATGACCCATAGGTGGCGCTGTCACCAAATTTGGTATGGACCCCAAGTTCATAGTCCACATGAAGTGTACCAAATTTCATTTCAATTGATCAAAGAATGACCGAGCTACAGCTTCAGAACCAATTTTGCGTCAATCTCGTTAAGTTCACGCATTTATTACTTTTGAACAAAGAAAAATATAAAAATTCTGTTCAGTCATTTCTATGCGGCTCACTCCAAAGATCACCTGTGCCAAATCTCATAAGAATTGAACAAAATTTGAAGGAGGAGTAGCGAAAAAACGAAATACTGTATATTTCAAAATGGTCGCTACTGTAATGGGTGGAGTCTTACTGTAAAGTATCAAATTCAATAAGCGAGATGAGAGCAATCACGTGTACTAAGTAGAATTTTCATAGATCTAATGGATCACGAGTTATAACCATTTGAATATTGAATTTTTGAGATGATGGTGGCGCTATAGAGTTAATGCTAGAGACCCCATTTTTGGCCACATGACTATTTATGACCACCACTACAACTGTGCCAATTTTCATCATTTTCCTACATACGGTTCATAGGGCTGCCATAGACTCCCATTGGGGAAGAAGAAAAATTTACTAACAGAAACAATGACCAATATAGCTGCAAGCAGCAACGCGGGGTCAAGCAGCTTCAGCGCAATGAGCACCCAAAGCACAGCAAAAACCACACGACGCAGAAAATGCGCAAAGCGCAGAAAGCGCGCAATACAGAGCCCGAACCCGAAGCAAAGCAAATGCAGAGCAGAACCACTGCAGTGCGGAGCAACAACAGTAAAGATGGCAAAAATATAACACGTGTGGAAAACCAGACAGGTCGAGAAGAACGTGTTAAAGGGAACACAAAAGGAAATCTCAATAAGTGAAAGTAAGAGCTGGGATTCGAACCCATGACCTCAGGTTCCCAAAGCAACGCACTAACCGCATGCGCCACTGAGTAAACGATTAAACCACTGAGTTGGTGTGTCCAAGCTATAGAATAGAGATTTAGAGCTGTAAACATTGATATCCAGCAATTACCAAACGTGCAGAAATAACAACAGAGAGCACAAATAACTGAAATACAATGTATTGTATGAAAATCACAAAACTTAAGTGAGAAAAAAGTTAAGACAAAATATCACTGCACATGGGGTTTGAACCCATGACCTCAGAATCTCATGGCATGTGGTTAACCAGATGCGCAACTCAGCTAACACAGCTCAAAGGGCAGCAAAAAACAGCTTAGGTGCTTCAAGGATTGACGTGTGCCAATCAACACAGATGCAGAACTGACAGTGCAGAGCACAACTATCAGAAATACAATGTATATGGGAATCAAAAAGCTCAAATGAGATTGAAGACAAGAACATCATTCTGTATAGTAATGCTATACAATGTAATATACAGTCACATTAATTTACTATGACAAATAGACAACGTCACAGGCACGGTCAACTTTGGAGTGGTATTTCTAAGAAAGAGAACAGAATATCAAAAATCTGTTCGGTCATTTCTGTGCGGATTGCTCCAAACATTATACGAGCAGTACCTGGCATAAAATAAACAACATTTGTAAAAGGAGTAGCGAAAAAATAATCTACCATATGCTTTACAATAACACATGAACAGAATGTTGGAAAATGACAAACGAGGCATCGTTGCAATCGGCATAAACCAGTGAATACAATTTCACAAAGAAATTAATATCAGACAAAGTATTCAGAAGTTATAAGCAGTTCCATGAGAACTGTTATAGTTTATAACCCCTAGGTGGCGCTGTACTCTGACTTCCCAGGTACCTTCAGGACATCATGTCGAAGCTCCTTACTAATTTTTGCGCGGATATGTCCAATAGTTCAAAAAATATAACAAATTATGTGAAATTTCAAAATGGCGGACAGGCGGTTCGGTCAAACCCGGCATAATACACATCGACAGATGCGGCATGAGGTAAGCAATCCATAGACATCAAGATCATAATTTTCTGACAAACAGTTCAGAAGTTATGGGCAAAAATAGCCTATTTTATTATCTCATGACCCATAGGTGGCGCTGTTACCAAATTTGGCATGGACCCCAAGTTCATGGTCCACATGAAGTGTACCAAATTTCATTTCAATTGATCAAAGAATGACTGAGCTACAGCTTCAGAACCATTTTTGCGTCAACCTTGTTAAGTTTGCGCATTTATTACTTTTGAACAAAGATAAATATCAAAATTCTGTTCAGTCATTTCTATGCGGCTTACTCCAAAGATCATCTGTGCCAAATCTCATAAGAATTGAACAACATTTGAAGGAGGAGTAGCGAAAAAATGGAATACTGTACATTTCAAAATGGCCGCTACTGTAATGGGTGGAGTTTTACTGTAAGGTATTAAAATCAACAAGCATGAGGAGAGCAATCACGTGTACTAAGTAGAATTTTCATAGATCAAGCGGATCAGAAGTTATAACCCTTTGAACATTGAATTTTTGAACTGCTGGTGGCGCTATAGAGTTAGTACTAGAGACCCCATTTTTGGTCACATGACTTTTTAAGACCACCACTACAACTGTGCCAAATTTCATCATTTTCCTATGTACGGTTCATAGGGCTGCCATAGACGCCTATGGCTAAGAAGAAGAAGAAGAAGCAGAATAATAATAAATAATAATACTAACAATTACAATAGGTGTCTCAGCACCTTCGGTGCTTGACCCCTAAATATAGCTGCAAGCAGCAACACGGGGTCAAGCACCTTCAGCGCAATAATGAGCACCCAAAGCAAGCACAGCAAGCACACAAAACACAGCAAGCTCACCAAGCACACAAAGCACAGCCAGCAGAACAAGCACACAAAGCAAAGCAAGCACACAAAACACAGCAAGAAACATACAACGTATCAATCACCCAGGGCGCATTGAGCACCCAAGGTGCATCAAGAACACAAAGCGCAGCAAGTACCCAAAGCGTTGCAATGACAGAGCAGAACTACCACAGTGCAGAGCAGCAACAGAAAACATGGCAAAAATAGAACATATGTGAACTACAGACAGGTCAAGAAGAATAGGTGGGAAAGAACAAAACTTTAATAGAAGAAATTAACACCTGCCTCAGGTGGGATTCAAACCCATGAACTCAGGATCTCTATGCATACGACTTAGTGGATGCGCCACTCAGCAGACACAGCTCAAAGGGCAGCAGGAAAGAGATTACAGAAATGCAAGCATTGACAAATGCCAATCACCAAAGATGTAGAAATGACACCGCAGAGCAGAAATCACAGAAATACAATGTATATGAGAATCAAAAAGCTCAAGTGAGATTGAAGACAAGAAGAACATTCCGTAGAGTAACGCTATAAAATGTAATATAAAGTAATTAACTATGACAAATAGACAACATCACAGGGACGATCAACTTTACAGAGGTTTTTCTCAAAAAAATTCCTAGGTGCAAGAAAAATCTGTTCAGTCATTTCTGTGCGGATTGCTCCAAACATTATACGAGCAGAACCTGGCATAAAATAAACAAAATTTGTAAAAGGAGTAGCGAAAAAATCATTTACCATATGCCTTACAATAACACATGAACAGAATGATGGAAAATGACAAACGAGGTATCGTTGCAATCGGCATAAACCAGTGAATACAATTTCACAAAGAAAATTAATATCCGACAAAGTATTCAGAAGTTATGAGCAGTTCTAAAGAACTGTTATAGTTTATAACCCCTAGGTGGCGCTGTATTCTGACTTCCCAGATACAATCAGGACATCATGCCAAAGCTTCCTACCGATTTTTGCGCCAATATATCCAATACTTCAAAAGTTATAACAATTTATGACAAATTTCAAAATGGCGGACAGGCGGTTCGGTCAAACCCGGCATAATACACATCGACAGATGCGGCATGAGGTAAGGAATCCGTAGACACCAAGATCATAATTTTCTGACAAACGATTCAGAAGTTATGCGCAAAAATAGCCTTTTTTACTATCTCATGACCCATAGGTGGCGCTGTCACCAAATTTGGCATGGACCCCCATTTCATGGTCGACATGAAGCGTACCAAATTTCATCTCGATTGATCAAAGAATGACCGAGATACAGCTTCAGAACCAATTTTGCGTCAATCTCGTTAAGTTCACGCATTAATTACTTTTAAATAAAAAAAAATATCAAAATTCTGTTCAGTCATTTCTATGCGGCTCACTCCAAAGATCACATGTGCCAAATCTCATAAGAATTGAACCAAATTTGAAGGAGGAGTAGCGAAAAAACGAAATACGGTACATTTCAAAATGGCCGCTACTGTAATGGGTGGAGTCTTACTGTAAGGTATTAAAAACAATAAGCATGAGGAGAGCAATCACGTGTACTAAGTAGAATTTTCATAGAGCAAATGGATCATGAGTTATAACCATTTGAACATTGAATTTTTGAGATGATGGTGGCGCTATAGAGTTACTGCTAGAGACCCCATTTTTGGCCAAATGACTATTTATGACCACCACTACAACTGTGCCAAATTTCATCATTTTCCTACATACGGTTCATAGGGCTGCCATAGACACCAATGGCTAAGAAGAAGAAAAAAGTACAATTCCAATAGGTGTCTCAGCACCTTCGGTGCTTGACCCCTAATTACAATAGGTGTCTCAGCACCTTCGGTGCTTGACCCCTAAATATAGCTGCAAGCAGCGATTCGGGGCCAAGCACCTTTAGCGCAATGAGCACCCAAAGCACAGCACGCAACATAGAAGGTATCAATCACCCAATGCTCACTGACCACCCAAGGTGCATCAAGAACACAAAGCGCAGCAAGTACCCAAAGCGTTGCAATGACAGAGCAGAACCACCGCAGTGCAGAGCAGCAACAGAAAACATGGCAAAAATAGAACATATGTGAACTACAGACAGGTCAAGAAGAATAGGTGGGAAAGAACAAAACTTTAATAGAAGAAATTAACACCTGCCTCAGGTGGGATTCGAACCCATGAACTCAGGATCTCTATGCATACGACTTAGTGGATGCGCCACTCAGCAGACACAGCTCAAGGGGCAGCAGGAAAGAGATTACAGAAATGCAAGCATTGACATATGCCAATCACCAAAGATGTAGAAATGACACAGCAGAGCAGAAATCACAGAAATACAATGTATATGAGAATCAAAAAGCTCAAGTGAGATTGAAGACAAGAAGAACATTCCGTAGAGTAACGCTATAAAATGTAATATAAAGTAATTAACTATGACAAATAGACAACATCACAGGGACGATCAACTTTACAGAGGTTTTTCTCAAAAAAATTCCTAGGTGCAAGAAAAATCTGTTCAGTCATTTCTGTGCGGATTGCTCCAAACATTATACGAGCAGAACCTGGCATAAAATAAACAAAATTTGTAAAAGGAGTAGCGAAAAAATCATTTACCATATGCCTTACAATAACACATGAACAGAATGATGGAAAATGACAAACGAGGTATCGTTGCAATCGGCATAAACCAGTGAATACAATTTCACAAAGAAAATTAATATCCGAAAAAGTATTCAGAAGTTATGAGCAGTTCTATAAGAACTGTTATAGTTTATAACCCCTAGGTGGCGCTGTATTCTGACTTCCCAGATACAATCAGGACATCATGCCGAAGCTTCCTACCGATTTTTGCGCCAATATATCCAATACTTCAAAAGTTATAACAATTTATGACAAATTTCAAAATGGCGGACAGGCGGTTCGGTCAAACCCGGCATAATACACATCGACAGATGCGGCATGAGGTAAGGAATCCGTAGACACCAATATCATAATTTTCTGACAAACGATTCAGAAGTTATGCGCAAAAATAGCCTTTTTTACTATCTCATGACCCATAGGTGGCGCTGTCACCAAATTTGGCATGGACCCCCAGTTCATGGTCGACATGAAGCGTACCAAATTTCATCTCGATTGATCAAAGAATGACCGAGATACAGCTTCAGAACCAATTTTGCGTCAATCTCGTTAAGTTCACGCATTAATTACTTTTAAATAAAGAAAAATATCAAAATTCTGTTCAGTCATTTCTATGCGGCTCACTCCAAAGATCACATGTGCCAAATCTCATAAGAATTTAACCAAATTTGAAGGAGGAGTAGCGAAAAAACGAAATACTGTACATTTCAAAATAGCCGCTACTGTAATGGGTGGAGTCTTACTGTAAGGTATTAAAAACAATAAGCATGAGGAGAGCAATCACGTGTACTAAGTAGAATTTTCATAGAGCAAATGGATCATGAGTTATAACCATTTGAACATTGAATTTTTGATATGATGGTGGCGCTATAGAGTTACTGCTAGAGACCCCATTTTTGGCCACATGACTATTTATGACCACCACTACAACTGTGCCAAATTTCACCATTTTCCTACGTACGGTTCATAGGGCTGCCATAGACACCAATGGCTAAGAAGAAGAAAAAAGTACAATTCCAATAGGTGTCTCAGCACCTTCGGTGCTTGACCCCTAAATATAGCTGCAAGCAGCAACACGGGGTCAAGCACCTTCGGCGCAATGCACACACAGCACAGCAAGCACACAAAGCACAGCACGCTCACAAAGCACAACCAGCACACAAAGCACAGCAAACTCCCAAAGCACAGCAAGCACACAAAGCACAGCAAGCACACAAAGCACAGCAAGAACCACCACAATGCAGAGCAACAACAGCAAACATGGAAAAATAGAACACATGTGAACTACAGACAGGTTGAGAAGAATTGATGAGGAAGAACAAAACGTCATGACTCGGGTGGGATTCGAACACAGGAACTCAGAATCTCAATGCATGTGGTTAACCAGATGAGCCACTCAGTTGACACAGTACATGAGGCAGCAGACAAGAGATTAGAGAGCTGAAAGGATTAACATATGTCAATCACCAAAGATGCAGGAAAGACACAGCAGAAGCAGAAATAACAGAAATACAATGTACATGAGCTCAAGTGAGATTGAAGACAAGCAGATCATTCTGTATATTGATGCTATACAACGTAATATACAGTCACATTAATTTATTACTATGACAAATAGACAACGTCACAGGCACGCTAAACTTTAGAGTGGTATTTCTAAGAAAGAGAACAGAATATCAAAAATCTGTTCGGTCACATCTGTGCGGATTGCTCCATACATTATACGAGCAGAACCTGACATAAAATATTCAAAATTTGTAAAAGGAGTAGCGAAAAAATCATTTACCATATGCCTTACAATAACACATGAACATAATGTGGAAAATGACAAACCAGGTATCGTTGCAATCGGCATAAACCAGTGAATCCAATTTCACAAAGAAAATGTATATCAGACAAAGTATTCAGAAGTTATAAGCAGTTCCATAAGAACTGTTATAGTTTATTACCCCTAGGTGGCGCTGTGCTCTGACTACCCACGTACCTTTAGGACATCATGTCGAAGCTCCTTACCAATTTTTGCGCAGATATGTCCAATAGTTCAAAAAATATAACAATTTATGTGAAATTTCAAAATGGCGGACAAGAGGTTCGGTCAAACCCGGCATAATACACATCGACAGATGCGGCATGAGGTAAGCAATCCATAGACATCAAGATCATAATTTTCTAACAAACAGTTCAGAAGTTATGGGCAAAAAAAGCCTATTTTATTATCTCATGACCCATAGGTGGCGCTGTCACCAAATTTGGCATCGACCCCAAGTTCATGGTCCACATGAAGTGTACCAAATTTCATTTTTATTGATCAAGGAATGACCGAGCTACAGCTTCAGAACCATTTTTGCGTCAACCTCGTTAAGTTTGCGCATTTATTACTTTTGAACAAAGATAAATATCAAAATTCTGTTCGGTCATTTCTATGCGGCTCACTCCAAAGATCATCTGTGCCAAATCTCATCAGAATTGAACCACATTTGAAGGAGGAGTAGCGAAAAAACGAAATACTGTACATTTCAAAATGGCCGCTACTGTAATGGGTGGAGTCTTACTGTAAAGTATCAAATTCAATAAGCGCGATGAGAGCAATCACATGTACTAAGTAGAATTTTCATAGATCAAATGGTTCACCAATTATGGGCAAAAATAGCCTATTTTATTATCTCATGACCCATAGGTGGCGCTGTCACCAAATTTGGCATGGACCCCAAGTTCATGGTCCACATGAAGTGTACCAAATTTCATTTCAATTGATCAAAGAATGACTGAGCTACAGCTTCAGAACCATTTTTGCGTCAACCTCGCTAAGTTTGCGCATTTATTACTTTTGAACAAAGATAAATATCAAAATTCTGTTCAGTCATTTCTATGCGGCTTACTCCAAAGATCATCTGTGCCAAATCTCATAAGAATTGAACCACATTTGAAGGAGGAGTAGCGAAAAAATGGAATACTGTACATTTCAAAATGAACGCTACTGTAATGGGTGGAGTTTTACTGTAAGGTATTAAAAACAACAAGCATGAGGAGAGCAATCACGTTTACTAAGTAGAATTTTCATAGATCAAGCGGATCAGAAGTTATAACCATTTGAACATTGAATTTTTGCACTGCTGGTGGCGCTATAGAGTTAGTACTAGAGACCCCATTTTTGGTCACATGACTATTTATAACCACCACTACAACTGTGCCAAATTTCATCATTTTCCTACATACGGTTCATAGGGCTGCCATAGACTCCCATTGGGGAAGAAGAAAATCTTACTAACAGAAACAATGACCAATATAGCTGCAAGCAGCGATACGGGGTCAAGCACCTTCGGCGCAATGAGCACCCAAAGCACAGCAAAAACGGCACGACGCAGCATATGCGCAAAGCGCAGAAAGCGCGCAATACAGAGCCCGAACCCGAAGCAAAGCAAATGCAGAGCAGAACCACTGCAGTGCGGAGCAACAACAGTAAAGATGGCAAAAATATAATATCAGACAAAGTATTCAGAAGTTATAAGCAGTTCCATAAGAACTGTTATAGTTTATAACCCCTAGGTGGCGCTGTACTCTGACTTCCCAGGTACCTTCAGGACATCATGTCGAAGCTCCTTATTAATTTTTGCGCGGATATGTCCAATGATTCAAAAAAAATAACAAATTATGTGAAATTTCAAAATGGCGGACAGGCGGTTCGGTCAAACCCGGCATAATACACATCGACAGATGCGGCATGAGGTAAGCAATCCATAGACATCAAGATCATAATTTTCTGACAAACAGTTCAGAAGTTATGGGCAAAAATAGCCTATTTTATTATCTCATGACCCATAGGTGGCGCTGTCACCAAATTTGGCATGGACCCCAAGTTCATGGTCCACATGAAGTCTACCAAATTTCATTTCAATTGATCAAAGAATGACTGAGCTACAGCTTCAGAACCATTTTTGTGTCAACCTCGTTAAGTTTGCGCATTTATTACTTTTGAACAAAGATAAATATCAAAATTCTGTTCAGTCATTTCTATGCGGCTTACTCCAAAGATCATCTGTGCCAAATCTCATAAGAATTGAACAACATTTGAAGGAGGAGTAGCGAAAAAATGGAATACTGTACATTTCAAAATGGCCGCTACTGTAATGGGTGGAGTTTTACTGTAAGGTATTAAAATCAACAAGCATGAGGAGAGCAATCACGTGTACTAAGTAGAATTTTCATAGATCAAGCGGATCAGAAGTTATAACCCTTTGAACATTAAATTTTTGAACTGCTGGTGGCGCTATAGAGTTAGTACTAGAGACCCCATTTTTGGTCACATGACTTTTTAAGACCACCACTACAACTGTGCCAAATTTCATCATTTTCCTATGTACGGTTCATAGGGCTGCCATAGACGCCTATGGCTAAGAAGAAGAAGAAGAAGCAGAATAATAATAATAATAAATATAGCTGCAAGCAGCGATACGGGGTCAAGCACCTTCAGCGCAATGAGCACCCAAAGCACAGCAAAAACGGCACGACGCAGCAAATGCGCAAAGCGCAGAAAGCGCGCAATACAGAGCCCGAACCCGAAGCAAAGCAAATGCAGAGCAGAACCACTGCAATGCGGAGCAACAACAGTAAAGATGGCAAAAATATAATATCAGACAAAGTATTCAGAAGTTATAAGCAGTTCCATAAGAACTGTTATAGTTTATAACCCCTAGGTGGCGCTGTACTCTGACTTCCCAGGTACCTTCAGGACATCATGTCGAAGCTCCTTACTAATTTTTGCGCGGATATGTCCAATATTTCCAAAAATATAACAAATTATGTGAAATTTCAAAATGGCGGACAGGCGGTTCGGTCAAACCCGGCATAATACACATCGACAGATGCGGCATGAGGTAAGAAATCCATAGACATCAAGATCATAATTTTCTGACAAACAGTTCAGAAGTTATGGGCAAAAATAGCCTATTTTATTATCTCATGACCATAGGTGGCGCTGTCACCAAATTTGGCATGGACCCCAAGTTCATGGTCCACATGAAGTGTACCAAATTTCATTTCAATTGATCAAAGAATGACTGAGCTACAGCTTCAGAACCATTTTTGCGTCAACCTCGTTAAGTTTGCGCATTTATTACTTTTGAACAAAGATAAATATCAAAATTCTGTTCAGTCATTTCTATGCGGCTTACTCCAAAGATCATCTGTGCCAAATCTCATAAGAATTGAACAACATTTGAAGGAGGAGTAGCGAAAAAACGAAATACTGTACATTTCAAAATGGCCGCTACTGTAATGGGTGGAGTCTTAATGTAAAGTATCAAATTCAATAAGCGGGATGAGAGCAATCACATGCAAGTATAATTTTCATAGATCTAATGGATCATGAGTTATAACCATTTGAATATTGAATTTTTGAGATAATGGTGGCGCTATAGAGTTACTGCTAGAGACCCCATTTTTGGCCACATGACTATTTATGACCACCACTACAACTATGCCAAATTTCATCATTTTCCTACATACGCTTCATAGGGCTGCCATAGACTCCCATTGGGGAAGAAGAAAAATTTACTAACAGAAACAATGACCAATATAGCTGCAAGCAGCAATTGCGGGGCCAAGCACCTTCAGCGCAATGAGCAGCCAAAGCACAGCAAGAAACATACAACGTATCAATCACCAAGGGCGCTTTGAGCACCCAAGGTGCATCAAGAAAAAAAATGCGCTGCAAAGAACCCAAAGCGTAGCAATCACAGAGCAGAACCAATGCAGAGAAGCAACCGAAAACATGGCAAAAATAGAAAATATATGAACTACAGACAGGTTGGGAAGAATAGGTGAGAAAGAACAAAACGTTAATAGAAGAAATTAACACTTGCCTCAAGCAGGATTTGAACCCAAGAACTCAGAATCTCTTTGCATGTGCCTTACTCGCCGCGCTACTCAGTTGACACAGTTCAAGGGGGAGCAGGAAAGAGATTACAGAGATGCAAGCATTGACATATGCCAATCACCAAAGATGTAGAAATGACACCGCATAGCAGAAATAACAGAAATACAATGTATATGAGAATCAAAAAGCTCAAGTGAGATTCAAGACAAGAACAACATTCTGTAGAGTAAACCTATAAAATGTAATATACAGTAATTAGTGACAAATAGACAAAGTCACAGGCACGATCAACTTTACAGAGGTTTTTCTCAAAAAAATTCCTAGGTGCCAGAAAAATCTGTTCAGTCATTTCTGTGCGGATTGCTCCAAACATTATACGATCAGAACCTGGCATAAAATAAACAAAATTTGTAAAAGGAGTAGCGAAAAAATAATTTACCATATGCCTTACAATAACACATGAACAGAATGATGGAAAATGACAAATGAGCTATCATTGCGATCGGCATAAACCAGTGAATCCAATGTCACAAAGAAAATTAATATCAGACAAAGTATTCAGAAGTTATAAGCAGTTCTATAAGAACTGTTATAGTTTATAACCCCTAGGTGGCGCCGTACTCTGTCTTCCTAGGTACCCTCAGGACATCATGCCGAAGCTCCCCACCGATTTCTGCGCCGATATATCCAACACTTCAAAATTTATAGTAAATTATGACAAATTTCAAAATGGCGGACAGGCTGTTCGGTCAAACCCGACATAATACACATCGACAGATGCGGCATGAGCCAAGGAATATGTAGACACAAAGATCATAATTTTCTGACAAACATTTCAGTAGTTATGGGCAAAAATAGCCTTTTTTCATATCTCATGACCCATAGGTGGCGCTGTCACCAAATTTGCCATGGACCCCCAGTTCATGGTCTACATGAGGTGTACCAAGTGTCATTTCGATTTATCAAAGAATGACCGAGATACAGCTTCAGAACCATTTTTGCGTCAACCTCGTTAAGTTTGCGCATTTATTACTTTTGAACAAAGATAAAAATCAAAATTCTGTTCAGTCATTTCTGTGCGGCTCACTCCATAGTTCATCTGTGCCAAATTTCATAACAATTGAACCAAATTTGAAGGAGGAGTAGCGAATAAACGGAATACTGTACATTTCAAAATGGCCGCTACTGTAATGGGTGGAGTCTTACTGTAAGGAATTAAAAACAATAAGCATGAGGAGAGCAATCACGTGTACTAAGTAGAATTTTCATAGATCAAGCGGATCAGCAGTTATAACCATTTGAACATTGAATTTTTGCAATGCTGGTGGCGCTATAGAGTTAGTGCTAGAGACCCCATTTTTGGTCACTTGACTTTTCAGGACTACCTCTACAATTGTGCCAAATATCATCATTTTCCTATGTACGGTTCATAGGGCTGCCATAGACACCAATGGCTAAGAAAAAGAAAAAAGTACAATTCCAATAGGTGTCTCAGCACCTTCGGTGCTTGACCCCTAACTACTGAAGTAGAGGTGATCACAGAAGATCACAGAAGTCCATATGATCCTTGATGCTCTTGAATCTCATGATGTTGTTCTGCATAACTGGCGCATACAAGAATAGGGCAGGCTCACTTTCTCTGCATAAATGGCTTTAAAGGGCGATTTATAGTCGTATAGTATATAGTCGTATTTCCGTTTGTGACGGTGAAAACAAAGATGAGCCAAGTTGAGGAGTGATTTAACTCAAACTGCATCAAAAGTTGCTGTTTATTTACTTCCATCATTGCTGGTCTTCTCAAATTATACACAACAAGTTGCTGTTTCTTCTTCGTTTGTGGGTTAACTTGCTTAGCTTCTTCTTCTGTGACGACTTCTGCTGCTACTGTGGTTACATGCGTGATTACTGCCTACCAGCGGTCACGCGTGTGTTGGCACGTCGAAGCGGACGACGACGCAAAAGTATAAATGAAAACCAATGCGGAACCTACGACGTAGGACCTACGCACGACTATAACGAGCCCTTAAGGTTTCATGTCTCAACCGATTTCATTGATCGTCATCACTTTTTTTTGTGATCACATCTGTGAGACAAATAATTCTCTCTTGAAGCATAAATTGCTACGTCAGCTGTGATGGCCGAGAGGTTAAGGCGTTGGACTCGAAATCCAATGGGGTTTCCCCACGCAGGTTCGAATCCTGCTCACAGCGTGCCGTCATTATAAGATAGTAAACATCTGATGTTTGTAGTTTGGTCCCACAGATCACAGTGATGTGGAAACAAGACAAAATATAGCTGCAAGCAGCGATTCGGGGCCAAGCACCTTTAGCGCAATGAGCACCCAAAGCACAGCAAAAACCGCACGATGCAGCAAATGCGCAAAGCGCAGAAAGCACGCAATACAGAGCCCGAACCCGAAGCAAAGCAAATGCAGAGCAGAACCACTGCAGTGCGGAGCAACAACAGTAAATATGGCAATAATATAACACGTGTGGAAAACCAGACAGGTCGAGAGGAACGTGTTAAAGGGAACACAAAAGGAAATCTCAATAAGTGAAAGTAAGAGCTGGTATTCGAACCCATGACCTCAGGTTCCCAAAGCATCGCACTAACCGAATGCGCCACTGAGTAAACGATTAAACCACTGAGTTGGTGTGTCCAAGCTATAGAATAGAGATTTAGAACTGTAAACATTGATATCCAGCAATTACTAAAAGTGCAGAAATGACAACAGATAGCACAAATAACTGAAATACAATGTATAGTATGAAAATCACAAAACTTAAGTGAGAAAAAAGTTAAGACAAAAACCACTGCACATGGGATTCAAACCCATGAACTCAGGTTCCCAAAGCACAACAGTTACCGCATGCGCCACTGAGTAAACGATTAAACCACTGAGTTGGTGTGTCCAACCTATAGAATAGAGATTTAGAGCTGTAAACATTGATATCCAGCAATTACCAAACGTGCAGAAATGACAACAGAGAGCACAAATAACTGAAATACAATGTATTGTATGAAAATCACAAAACTTAAGTGAGAAAAAAGTTAAGACAAAATATCACTGCACATGGGATTTGAACCCATGACCTCAGAATCTCATGGCTGGTGGTTGACCAGATGCGCAACTCAGCTAACACAGCTCAAAGGGCAGCAAAAAACAGCTTAGGTGCTTCAAGGATTGACATGTGCCAATCAACACAGATGCAGAACTGACAGTGCAGAGCAGAACTATCAGAAATACAATGTATATGGGAATCAAAAAGCTCAAATGAGATTGAAGACAAGAACATCATTCTGTATAGTAATGCTATACAATGTAATATACAGTCACATTAATTTACTATGACAAATAGACAACGTCACAGGCACGGTCAACTTTGGAGTGGTATTTCTAAGAAAGAGAACAGAATATCAAAAATCTGTTCGGTCATTTCTGTGCGGATTGCTCCAAACATTATACGAGCAGTACCTGGCATAAAATAAACAACATTTGTAAAAGGAGTAGCGAAAAAATAATCTACCATATGCTTTACAATAACACATGAACAGAATGTTGGAAAATGACAAACGAGGCATCGTTGCAATCGGCATAAACCAGTGAATACAATTTCACAAAGAAATTAATATCAGACAAAGTATTCAGAAGTTATAACCAGTTCCATGAGAACTGTTATAGTTTATAACCCCTAGGTGGCGCTGTACTCTGACTTCCCAGGTACCTTCAGGACATCATGTCGAAGCTCCTTACTAATTTTTGCGCGGATATGTCCAATAGTTCAAAAAATATAACAAATTATGTGAAATTTCAAAATGGCGGACAGGCGGTTCGGTCAAACCCGGCATAATACACATCGACAGATGCGGCATGAGGTAAGCAATCCATAGACATCAAGATCATAATTTTCTGACAAACAGTTCAGAAGTTATGGGCAAAAATAGCCTATTTTATTATCTTATGACCCATAGGTGGCGCTGTCACCAAATTTGGCATGGACCCCAAGTTCATGGTCCACATGAAGTGTACCAAATTTCATTTCAATTGATCAAAGAATGACTGAGCTACAGCTTCAGAACCATTTTTGCGTCAACCTCGTTAAGTTTGCGCATTTATTACTTTTGAACAAAGATAAATATCAAAATTCTGTTCAGTCATTTCTATGCGGCTTACTCCAAAGATCATCTGTGCCAAATCTCATAAGAATTGAACAACATTTGAAGGAGGAGTAGCGAAAAAATGGAATACTGTACATTTCAAAATGGCCGCTACTGTAATGGGTGGAGTTTTACTGTAAGGTATTAAAATCAACAAGCATGAGGAGAGCAATCACGTGTACTAAGTAGAATTTTCATAGATCAAGCGGATCAGAAGTTATAACCCTTTGAACATTGAATTTTTGAACTGCTGGTGGCGCTATAGAGTTAGTACTAGAGACTCCATTTTTGGTCACATGACTTTTTAAGACAACCACTACAACTGTGCCAAATTTCATCATTTTCCTATGTACGGTTCATAGGGCTGCCATAGACGCCTATGGCTAAGAAGAAGAAGAAGAAGCAGAATAATAATAATAATAATACTAACAAATATAGCTGCAAGCAGCGATTCGGGGCCAAGCACCTTTAGCGCAATGAGCACCCAAAGCACAGCAAGCAACATAGAAGGTATCAATCACCCAATGCTCACTGACCACCCAAGGTGCATCAAGAACACAAAGCGCAGCAAGTACCCAAAGCGTTGCAATGACAGAGCAGAACCACCGCAGTGCAGAGCAGCAACAGAAAACATGGCAAAAATAGAACATATGTGAACTACAGACAGGTCAAGAAGAATAGGTGGGAAAGAACAAAACTTTAATAGAAGAAATTAACACCTGCCTCAGGTGGGATTCAAACCCATGAACTCAGGATCTCTATGCATACGACTTAGTGGATGCGCCACTCAGCAGACACAGCTCAAGGGGCAGCAGGAAAGAGATTACAGAAATGCAAGCATTGACATATGCCAATCACCAAAGATGTAGAAATGACACCGCAGAGCAGAAATCACAGAAATACAATGTATATGAGAATCAAAAAGCTCAAGTGAGATTGAAGACAAGAAGAACATTCCGTAGAGTAACGCTATAAAATGTAATATAAAGTAATTAACTATGACAAATAGACAACATCACAGGGACGATCAACTTTACAGAGGTTTTTCTCAAAAAAATTCCTAGGTGCAAGAAAAATCTGTTCAGTCATTTCTGTGCGGATTGCTCCAAACATTATACGAGCAGAACCTGGCATAAAATAAACAAAATTTGTAAAAGGAGTAGCGAAAAATTCATTTACCATATGCCTTACAATAACACATGAACAGAATGATGGAAAATGACAAACGAGGTATCGTTGCAATCGGCATAAACCAGTGAATACAATTTCATAAAGAAAATTAATATCCGACAAAGTATTCAGAAGTTATGAGCAGTTCTATAAGAACTGTTATAGTTTATAACCCCTAGGTGGCGCTGTATTCTGACTTCCCAGATACAATCAGGACATCATGCCAAAGCTTCCTACCGATTTTTGCGCCAATATATCCAATACTTCAAAAGTTATAACAATTTATGACAAATTTCAAAATGGCGGACAGGCGGTTCGGTCAAACCCGGCATAATACACATCGACAGATGCGGCATGAGGTAAGGAATCCGTAGACACCAATATCATAATTTTCTGACAAACGATTCAGAAGTTATGCGCAAAAATAGCCTTTTTTACTATCTCATGACCCATAGGTGGCGCTGTCACCAAATTTGGCATGGACCCCCAGTTCATGGTCGACATGAAGCGTACCAAATTTAATCTCGATTGATCAAAGAATGACCGAGATACAGCTTCAGAACCAATTTTGCGTCAATCTCGTTAAGTTCACGCATTAATTACTTTTAAATAAAGAAAAATATCAAAATTCTGTTCAGTCATTTCTATGCGGCTCACTCCAAAGATCACATGTGCTAAATCTCATAAGAATTGAACCAAATTTGAAGGAGGAGTAGCGAAAAAACGAAATACTGTACATTTCAAAATGGCCGCTACTGTAATGGGTGGAGTCTTACTGTAAGGTATTAAAAACAATAAGCATGAGGAGAGCAATCACGTGTACTAAGTAGAATTTTCATAGAGCAAATGGATCATGAGTTATAACCATTTGAACATTGAATTTTTGAGATGATGGTGGCGCTATAGAGTTACTGCTAGAGACCCCATTTTTGGCCACATGACTATTTATGACCACCACTACAACTGTGCCAAATTTCATCATTTTCCTACATACGGTTCATAGGGCTGCCATAGACACCAATGGCTAAGAAGAAGAAAAAAGTACAATTCCAATAGGTGTCTCAGCACCTTCGGTGCTTGACCCCTAATTACAATAGGTGTCTCAGCACCTTCGGTGCTTGACCCCTAAATATAGCTGCAAGCAGCAATTGCGGGGCCAAGCACCTTCAGCGCAATGAGCAGCCAAAGCACAGCAAGAAACATACAACGTATCAATCACCAAGGGCGCTTTGAGCACCCAAGGTGCATCAAGAAAAAAAATGCGCTGCAAAGAACCCAAAGCGTAGCAATCACAGAGCAGAACCATTGCAATGCAGAGAAGCAACCGAAAACATGGCAAAAATAGAAAATATATGAACTACAGACAGGTTGGGAAGAATAGGTGAGAAAGAACAAAACGTTAATAGAAGAAATTAACACTTGCCTCAAGCAGGATTTGAACCCAAGAACTCAGAATCTCTTTGCATGTGCCTTACTCGCCGCGCTACTCAGTTGACACAGTTCAAGGGGGAGCAGGAAAGAGATTACAGAGATGCAAGCATTGACATATGCCAATCACCAAAGATGTAGAAATGACACCGCATAGCAGAAATAACAGAAATACAATGTATATGAGAATCAAAAAGCTCAAGTGAGATTCAAGACAAGAACAACATTCTGTAGAGTAAACCTATAAAATGTAATATACAGTAATTAGTGACAAATAGACAAAGTCACAGGCACGATCAACTTTACAGAGGTTTTTCTCAAAAAAATTCCTAGGTGCCAAAAAAATCTGTTCAGTCATTTCTGTGCGGATTGCTCCAAACATTATACGATCAGAACCTGGCATAAAATAAACAAAATTTGTAAAAGGAGTAGCGAAAAAATAATTTACCATATGCCTTCCAATAACACATGAACAGAATGATGGAAAATGACAAATGAGCTATCATTGCGATCGGCATAAACCAGTGAATCCAATGTCACAAAGAAAATTAATATCAGACAAAGTATTCAGAAGTTATAAGCAGTTCTATAAGAACTGTTATAGTTTATAACCCCTAGGTGGCGCCGTACTCTGTCTTCCTAGGTACCCTCAGGACATCATGCCGAAGCTCCCCACCGATTTCTGCGCCGATATATCCAACACTTCAAAATTTATAGTAATTTATGACAAATTTCAAAATGGCGGACAGGCTGTTCGGTCAAACCCGACATAATACACATCGACAGATGCGGCATGAGCCAAGGAATATGTAGACACAAAGATCATAATTTTCTGACAAACGATTCAGAAGTTATGCGCAAAAATAGCCTTTTTTACTATCTCATGACCCATATCGTTGCAATCGGCATAAACCAGTGAATACAATTTCACAAAGAAATTAATATCAGACAAAGTATTCAGAAGTTATAAGCAGTTCCATAAAAACTGTTATAGTTTATAACCCCTAGGTGGCGCTGTACTCTGACTTCCCAGGTACCTTCAGGACATCATGTCGAACCTCCCAATAGTTAAAAAAATATAACAAATTATGTGAAATTTCAAAATGGCGGACAGGCGGTTCGGTCAAACCCGGCATAATACACATCGACAGATGCGGCATGAGGTAAGCAATCCATAGACATCAAGATCATAATTTTCTGACAAACAGTTCAGAAGTTATGGGCAAAAATAGCCTATTTTATTATCTCATGACCCATAGGTGGCGCTGTCACCAAATTTGGCATGGACCCCAAGTTCATGGTCCACATGAAGTGTACCAAATTTCATTTCAATTGATCAAAGAATGACTGAGCTACAGCTTCAGAACCATTTTTGCGTCAACCTCGTTAAGTTTGCGCATTTATTACTTTTGAACAAAGATAAATATCAAAATTCTGTTCAGTCATTTCTATGCGGCTTACTCCAAAGATCATCTGTGCCAAATCTCATAAGAATTGAACAACATTTGAAGGAGGAGTAGCGAAAAAATGGAATACTGTACATTTCAAAATGGCCGCTACTGTAATGGGTGGAGTTTTACTGTAAGGTATTAAAATCAACAAGCATGAGGAGAGCAATCACGTGTGCTAAGTAGAATTTTCATAGATCAAGCGGATCAGAAGTTATAACCCTTTGAACATTGAATTTTTGAACTGCTGGTGGCGCTATAGAGTTAGTACTAGAGACCCCATTTTTGGTCACATGACTTTTTAAGACCACCACTACAACTGTGCCAAATTTCATCATTTTCCTATGTACGGTTCATAGGGCTGCCATAGACGCCTATGGCTAAGAAGAAGAAGAAGCAGAATAATAATAATAATACTAACAATTACAATAGGTGTCTCAGCACCTTCGGTGCTTGACCCCTAATAATAATACTAACAATTACAATAGGTGTCTCAGCACCTTCGGTGCTTGACCCCTAAATATAGCTGCAAGCAGCGATACGGGGCCAAGCACAATCAGCGCAATGAGCTCCCAAAGCACAGCAAGAAAGATACAACTTATCAATCACTCAGGGCGCATTGAGCACCCAAGGTGCATCAAGAACACAAGGCTCAGCAAAGAACCCAAAGCGTAGCAATGACAGAGCAGAACCACCGCAGTGCAGAGCAGCAACAGAAAACATGGCAAAAATAGAACATATGTGAACTACAGACAGGTCAAAAAGAATAGGTGAGAAAGAACAAAACTATAATAGAAGAAATTAACACCTGGCTCAGATGGGATTCGAACCCATGAACTCAGGATCTCTATGCAAACGACTTAACAAATGCGCCACTCAGTAGACACAGCTCAAGGGTCAGCAGAAAAGAGCTTACATGCCAAAGAATTCAGAAGTTATAAGCAATTCAATAAGAACTGTTATAGTTTATAACCCCTAGGTGGCGCTGTACTCTGATTTCCTCAGGACATCATGCCGAAGCTCCCTACCGATGTTTGCGCCGATATATCCGATAATTCAAAAGATATAGCAATTTATCACAGATTTCAAAATGGCGGACAGGCGGTTCGGTCAATCCCGGCATAATACATATCGGCAGATGCGGCATGAGGTAAGGAATCCGTAGACACCAAGATCATAATTTTCTGACAAACGATTCAGAAGTTATGCGCAAAAATAGCCTTTTTTACTATCTCATGACCCATAGGTGGCGCTGTCACCAAATTTGGCATGGACCCCCAGTTCATGGTCGACATGAAGCGTACCAAATTTCATCTCGATTGATCAAAGAATGACCGAGATACAGCTTCAGAACCAATTTTGCGTCAATCTCGTTAAGTTCACGCATTAATTACTTTTAAATAAAGAAAAATATCAAAATTCTGTTCAGTCATTTCTATGCGGCTCACTCCAAAGATCACATGTGCCAAATCTCATAAGAATTGAACCAAATTTGAAGGAGGAGTAGCGAAAAAACGAAATACTGTACATTTCAAAATGGCCGCTACTGTAATGGGTGGAGTCTTACTGTAAGGTATTAAAAACAATAAGCATGAGGAGAGCAATCACGTGTACTAAGTAGAATTTTCATAGAGCAAATGGATCATGAGTTATAACCATTTGAACATTGAATTTTTGAGATGATGGTGGCGCTATAGAGTCACTGCTAGAGACCCCATTTTTGGCCAAATGACTATTTATGACCACCACTACAACTGTGCCAAATTTCATCATTTTCCTATATACGGTTCATAGGGCTGCCATAGACTCCCATTGGGGAAGATTAAGAAGAATAATAATACTAACAGAAACAATAGGTGCCACAGCACCATAGGTGCTTGGCCCCTAATAATACTAACAATTGCAATAGGTGTCTCAGCACCTTCGGTGCTTGACCCCTAAATATAGCTGCAAGCAGCGATTCGGGGCCAAGCACCTTTAGCGCAATGAGCACCCAAAGCACAGCAAGCAACATAGAAGGTATCAATAACCCAATGCTCACTGACCACCCAAGGTGCATCAAGAACACAAAGCGCAGCAAGTACCCAAAGCGTTGCAATGACAGAGCAGAACCACCGCAGTGCAGAGCAGCAACAGAAAACATGGCAAAAATAGAACATATGTGAACTACAGACAGGTCAAGAAGAAAAGGTGGGAAAGAACAAAACTTTAATAGAAAAAAACTAACACCTGCCTCAGGCTGGATTCAAACCCATGAACTCAGGATCTCTATGCATACGACTTAGACAGATGTGCCACTCAGTAGACACAGCTCAAGGAGCAGCAGAAAAGAGCGTACATGCCATACAAAGAATTCAGAAGTTATAAGCAGTTCTATAAGAACTGTTATAGTTTATAACCCCTAGGTGGCGCTATTCTCTGATTTCCTCAGGACATCATGCCGAAGCTCCCTACCGATTTTTGCCCCGATATATCCGATACTTCAAAAGTTAAAGCAAATTATCACAAATTTCAAAATGGCGGACAGGCGATTCGGTCAAAGCCGGCATAACTCACATCGACAGATGCGGCATGAGGTAAGCAATTCATAGACATCAAGATCATAATTTTCTGACAAACAGTTCAGAAGTTATGGGCAAAAATAGCCTTTTTTCATATCTCATGACCCATAGGTGGCGCTGTCACCAAATTTGGCATGGACCCACAGTTCATGGTCCACATGAAGTGTAGCAAATTTCATTTCAATTGATCAAAGAATGACTGAGCTACAGCTTCAGAACCATTTTTGCGTCAACCTCGTTAAGTTCGCGCATTAATTACTTTTGAATAAAGAAAAATATCAAAATTCTGTTCAGTCATTTCTATGCGGCTCACTCCAAAGATCACATGTGCCAAATCTCATAAGAATTGAACCAAATTTGAAGGAGGAGTAGCGAAAAAACGAAATACTGTACATTTCAAAATGGCCGATACTGTAATGGGTGGAGTCTTACTGTAAGGTATTAAAAACAATAAGCATGAGGAGAGCAATCACGTGTACTAAGTAGAATTTTCATAGAGCAAATGGATCATGAGTTATAACCATTTGAACATTGAATTTTTGAGATGATGGTGGCGCTATAGAGTTACTGCTAGAGACCCCATTTTTGGCCAAATGACTATTTATGACGACCACTACAACTGTGCCAAATTTCATCATTTTCCTATATACGGTTCATATGGCTGCCATAGACTCCCATTGGGGAAGATTAAGATTAAGATTAAGATTAAGATTAAGATTAAGAAGAATAATAATACTAACAGAAACAATAGGTGCCACAGCACCATAGGTGCTTGGCCCCTAATAATACTAACAATTACAATAGGTGTCTCAGCACCTTCGGTGCTTGACCCCTAATAATACTAACAATTACAATAGGTGTCTCAGCACCTTCGGTGCTTGACCCCTAAATATAGCTGCAAGCAGCGATACGGGGCCAAGCACCATCAGCGCAATGAGCACCAAAAGCACAGCAAGAAAGATACAACGTATCAATCACCCAGGGCGCATTGAGCACCCACGGTGCATCAAGAACACAAGGCTCAGCAAAGAACCCAAAGCGTAGCAATGACAGAGCAGAACCATCGCAGTGCAGAGCAGCAACAGAAAACATGGCAAAAATAGAACATATGTGAACTACAGACAGGTCAAAAAGAATAGGTGAGAAAGAACAAAACTATAATAGAAGAAATTAACACCTGGCTCAGATGGGATTCAAACCCATGAACTCAGGATCTCTATGCAAATGACTTAACAAATGCGCCACTCAGTAGACACAGCTCAAGGGTCAGCAGAAAAGAGCTTACATGCCAAAGAATTCAGAAGTTATAAGCAATTCAATAAGAACTGTTATAGTTTATAACCCCTAGGTGGCGCTGTACTCTGATTTCCTCAGGACATCATGCCGAAGCTCCCTACCGATGTTTGCGCCGATATATCCGATAATTCAAAAGATATAGCAATTTATCACAGATTTCAAAATGGCGGACAGGCGGTTCGGTCAATCCCGGCATAATACATATCGGCAGATGCGGCATGAGGTAAGGAATCCGTAGACACCAAGATCATAAATTTCTGACAAACGATTCAGAAGTTATGCGCAAAAATAGCCTTTTTTACTATCTCATGACCCATAGGTGGCGCTGTCACCAAATTTGGCATGGACCCCCATTTCATGGTCGACATGAAGCGTACCAAATTTCATCTCGATTGATCAAAGAATGACCGAGATACAGCTTCAGAACCAATTTTGAGTCAATCTCGTTAAGTTTACGCATTAATTACTTTTAAATAAAGAAAAATATCAAAATTCTGTTCAGTCATTTCTATGCGGCTCACTCCAAAGATCACATGTGCCAAATCTCATAAGAATTGAACCAAATTTGAAGGAGGAGTAGCGAAAAAACGAAATACTGTACATTTCAAAATGGCCGCTACTGTAATGGGTGGAGTCTTACTGTAAGGTATTAAAAACAATAAGCATGAGGAGAGCAATCACGTGTACTAAGTAGAATTTTCATAGAGCAAATGGATCAAGAGTTATAACCATTTGAACATTGAATTTTTGAGATGATGGTGGCGCTATAGAGTTACTGCTAGAGACCCCATTTTTGGCCAAATGACTATTTATGACCACCACTACAACTGTGCCAAATTTCATCATTTTCCTACATACGGTTCATAGGGCTGCCATAGACTCCCATTGGGGAAGCGGAAAAATAATAATAATAATATAGCTGCAAGCAGCAATTGCGGGGCCAAGCACCTTCAGCGCAATGAGCACCCAAAGCACAGCAAAAACCACACAACGCAGCAAATGCGCAAAGCGCAGAAAGCGCGCAATACAGAGGCCGAACCCGAAGCAAAGCAAATGCAGAGCAGAGCCACTGCAGTGCGGAGCAACAACAGTAAAGATGGCAAAAATATAACACGTGTGGAAAACCAGACAGGTCGAGAAGAACGTGTTAAAGTGAACACAAAAGGAAATCTCAATAAGTGAAAGTAAGAGCTGGGATTCAAACCCATGACCTCAGGTTCTCAAAGCACAGCAGTTACCGCATGCGCTACTGAGTAACGATTAAACCACTGAGTTGGTGTGTGCAAGCTATAGAATAGAGATTTAGAGCTGTAAACATTGATATTCAGCAATTACCAAAAGTGCAGAAATGACAACAGAGAGCACAAATAACTGAAATACAATGTATAGTATGAGATTCACAAAACTTATGTGAGAAAAAAGTTAAGACAAAATATCACTGCACATGGGATTCGAACCCATGACCTCAGAATCTCATGGCATATGGTTAACTTGATGCACAACTCAGTTAACACAGCTCAAAGGGCAGCAAAAAAAAGCTTAGGTGCTGCAAGGATTGACATGTGCCAATCAACACAGATGCAGAACTGACAGTGCAGAGCAGAACTAACAGAAATACAATGTATATGAGAATCAAAAAGCTCAAGTGAGATTGAAGACAAGAAGATCATTCTGTATAGTAATGCTATACAATGTAATATACCATCACATTAATTTACTATGACAAATAGACAATGTCACAGGCACGGTCAACTTTGGAGTGGTATTTCTAAGAAAGAGAACAGAATATCAAAAATCTGTTCAGTCATTTCTGTGTGGATTGCTCCAAACATTTTACGAGCAGTACCTGGCATAAAATAAACAAAATTTGTAAAAGGAGTAGCGAAAAAATCATCTACCATATGCTTTACAATAACACATGAACAGAATGTTGGAAAATGACAAACGAGGTATCGTTGCAATCGGCATAAACCAGTGAATACAATTTCACAAAGAAATTAATATCAGACAAAGTATTCAGAAGTTATAAGCAGTTCCATAAGAACTGTTATAGTTTATAACCCCTAGGTGGCGCTGTACTCTGACTTCCCAGGTACCTTCAGGACATCATGTCGAAGCTCCTTACTAATTTTTGCGCGGATATGTCCAATAGTTCAAAAAATATAACAAACTATGTGAAATTTCCAAATGGCGGACAGGCGGTTCGGTCAAACCCGGCCTAATACACATCGGCAGATGCGGCATGAGGTAAGCAATCCATAGACATCAAGATCATAATTTTCTGACAAACAGTTCAGAAGTTATGGGCAAAAATAGCCTATTTTCATATCTCATGACCCATAGGTGGCGCTGTCACCAAATTTGGCATGAACCCCAAGTTCATGGTCCACGTGAAGTGTACCAAATTTCATTTCAATTGATCAAAGAATGACCGAGCTACAGCTTCAGAACCATTTTTGCGTCAACCTCGTTAAGTTTGTGCATTTATTACTTTTGAACAAAGATAAATATCAAAATTCTGTTCGGTCATTTCTGTGCGGCTCACTCCAAAGATCACCTGTGCCACAATTCATAACAATTGAACCAAATTTGAAGGAGGAGTAGCGAATAAACGGAATACTGTACATTTCAAAATGGCCGCTACTGTAATGGGTGGAGTTTTACTGTAAGGTATTAAAAACAACAAGCATGAGGAGAGCAATCACGTGTACTAAGTAGAATTTTCATAGATCAAGCGGATCAGCAGTTATAACCCTTTGAACATTGAATATTTGCACTGCTGGTGGCGCTATAGAGTTAGGACTAGAGACCCCATTTTTGGTCACATGACTTTTTAAGACCACCACTACAACTGTGCCAAATTTCATCATTTTCCTACGTACGGTTCATAGGGCTGCCATAGACGCCTATGGCTAAGAAGAAGAAGAAACAGCAGAATAATAATAATACTGACAATTCCAATAGGTGTCTCAGCACCTTCGGTGCTTGACCCCTAAATATAGCTGCAAGCAGCGATTCGGGGCCAAGCACCTTTAGCGCAATGAGCACCCAAAGCACAGCAAGCAACATAGAAGGTATCAATCACCCAATGCTCACTGACCACCCAAGGTGCATCAAGAACACAAAGCGCAGCAAGTACCCAAAGCGTTGCAATGACAGAGCAGAACCACCGCAGTGCAGAGCAGCAACAGAAAACATGGCAAAAATAGAACATATGTGAACTACAGACAGGTCAAGAAGAATAGGTGGGAAAGAACAAAACTTTGATAGAAGAAATTAACACCTGCCTCAGGTGGGATTCGAACCCATGAACTCAGGATCTCTATGCATACGACTTAATGGATGCGCCACTCAGCAGACACAGCTCAAGGGGCAGCAGGAAAGAGATTACAGAAATGCAAGCATTGACATATGCCAATCACCAAAGATGTAGAAATGACACCGCAGAGCAGAAATCACAGAAATACAATGTATATGAGAATCAAAAAGCTCAAGTGAGATTGAAGACAAGAAGAACATTCCGTAGAGTAACGCTATAAAATGTAATATAAAGTAATTAACTATGACAAATAGACAACATCACAGGGACGATCAACTTTACAGAGGTTTTTCTCAAAAAATTCCTAGGTGCAAGAAAAATCTGTTCAGTCATTTCTGTGCGGATTGCTCCAAACATTATACGAGCAGAACCTGGCATAAAATAAACAAAATTTGTAAAAGGAGTAGCGAAAAAATCATTTACCATATGCCTTACAATAACACATGAACAGAATGATGGAAAATGACAAACGAGGTATCGTTGCAATCGGCATAAACCAGTGAATACAATTTCACAAAGAAAATTAATATCCGACAAAGTATTCAGAAGTTATGAGCAGTTCTATAAGAACTGTTATAGTTTATAACCCCTAGGTGGCGCTGTATTCTGACTTCCCAGATACAATCAGGACATCATGCCAAAGCTTACTACCGATTTTTGCGCCAATATATCCAATACTTCAAAAGTTATAACAATTTATGACAAATTTCAAAATGGCGGACAGGCGGTTCGGTCAAACCCGGCATAATACACATCGACAGATGCGGCATGAGGTAAGGAATCCGTAGACACCAAGATCATAATTTTCTGACAAACGATTCAGAAGTTATGCGCAAAAATAGCCTTTTTTACTATCTCATGAACCATAGGTGGCGCTGTCACCAAATTTGGCATGGACCCCCATTTCATGGTCGACATGAAGCGTACCAAATTTCATCTCGATTGATCAAAGAATGACCGAGATACAGCTTCAGAACCAATTTTGCGTCAATCTCGTTAAGTTCACGCATGAATTACTTTTAAATAAAGAAAAATATCAAAATTCTGTTCAGTCATTTCTATGCGGCTCACTCCAAAGATCACATGTGCCAAATCTCATAAGAATTGAACCAAATTTGAAGGAGGAGTAGCGAAAAAACGAAATACTGTACATTTCAAAATGGCCGCTACTGTAATGGGTGGATTCTTACTGTAAAGTATCAAATTCAATAAGTGGGATGAGAGCAATCACGTGTACTAAGTAGAATTTTCATAGATCAAATGGTTCACCAATTATAACAGTTTGAACATTGAATTTTTGCACTGCTGGTGGCGCTATAGAGTTACTGCTAGAGACCCCATTTTTGGTCACATGACTTTTTAGGACCACCACTACAACTGTGCTAAATTTCATCACTCTACTACTTACGGTTCATAGGGCTGCCATAGACTCCCATTGGACAAGAGTAAGAATAATAATAAATATAGCTGCAAGCAGCGATTCGGGGCCAAGCACCTTTAGCGCAATGAGCACCCAAAGCACAGCAAGCAACATAGAAGGTATCAATCACCCAATGCTCACTGACCACCCAAGGTGCATCAAGAACACAAAGCGCAGCAAGTACCCAAAGCGTTGCAATGACAGAGCAGAACCACCGCAGTGCAGAGCAGCAACAGAAAACATGGCAAAAATAGAACATATGTGAACTACAGACAGGTCAAGAAGAATAGGTGGGAAAGAACAAAACTTTAATAGAAGAAATTAACACCTGCCTCAGGTGGGATTCGAACCCATGAACTCAGGATCTCTATGCATACGACTTAGTGGATGCGCCACTCAGCAGACACAGCTCAAGGGGCAGCAGGAAAGAGATTACAGAAATGCAAGCATTGACATATGCCAATCACCAAAGATGTAGAAATGACACCGCAGAGCAGAAATCACAGAAATACAATGTATATGAGAATCAAAAAGCTCAAGTGAGATTGAAGACAAGAAGAACATTCCGTAGAGTAACGCTATAAAATGTAATATAAAGTAATTAACTATGACAAATAGACAACATCACAGGGACGATCAACTTTACAGAGGTTTTTCTCAAAAAATTCCTAGGTGCAAGAAAAATCTGTTCAGTCATTTCTGTGCGGATTGCTCCAAACATTATACGAGCAGAACCTGGCATAAAATAAACAAAATTTGTAAAAGGAGTAGCGAAAAAATCATTTACCATATGCCTTACAATAACACATGAACAGAATGATGGAAAATGACAAACGAGGTATCGTTGCAATCGGCATAAACCAGTGAATACAATTTCACAAAGAAAATTAATATCCGACAAAGTATTCAGAAGTTATGAGCAGTTCTATAAGAACTGTTATAGTTTATAACCCCTAGGTGGCGCTGTATTCTGACTTCCCAGATACAATCAGGACATCATGCCAAAGCTTCCTACCGATTTTTGCGCCAATATATCCAATACTTCAAAAGTTATAACAATTTATGACAAATTTCAAAATGGCGGACAGGCGGTTCGGTCAAACCCGGCATAATACACATCGACAGATGCGGCATGAGGTAAGGAATCCGTAGACACCAAGATCATAATTTTCTGACAAACGATTCAGAAGTTATGCGCAAAAATAGCCTTTTTTACTATCTCATGACCCATAGGTGGCGCTGTCACCGAATTTGGCATGGACCCCCATTTCATGGTCGACATGAAGCGTACCAAATTTCATCTCGATTGATCAAAGAATGACCGAGATACAGCTTCAGAACCAATTTTGCGTCAATCTCGTTAAGTTCACGCATGAATTACTTTTAAATAAAGAAAAATATCAAAATTCTGTTCAGTCATTTCTATGCGGCTCACTCCAAAGATCACATGTGCCAAATCTCATAAGAATTGAACCAAATTTGAAGGAGGAGTAGCGAAAAAACGAAATACTGTACATTTCAAAATGGCCGCTACTGTAATGGGTGGAGTCTTACTGTAAAGTATCAAATTCAATAAGCGGGATGAGAGCAATCACGTGTACTAAGTAGAATTTTCATAGATCAAATGGTTCACCAATTATAACAGTTTGAACATTGAATTTTTGCACTGCTGGTGGCGCTATAGAGTTACTGCTAGAGACCCCATTTTTGGTCACATGACTTTTTAGGACCACCACTACAACTGTGCCAAATTTCATCACTCTACTACTTACGGTTCATAGGGCTGCCATAGACTCCCATTGGACAAGAGTAAGAATAATAATAATAATAATACTAACAATTGCAATAGGTGTCTCAGCACCTTCGGTGCTTGACCCCTAATAATAAATATAGCTGCAAGCAGCGATTCGGGGCCAAGCACCTTTAGCGCAATGAGCACCTAAAGCACAGCAAGCAACATAGAAGGTATCAATAACCCAATGCTGACTGACCACCCAAAGTGCATCAAGAACACAAAGCGCAGCAAGTACCCAAAGCGTTGCAATGACAGAGCAGAACCACCGCAGTGCAGAGTAGCAACAGAAAACTTGGCAAAAATAGAACATATGTGAACTACAGACAGGTCAAGTAGAATAGGTGGGAAAGAACAAAACTTTAATAGAAGAAACTAACACCTGCCTCAGGCTGGATTCAAACCCATGAACTCAGGATCTCTATGCATACGACTTAGACAGATGTGCCACTCAGTAGACACAGCTCAATGAGCAGCAGAAAAGAGCTTACATGCCATACAAAGAATTCAGAAGTTATAAGCAGTTCTATAAGAACTGTTATAGTTTATAACCCCTAGGTGGCGCTATTCTCTGTTTTCCTCAGGACATCATGCCGAAGCTCCCTACCGATTTTTGCCCCGATATATCCGATATTTCAAAAGTTATAGCAAATTATCACAAATTTCAAAATGGCGGACAGGCGATTCGGTCAAAGCCGGCATAATACATATCGACAGATGCGGCATGAGCCAAGGAATCCGTAGACACCACGATCATAATTTTCTGACAAACGATTCAGTAGATATGGGCAAAAATAGCCTTTTTTCATATCTTATAACCCATAGGTGGCGCTGTCACCAAATTTGGCATGGACCCACAGTTCATGGTCGACATGAAGTGTACCAAATTTCATCTCGATTGATCAAAGAATGACCGAGCTACAGCTTCAGAACCATTTTACCGTCAATCTGGTTAAGTTCACGCATTAATAACTTTGGAATGAAAAAAAATATCAAAATTCTGTTCAGTCATTTCTATGCGGTTGACTCCAAAGATCACCTGTGCCAAATCTCATAAGAGTTGAACCACATTTGAAGGAGGAGTAGCGAAAAAACGAAATACTGTACATTTCAAAATGGCCGCTACTGTAATGGGTGGAGTCTTAATGTAAAGTATCAAATTCAATAAACGGGATGAGAGCAATCACATGCACTAAGTAGAATTTTCATAGATCTAATGGATCATGAGTTATAACCATTTGAATATTGAATTTTTGAGATAATGGTGGCGCTATAGAGTTACTGCTAGAGACCCCATTTTTGGCCACATGACTATTTATGACCACCACTACAACTATGCCAAATTTCATCATTTTCCTACATACGCTTCATAGGGCTGCCATAGACTCCCATTGGGGAAGAAGAAAAATTTACTAACAGAAACAATGACTAATATAGCTGCAAGCAGCGATACGGGGTCAAGCACCTTCAGCGCAATGAGCACCCAAAGCACAGCAAAAACGGCACGACGCAGCAAATGCGCAAAGCGCAGAAAGCGCGCAATACAGAGCCCGAACCCGAAGCAAAGCAAATGCAGAGCAGAACCACTGCAGTGCGGAGCAACAACAGTAAAGATGGCAAAAATATAATATCAGACAAAGTATTCAGAAGATATAAGCAGTTCCATAAGAACTGTTATAGTTTATAACCCCTAGGTGGCGCTGTACTCTGACTTCCCAGGTACCTTCAGGACATCATGTCGAAGCTCCTTACTAATTTTTGCGCGGATATGTCCAATATTTCCAAAAATATAACAAATTATGTGAAATTTCAAAATGGCGGACAGGCGGTTCGGTCAAACCCGGCATAATACACATCGACAGATGCGGCATGAGGTAAGCAATCCATAGACATCAAGATCATAATTTTCTGACAAACAGTTCAGAAGTTATGGGCAAAAATAGCCTATTTTCATATCTCATGACCCATAGGTGGCGCTGTCACCAAATTTGGCATGAACTCCAAGTTCATGGTCCACATGAAGTGTACCAAATTTCATTTCAATTGATCAAAGAATGGCCGAGCTACAGCTTCAGAACCATTTTTGCGTCAACCTCGTTAAGTTTGCGCATTTATTACTTTTGAAAAAAGATAAATATCAAAATTCTGTTCGGTCATTTCTGTGCGGCTCACTCCAAAGTTCACCTGTGCCAAATTTCATAACAATTGAACCAAATTTGAAGGAGGAGTAGCGAATAAACGGAATACTGTACATTTCAAAATGGCCGCTACTGTAATGGGTGGAGTTTTACTTTAAGGTATTAAAAACAACAAGCATGAGGAGAGCAATCACGTGTACTAAGTAGAATTTTCATAGATCAAGCGGATCAGCAGTTATAACCATTTGAACATTGAATTTTTGCACTGCTGGTGGCGCTATAGAGTTAGGACTAGAGACCCCATTTTTGGTCACATGACTTTTTAAGACCACCACTACAACTGTGCCAAATTTCATCATTTTCCTACGTACGGTTCATAGGGCTGCCATAGACTCCCATTGGGGAAGATGAAGAATAATAATACTGACAGTTCCAATAGGTGCCTCAGCACCTTCGGTGCTTGGCCCCTAAATATAGCTGCAAGCAGCGACTCGGGGCCAAGCACCTTTAGCGCAATGAGCACCCAAAGCACAGCAAGCAACATAGAAGGTATCAATCACCCAATGCTCACTGACCACCCAAGGTGCATCAAGAACACAAAGCGCAGCAAGTACCCAAAGCGTTGCAATGACAGAGCAGAACTACCGCAGTGCAGAGCAGCAACAGAAAACATGGCAAAAATAGAACATATGTGAACTACAGACAGGTCAAGAAGAATAGGTGGGAAAGAACAAAACTTTAATAGAAGAAATTAACACCTGCCTCAGGTGGGATTCGAACCCATGAACTCAGGATCTCTATGCATACGACTTAGTGGATGCGCCACTCAGCAGACACAGCTCAAAGGGCAGCAGGAAAGAGATTACAGAAATGCAAGCATTGACATATGCCAATCACCAAAGATGTAGAAATGACACCGCAGAGCAGAAATCACAGAAATACAATGTATATGAGAATCAAAAAGCTCAAGTGAGATTGAAGACAAGAAGAACATTCCGTAGAGTAACGCTATAAAATGTAATATAAAGTAATTAACTATGACAAATAGACAACATCACAGGGACGATCAACTTTACAGAGGTTTTTCTCAAAAAAATTCCTAGGTGCAAGAAAAATCTGTTCAGTCATTTCTGTGCGGATTGCTCCAAACATTATACGAGCAGAACCTGGCATAAAATAAACAAAATTTGTAAAAGGAGTAGCGAAAAAATCATTTACCATATGCCTTACAATAACACATGAACAGAATGATGGAAAATGACAAACGAGGTATCGTTGCAATCGGCATAAACCAGTGAATACAATTTCACAAAGAAAATTAATATCCGACAAAGTATTCAGAAGTTATGAGCAGTTCTATAAGAACTGTTATAGTTTATAATCCCTAGGTGGCGCTGTATTCTGACTTCCCAGATACAATCAGGACATCATGCCAAAGCTTCCTACCGATTTTTGCGCCAATATATCCGATACTTCAAAAGTTATAACAATTTATGACAAATTTCAAAATGGCGGACAGGCGGTTCGGTCAAACCCGGCATAATACACATCGACAGATGCGGCATGAGGTAAGGAATCCGTAGACACCAATATCATAATTTTCTGACAAACGATTCAGAAGTTATGCGCAAAAATAGCCTTTTTTACTATCTCATGACCCATAGGTGGCGCTGTCACCAAATTTGGCATGGACCCCCAGTTCATGGTCGACATGAAGCGTACCAAATTTCATCTCGATTGATCAAAGAATGACCGAGATACAGCTTCAGAACCAATTTTGCGTCAATCTCGTTAAGTTCACGCATGAATTACTTTTAAATAAAGAAAAATATCAAAATTCTGTTCAGTCATTTCTATGCGGCTCACTCCAAAGATCACATGTGCCAAATCTCATAAGAATTGAACCAAATTTGAAGGAGGAGTAGCGAAAAAACGAAATACTGTACATTTCAAAATGGCCGCTACTGTAATGGGTGGAGTCTTACTGTAAAGTATCAAATTCAATAAGCGGGATGAGAGCAATCACGTGTACTAAGTAGAATTTTCATAGATCAAATGGTTCACCAATTATAACAGTTTGAACATTGAATTTTTGCACTGCTGGTGGCGCTATAGAGTTACTGCTAGAGACCCCATTTTTGGTCACATGACTTTTTAGGACCACCACTACAACTGTGCCAAATTTCATCACTCTACTACTTACGGTTCATAGGGCTGCCATAGACTCCCATTGGACAAGAGTAAGAATAATAATAATAATAATACTAACAATTGCAATAGGTGTCTCAGCACCTTCGGTGCTTGACCCCTAATAATACTAACAATTGCAATAGGTGTCTCAGCACCTTCGGTGCTTGACCCCTAATTACAATAGGTGTCTCAGCACCTTCGGTGCTTGACCCCTAAATATAGCTGCAAGCAGCGATTCGGGGCCAAGCACCTTTAGCGCAATGAGCACCCAAAGCACAGCAAGCAACATAGAAGGTATCAATCACCCAATGCTCACTGACCACCCAAGGTGCATCAAGAACACAAAGCGCAGCAAGTACCCAAAGCGTTGCAATGACAGAGCAGAACCACCGCAGTGCAGAGCAGCAACAGAAAACATGGCAAAAATAGAACATATGTGAACTACAGACAGGTCAAGAAGAATAGGTGGGAAAGAACAAAACTTTAATAGAAGAAATTAACACCTGCCTCAGGTGGGATTCGAACCCATGAACTCAGGATCTCTATGCATACGACTTAATGGATGCGCCACTCAGCAGACACAGCTCAAGGAGCAGCAGGAAAGAGATTACAGAAATGCAAGCATTGACATATGCCAATCACCAAAGATGTAGAAATGACACCGCAGAGCAGAAATCACAGA